>NC_037672.1:180066242-180381725 GCF_003255815.1 Theropithecus gelada | reverse complement strand
GGATCTCAGCTCACTGCAAGCTCCGCCTCCCGGGTTCACGCCATTCTCCTGCCTCAGCCTCCTGAGTAGCTGGGACTACAGGCGCCCGCCACCTCGCCCGGCTAGTTTTTTGTATTTTTTAGTAGAGACAGGGTTTCACCGGGTTAGCCAGGATGGTCTCGATCTCCTGACCTTGTGATCCGCCCATCTCGGCCTCCCAAAGTGCTGGTATTACAGGCTTGAGCCACCGCGCCCGGCCAACACTTCAATTCTTTTATAAAAGGGGTCCCCCCACCACCCCGGGCCACACAGCAGGTGGTGAGCAGCTAGCAAGTGAGCAAAGCTTCATCTGTCTTTGCAGCCATTCCCCATTGCTCGCGTGACCACCTGAGCTCCACCTCCTGTCATATCAGCGGCATTAGATTCTCATAGGAGTGAGAACCCTACTGTGAACTGCGCATGTGAGGAATCTAGGGTGTGTGGGATCTGGGGTGTGAGGGATCTGGGGTGTGCGGGATCTGGGGTGTGTGGGATCTGGGATGTGAGGGATCTAGGGTGTGCGGGATCTGGGGTGTGAGGGATCTGGGGTGTGAGGGACCTAGGGTGTGTGGAATCTGGGGTGTGAGGGATCTGGGGTGTGTGCTCCTTATGAGAATCTAATGCCTGATGATCTGTCCCTGTCTCCCATCACCCCCAGATGGGACCATCTAGTTGTAGAAAACAGGCTCAGGGCCTTCACTGATTCTAATTATGGTGAGTGTGTGATTATTTATTATATATAACAATGTAATAATAATAGAAATAAAGTGCACAACAATTGTGATGCGCTTGAATCATCCCCAAACCACCCCCCATCCCCATCCATGGAAAAACTGTCTTCCATGAAACCAGTTCCTGGTGCCAAAAAAGTGGGGGGCTGCTGTCTTATGACATCATGGATTCATGGAATTCTTTTATAGGCAGGTTCCTTAGGGGTAACTGAAGCTGTGTCCTCATTTTTAGGAAATTTAGGAAAGATTAGGAAATTGAGGCTCAGAGAGGCCGTTTAGCGGTGACTAACACAATTTCCAGGTCAGTACTGTTTCTGCGAGCTCTGGTCTCCAGAAGAGAAAAGGCTAGTCAAGGCTGCCACTTGAAGTCCCCTAGTCAGATACAAAGAAAGGATCCAGGATCCAAGTTGATTTACAGTTAAACTCATTTGGGGAATTCACAATGCTTGAAAAGGCAAGAAGAAAACAACACCAGACTGTATATACCACAATGTGAAGAGTCTTAACCACATAGCAGCACCTCCTTCAGAGCCACACTGACCACTGATGTGTGACTCCCTCCCCAGCCCTCCCCCTCACCCTGAGGTTTCAACATGGAGACCCATGTAGGACTGTGGGGAGAGATGCATGGAGCTTGGGAACTGTATTTAGTCTCCTTCCTTCTAGGGGCTTTTACATTTAAAAATGCAATTTCGGCAGGCGCAGTGACTCATGCCTATAATCACAGCACTTTGGGAGGCCAAGGCAGGCGTGTCACCTAGGTCAGCAGTTCAAGACCAGCCTGGTCAACATAGTGAAACCCCATCTCTACTAAAAATATACATATATTTTTTACATATATACATATATATACACACACACAAAAATTAGCCAGGTGCAGTGGTGGGTGCCTGTAATCCCAGCTACTTGGGAGGCTGAGGCATGAGACTCACTTAAACCCAGGAGGTAGAAGTTGCAGTAAGCTGAGATGGCACCATTGCACTCCAGCCTGGGCAACAGAGCTGTCTCAAAAAAAAAAAAAAAAAAAGAGAGAGAGAGAAATGCAATTTTATTTTTACGACTTTCTGGAAGCAAGAAGGTGGTTTTGAACATACTAAAGGAAATTTTTAGAAAGGAAATGCGAGAAAGCAACAAGATAATGTTGGCTGCTCTTGTATTAAAATCCTTAAACAGTAAAAGCACTCTAGAAATATAAGGTATATTATTCTACTTATTTTGTTCCAGAATAATATGCATGATATGACTTTAGCTTTTTCCACAGGAGGCCATTTTTCTCTGGGTATGGTGATACCTCTCTCAATGCAGCTGAGCATGGGCCTCGGTGGCTTTAAATGTGAATATAACCTTTTTGTGAACTCTGTCACGTTACTGTGCATAGAATCTGCTCCTGGATGTTTTAGCTTCTCCCAAGGTTAGCGAGAGACTTTCATTTCTTCTTTGTGCTTTCGCCACTCAGGAATCACAGGGAAGCTGTGATTGTGCTAGGCGTTGGTTCTTTATTAGTGCTCAATCTGCTTAACACTCCTCTTGTGTGCCGCCTTTGAAGTCTCAAGAAATCTCCTGCCTGGCAGGAAGTGCCAGAGGCCCAAGCAGTGCAGAGGAAATCACACCCTGGCAGCCTCTCCAAAGCGCAGGCCTGGGGCTCAGTCCGTTTCTCCTGGTCGTTCTCACAGTTCTGGATTCGGAAGGGAGGAGAGAGGCAGTGGGGGACGCTAGGCATTCCTAAGGGATTGCATTCAAGTCTGCTGACTAGGCCCTGAGCTCCCCTGAGGCCAGTAAACCCCTGCTCCTGGGGGACTGAGAAAGCCATCCTTCTTGGTGCAGACCCTACCCAGCCCTGTGTCTTAAGAGTTCCTTCTCTCTGCGGTCCCACACTCAAGCCAGTCCTGCTCTGCCTGCTCTGCTCTGCCCGTGCAGAAAAGCTTCCAAGCTTACGAGGATCTCCTTCTCAGCGTGCCAGCTGTTTGACCTCAAGGGAGTTGAGCCTTTCTGAGCCTTGCTTGCTTCATCTGTAAAATGGGACAACTGTGGTGACTACCTCTTAGGATTGTTGTGAGGATAAAATGAGATAATCCAAAAACTAGCCAGGCGTTGTGGCATACGCCTGTAGTCCCAGCTACTCGAGAGGCTGAGGTGAGAGGATCGCTTGAGCCCGGGTGGTTGAGGCTGCAGTGCACCTTGATTGCACCACTGTACTCCAGCCTGGGCGACAGAGTGAGACCCTGTCTCAAAATAAAAACAAAAAATAAATTTAAAAATGAGATAATCCTGATGCATATCTTAGCATCTTGCCTAGCATTTTGTGGATGTTTGATAAATACTGCTACTGTTAATAATAAACCATTTCTATTCGATTAAGGGATGTGTATTGACAAAAGCTGGACTTAGGAGATCGCAGTGAGAAAGAAAACAAACACTAGAACATTTGCGAAAGAAGAAATCGTTGGTGAGGGATGCGGCCCGAGTGGTTGTGCTTTTCTCCTGTTTGTTCCACCGTAACGTTTGTCACATGTGAATTCTTACAGCCCTCAGTGTGTCTGTGTCTATACATTTCCTTGACCTCTTCCTAAATGGTTGAAGCAGCCTGACCAAAGAATGGATCTGTGTTGTTGTCCCCCTTCGTCTGATAACAGTTCCCTGATTTCCCCAGGATTCTGCTCTTCTCCCTCTCGCAGTCCCTGTGGTCTGTATGGGGCTGGCCCCAATCACTAGATCCAGGGGACACATCACCCAGGCCTGGTCAGTGAAAGTCAATTGTGAGACTTTTGCTGGAACAACTGGGAAAAGAATGTGTGTATCCTTTGGATGCACAGAATGCAGAGCATGGAATGCAATCGTGAAGGAGCAGGCAGCTACAGAACCCAGAAATGGAGAGAGCGAGGGTCAGGTGTCAGCATCTGCTCTGTGCAGGCAATGGGATTCAACAGCGAACAAGTCTCGGTCCTTGTGAAGCTCTGGTGAAGAAAACACCAAGACATAGTGATAGGTGGGTGGGTGGATGGATGGGGTGCATGGATGGGTGGATGCACGCATGGATGGATATGTAGACCTACAGATCATTCTTATAGTGATACGTTTTATTAAAGAGAAAGGAACAGAATTAGAAACACATTAGGGGCTGGACACAGTGGCTCATACCTGTAATCCCAGCACTTTGGGAGGCCGAGACAGGTGGATCATCTGAGGATAGCGGTTCGAGACCAGCCTGGCCAACATGGCGAAACCCTGTCTCTCCTAAAAATACAAAAGTTAGCCAGGCGTGGTGGCAGACTCCTGTAATCCCAGTTACTCGGGAGGCTGAGGCAGGGAGAATCGCTTGAACCGGGAGGCAGAAGTCGCAGTGACCCGAGATCTTGCCACTGCACTCCAGCCTGCGTGACAAGAGCAAAACTCCGTCACAGAAAAAAGAAACACATTGGGACAGTACTGTTGTAGATAGTGTCATCAATGATCCTATTGACCTAGAGAAAGAAACTGGGGCAGAATTAATATAAGCAGAGAGGTTATTCATTGGGGCAGTACTGTTTTAGATAGTGTTATCAATGATCCTATTGACCTAGAGAAAGAAACTGAGGCAGAATTAATATAAGCAGAGAGTTTATTTGTGCCAAATTTGAGGACTGCAACCTGGGAGACAGATTGCAGTTGTCTTGAATGTATGCTCGATTAGCAGCAGTTGCCAATAAGTTTTGTTTTGTTTTTCTTTTTTTGAGATGGAGTCTCCCTCTGTCGCCCAGGCTGGAGTGCAGCAGCGCGATCTCAGCTCACTGGGACCTCCGCCCCACCAGGTTTAAGCAATTCTCTGCCTCAGCCTCCGGAGTAGCTGGGACTACAGGCACGTGCCACCAGGCCCGGCTAATTTTTTGTGTTTTTAGTAGAGATGGGGTTTCACCATCTTGGCCAGGCTGGTCTTGTGACCACTCCTGACCTCGTGATCCACCTGCCTCGGCCTCCCAAAGTGCTGGGATTACAGGCGTGAGCCACCGCACCCGGCCAGTTGCCAGTAAGTTTTTAAAGAGAAAAAGAAGGGGCAGTTCTTACATTGGTTCATTAAAATAACATGAAAATAAGCTACTGATTCACTACACATTGTTCTTTGTATCACGAATTCTAGGAAAAAGAAGATGATGGGTGAGGGTCACATTATATAACTTGTAATAACCTTTTTTTTTTTTTCTTGAGACAGAGTCCCCTCTGTCACCCAGGCTGGAGTTCAGTGGCACAATCTAGGCTCACTGGAACCACGGGAATCCCCTCGCGGGTTCAAGCAATTCTCCTGCCGCAGCCTCCTGAGCAGCTGGGATTATAGGTGTGCACCACCACTTCCAGCTAATTTTTGTATTTTTAGTAGAGACGGGGTTTCACCATGTTGGCCAGGAGGGTGGTCTTAATGCCTGACCTCAAGTGATCTGCCGGCCTCGGCCTCCCGAAGTGCTGGGATTACAGGTATGAGCCACCTCACCTTTAATCTGTAATAACATTTTAGGCCATTTATCAGCTAGTCTGGAAACTACAAGGAAGAAAAAGGACAAAATGCCTTTAAACGAGGGCCCTGGGGCATGGCAGGGCAGGGGCCACGACTGAAGTCTCATACTCATATGTCTCTGGGCCTGATACATTTTGCATCTTTTGCCTAGGGTTGCTTTGAGTTACTTTTATTTATTTATTTATTTATTTATTTTTGAGACGGAGTCTCACTCTGTCACCCAGGCTGGAGTGCAGTGGCGCAATCTCCCCTCACTGCAAGCTCCGCCTCCCGGGTTCACTCCATTCTCCTGCCTCAGCCTCCTGAGTAGCTGGGACTACAGGCCCCGCCTACACTCCTGGCTAATTTTTTGTGTTTTTAGTAGAGACTGAGATTCCCCGTGTTCGCCAGGATGGTCTTGATCTCCTGACCTCGTAATCCGCCTGCCTTGGCCTCCCAAAGTGCTGGGATTACAGGTGTGAGCCACCGCGCCCGGCCACTTTGAGTTACTTTTCTTTCTCACACCAATGAACCCCTTTTTTGTCAAAGCTAGTTTGGGGGGGATTTCTGCCACTTGCAACCAAAGGATTCCTCATTGACATTCTGTATAGCAAGGATTTTAAAACTGTGTTTTGGCTCAGCGCAGTGGCTCACGCCTTTAATCCTAGCATTCTGGGAGTCCGAAGAGGGGCAGATCACCCAGGGTCAGGAGTTCGAGACCAGCCTGGCCAACAAGACGAAACCCTGTCTCTACTAAAAATACAAAAATTAGCCAGGCGTGGTGGTGCACGTCTGTAGTCCCAGCTACTTGGGAGGCTGATGCAGGAGAATCGCTTGAACCCGGGAGGCAGAGGTTGCAGTGAGCCAAGATCATGCCACTGCATTCCAGCCTGGGTGACAGAGTGAGACCCTGTCAAAAAAAAAAAAGGCAGTTAATAGAAGAGTACTAGAAAACGGCAAGTAAGTATGTGAAAAGAGGTTAAGCTTTACTAGTAATCATGTAAATACAAACCAAAACGACAGTGGGATAACTTCTTTTGCTTATCAGATTATCAGTCTTTAAAAGTTTTGCCCGCAGTCTGGGCGCGGTGGCTCACACCTGGATTACACCTGTAATCCCAGCACTTTGGGAGGCTGAGGCTGGCGGATCATGAGGTCAGGAGATCGAGACCGTCCTGGCTAACACAGTGAAACCCCGTCTCTACTAAAAATACAAAAAATTAGGGCATGGTGGCAGCCACCTGTAGTCCCAGCTACTCGGGAGGCTGAGGCAGGAGAATGGCGTGAACCCGGGAGGCAGCGCTTGCAGTGAGGGGAGATTGCGCCACTGCACTCCAGCCTGGGCAACAGAGCCAGACTCCGTCTAAAAAAAGAAAAAAGTTTTGCCCGCATCTCAGCCGGGCATGGTGGCTCACACCTGTAATCCCGGCACTTATGGAGGACAAGGCGGGTGGATCACCTGAGGTCAAGAGTTTGGGACCAGCCTAGCCAACATGGTGAAACTCCATCTCTACTAAAAAAATACAAAAATTAGCCGGGTGTGGTGGCAAGCACCTGTAATCCCAGCTACTCAGGAGGCTGAGACAGGAGAATTGCTCGAACCTGGGAGGCAGTTGCAGTGAGCTGAGGTTGAGCCACCGCACTCCAGCCTGGGCAACAGAGCAAGAACTCCGTCCCCCGCCACCCGTTCCCCTCCTGCCAAAAAAAAAAAAAGAATCTTGCCCGCATCCATGTTAGTGAGTAAGGACGTAGATCCTCTCATTCACTGTTGCTGGGATTGAATTACTGAAGCCTTTGTTGAAAGTATCTATCAGTGTTTATTAAAAATGTTTAAATGCATGTACCTTTCAACACAGCAATTTTACTTCTGGAAATTTATCTGACAGAAATAAGAGCAAGTTGTTTTCTGATATCCATCCACCCTGCCTTCCTCAGTAACAAAGCCTGTGATGCTGAGTTGGGCACATGGTCACCTGGAATAATGATGTTTCCCATCACACCTTAGAGTTAGGTTTGATCTTGCACTGCAGTTCTGGCAATACAATATGCACAGAAGTAGCAGCTTCCAGGAAGTAACCTCTAAAAGGAGGAGTGATGCTCTCTGGGACTTGTTTCTTTCTTCCTCCTGTAATACAGGCTGCTGGCTGGAGCTCTGGGAGCAAGATGGGCCATGCAAGATTCTTGGGAGTGGAAGCTGTGAAGGGCAGAGACAGCAAGGTAGCAGGAGCCGGAGCCCCGAATCCAGGGAGCTCCAGACCAGTCCTGACCTGACCTCCTCCAGACTTCTTGAACATAAGACAGTGAAATATCTATCTTGGCAACAAACATGTGAAAAAAATGGTCAACATCACCAATCATCAGGGAAATGCAAATGAAAACCACAGTGAAATACCATTTTACCCCAGTCAGAATGGCCCTTATTAAAAATTTTTTAAAGAAAGAATTTGGCACAGATGTGGTGAAAAGGGAACACTTATACACTATTGGTGGGGATGTAAATTAGTACAACCTCTATGGAAAACGGTATGGAGATTTATCAAGGAACTAAAAGTAGACCAACCTGCCATTCAATCCAGCAATCCTACTACTGGGCATCAACCCAAAGGAAAAGAAGTCATTATATCAAAAGAAACTTGCATACTTATGTTTATTGCAGCACAATTCACAATTGCAACGATATCAAACCAACCCAGGTACCCACTGACCAATGAATGAATATAGAAAATGTGGTATATGTATACCATGGAATACTACCCAGCCATAAAAAAGAGTGAAATCACGTCTTCTGCAGCACTTTGGATGGAACTGGAGGCCATTATCCTAAGTGAAGTAACTCAGAAATGGAAAACCAAGTACCAGATGTTTTCACTTGTAAGTGGGAGCTAAGCTATGAGTATGCAAAGGCATACAGAGTGGTATGATGGACACTGGGGACAGAGAAGGGGGGAGGGTGGGAGGGGGTGAGGAATAAGGAATCACCTATTGGGGACAATGTACAGTATTCCAGGGATGGGTGCACTAAAAACCCAGATTTCACCACTACACGGTTCATCCATGTAACCAAAAACCACTTGTACCCCTAAAACTATTGAAATAAAAATAAATGAATGCAAATATTTTAAAAATCTATCTTGGCTAAGCCACAATTATTTGGGTCATTCTTTTGCTCTCCAAGCCCCGTCCTAACTAATTCGAATACATAAAGATGTAGGGTTGGCCCTCCATATCCCTGGATTCTGCATCCATGGATTCTACCAACCACAGATGGAAATTTTTTGTGTTTTAAATGGTGGTTGTGTCTGAACTGAACATACACTGATTTTTTCTTGTCGTTATTCCCTAAACAATATAGTAAAACAGTAAATTATGTAGCATTTACATTGTATTAGGTATTATAAATAGTCTGGAGATTATTTAAACTGTACAAGAGGATGTGTGTAGGTTCTATGGAAATACTATGCCATTTTATATCAGGGGATTTCGTATCTGACTTGGGGCATTGTAGAACCAACCCTCCATGGATACTGAGTGACAACTAGAGATACGGATAGGTTTATTGAAGTGTTGTCTGAAATAATAATAAATAACAATCTGAATATCTGTTGATAAGGCAATGGTTGAGTCTATGGTGGGTCATTTGTTTGTTCATTTGACAGATATTTTTGAGCATCTACTCTGAGTCTGGATAAAAGGAGACAAAACTGTCCCTTCATGGGATTCACATTCAAATGGGGAACATCCAAATTATGGGATATGACGAAGTTATTAAAAAGAACAAGCCGTTACGTATGTACTATTGTTCTGGATACATTGCTTATTTATTCTGATTTATGCTTAGAGATGGAGTCTTGCTCTGTCACCCAGGCTGGAGTACAGTGGCGTGGTCTCGGTTCACCTCTACCTCTGCCTCCCGAGTTCAAGCAATTCTCCTGTCTCAGCCTCCTGAGTAGCTGGGATTACAGGTGTGCACCATCATGCCCAGCTAATTTTTGTATTTGAGTAGAGACGGGGCTTCACCATGTTGGCCAGGCTGGTCTCCAACTCCTGGCCTTAAGCGGTCTGCCCGCCCCGGCCTCCCAAAGTGTTGGGATCACAAGCGTGAGCCACTGTGCCCAGCCTGAATATACCATTTAGCTTAAAAGTTAGAGATATGCCATATTAACCTTTCATTTTTATTTTTTAATTTTCTGTACTCTTGCTAATCTGGCATCTTAAGGTGTTGCTGATCATGGAGAAACCGACCCTCCCAGGCTGGCTAATTCCTACAACAGCAAATGACTCCCCTGGGAATGCACTTCACATTTTCATGAATCCAGAGCCCATCCCTGCCACCTCCCTCCTTTACTGACCTCTGCCAGGTTGGGCCACTGTCCCTCTGCTCGAATCACACCAGGCCCAGGCACAAGCAACTGGGGTAGTGCCTATATCCATTATTCAGACTAGGCACTCCTGTACCTGCCTGTCCTGCTGACGCTGCATTGCCCATTTCTTCCCAGGAAACCACAATAAAGGCTCTTGGCCAGCCTTTGCCCTCACTCCTGCTGCCTTCTGATTGACCCTGGCACTTTCCCAAGTGGCCCTGCCTGTTATAGTGTTCCTCTCCTCTCAGGAAATGGGAATAATAAACTATCTCTTTTCTTTGGAGACAGACAGGCTCTCGCTCTGTCACCCATGCTGGAGTGCAGTGGCGCAATCATAGCTCACTGCAGCCTCCAACTCCTGGCTCAAGTGATTCCCTTGTCTCAGCCTCCCGAATAGCTGGGACTCAGGTGTGCACCACCGTGCTTGGCTAATTATTTTCATTTTTATTTTTGTAGATATGAAGTCTCAATATGTTGTCTCAAACTGCTGGCCTCAAGTGATCCTCCTACCTTGGCTGCCTGAAGTACTGGGATTAGAGGCACGTGCTGCCGTGCCTGGCCAAAACTGTGTTTTTAATAGCAGTTGTTTCCTGATTAGTTGGCCTCACCATACCTGAATAATAATGAAACCTACATTTTAAAACATATAGTGTGATCCTATTTTATGTTTTAAAAATCTACAAATACATGTGTTTGCATGTGTTTCAAAAAATAAACGAAAATTCAAGGATAGAGATTTAAAAAATTGTTAACAGTCAGCTGGGCACATTGGCTCACGCCTGTAATCCCAGCACTTTAGAAGGCCAAGGTGGGTGGACTACTTGAGGCCAGGAGTTTGAGACCAGCCTGGGCAACATGGGAAACCCTGTCTCTACTAAAAGAAATACAAAAATCATCTGGGCAGGTGTGGTGGCACGCGCCTGTCATCCCAGCTACTCTTGAAGCTGAGTCAGGAGAACTGCTCTAACCCGGGAAGTGGAGGTTGCAGTCAGCTGAGATTGTGCCACTGCACTCCAGCCTGGGCGACAGAGCAAGACTTTGTCCCCCACCACAAAAAAAAATTGTTAACCGTAATTATGCCGAGGAAGTACATTCCAACTATTGGAGGGTGACAGGCAAAGATGACTCATTTTACTTTAGGCATTCCAGCATTCATTGAATCTTTACAGAAGCATGTGTGGCTTTTGTAAGAAAATGAAATATACAAATATATATATATATATATTGCATTTCATTCTTTCGCTCTCCTCTCACCTCCTTCCTCTGTCACACCTGAGCTGTGTACACCTGGAGCTTCTGGCGCTGTGCCCGGCAGCTCAGCCGTCTGCTCGGCCACACGTCCCCTCTGGAGGGCAGCTTTCCCTGCATCGCTTCAGACCCTCCCCATCTTCTCTAAATGTGTTGAAATACCTCGCCTGCTGAATGCACCTCTGTATCCTTGGCATTGTGGGATTAGTGCTGTTTTGTTACTCGCAATCACTTGAATGGGATCTCCAGGAGAAAAGGAATATAGAATCTCAGAAGGCTGGTGATCTCTGTAGGTAGCAAGTCCCTGCACAAGAGTCAGGCATCCAGCACCTTGTCCTGTCTGAGAATGAAACAGGGCCTAGGATGGTTAGCCACAGTCAAACGGTGGGAGGAATAGGCCCAGCCCTTGACAAAGATCCTCACACTGAGATGGGTCAGGCCCTTGAAAAACAATAAATCTTTACTTGTAGGGACCACAGGGAAATTCAGTCCAGCAAACTAAACATCTGGAATCTACCTGCCTGGAAAACAGCTGGTATCGTAGCCAAGCAGTTGGTGGGGAAGTGGAGGGGGTTTCCAATACACATAGGGTCCCGTCTGATAGTGGGACAGAGGAGTGGGGCTTGCGGGATGGATAGTTTCGGGGATCACATTCTGGGGTCAGGCAGCCTGTAAGAGAGAAGTCAGCTCAAGTTCAGGAACAGGCAGCCACTCCTAGGTAGAGGCATCATGCTCTCACCAAATGTATGTGGAGCACCTTCCCTGAGCCTGCAGGACCAGCAGGAGCGAGCCAGTACTCACCATGGCGATGACCTGGCTGGAGCCTGGGGCAGGGCCCTGCATCCCGGACTACTCAATGCTGAGTGCCAGAGTGTGCCTCCTGTCCACAGACAGGATGCTATCGACCACAAATCACAATGATGCCACTTTAACAGTCGTGTGACTTAACTTCTCTGAGCCTCATTGTTCTTGTTTCAAAAATGAAAAGAATGAACCCCAGCTCGTGGGGTTGCTGCAGTGTTAAACAAGTAACCCCATGTACTGAGCAGCCTCTCAATCATGCAGCCAGCTCACCTGCTTGCGCTGTGGGCCCCTGAGGTGCTGGGAGGTAGATGGGCTTTCCTGTGGAGTAACCAGTTTCAGAGATTGGCTATGAGTCCTTTGGAGACTTGACTAGCTCAAACTCCTCGGAGCTCAACTGGGCCTGAGGGCAGTCTCCAGATTTGACTCAAATTATTTCAAGGAAGGGGAAAAAAGAGACATCTGAAGCCCACGAAACTTACCTTGTTGGCCAGACGTGGTGGCTCACGTCTGTAATCCCAGCACTTTGGGAGGCCAAGGCAGGCGGATCACGAGGTCAGGAGTTGGAGGGCAGCCTGGCCAACACAGTGAAATCCCGTCTCTACTAAACATACAAAAACTAGCCGGGCGTGGTGGCATGCACCTGTAGTCCCAGCTACTCGGGAGGCTGAGGCAGGAGAATCGCTTGAACCTGGGAGGCGGAGCTTGCAGTGAGCCTAAACGGGGCCATTGCACTCCAGCCTGGGTGACAGAGGAAGACTCTGTTAACCTGCCACATACGTGGAGTGAGAGAGAAACAAGGATCTTCCAGGCTCCCAGGCCTTTCCGACTTTGGCAAATTCCAGCACAAATAGGGAAGGAAAACACTGAGGGCTGTCTCTGGTAAGTGAAGGTGGATAAATAATAGTGCTCCTTTATCTGGACCCTCCGATCTCAGGATTTCAAAGAATGCTAGACAAGGACCTAGTGGCAGGTAAGATTTTTCTCTATTTTCTAGATGGGTAGTTGGAGGCTCAGTTGATAGGTGGGAACAGAATCAAGAATGCAGTGTACGTCAGACACTTTAGAGCTGAGAAGGGGTGTCATAGATGCGTGAATGCAGGGGTTTTCAAATTTAAGTGTGCATCCAAATACGTGAGACGATCTTTCAAAATGCACACTCGTGGGCCTCACCCCAGGAGACTCTGATTCAGGAAATCTGGGCGTGGGTCTTGGATTTTAAACCTTAACATAGGCTTTCAGGTGCTGTGTTTATCATACTCTGAGAAACTCTGGTCTAGGGAGAGTCGGGAGGCTGTGCCTTCTGTTCAGGGATTGGGCCCAGAGTGACGAGGCACATCTCTGGGTATTTTATCCAAGGATAGAAATCTATAACAATTCTACTATCAAACTTTATCTTCTAGAGGGAAAGGCATGACAGAATACACACTCAAGGGGCTTAGGCACACTCAGTGTTTCTTTTTCTTTTTTCTTTTATTTGAGAAAGGGTCTCACTCTGTTGCTCAGGCTGGAATGCAGTGGCATAATCATGGCTCACTGCAGCCTGGAACTCCTGGGCTCAAGTGATCCTCCCACCTCAGCCTCCCAAGTGACTGGGTCTATGGGTGTGCACCACCACGCCCAGCTAATTTTTTTCTTATTTTTTTTTTTAAGATATAGAATCTTGCTATGTTGCCCAGGCTGGTCTCAAACTCCTGGGCTCAAGCGATCCTTGGCCTTCCCACGTATTGGGATTACAGGTGTGAGCCACTGCACTCAGCCAAGACTCTTTCTATAAGGCCACATTCACAGGTCTCAGGTGCACAGATCTTTTTGGGGGACATCATTCTACCCATCACACCTCCCCCAACTCCCCACCACTATGGTCATTAGTTACTACAGCATCACTGAGGGTCAGTCTCCACTATAGCTAACCTCACAGGCAGGAACCACATGTAAACATAGGTTCTGTAGTGCCCAGTGCCTGGAACATATTAGGTACTCAATTTTCTTTTTTTTTCTCTTTTTTCTTTTTTTCTTTTTATTTTTTTGACACAGAGTTTCAGTCTTGTTGCCCAGGCTAGAGTGCAGTGGCGTGATCTCCGCTCACTGCAACCTCTGCCTCCCAGGTTCAAGCAATTCTCATGCCTCAGCCTCCCAAGTAGCTGGGATTACAGGCATGCGCCACCATGCCAGGCTAATTTTTCTATTATTAGTAGAGACAGGGTTTCTCCATTCTCCATGTTGGTCAGGCTGGTCTCAAACTTCCGACCTCAGGTGATCCGCCCACCTCGGCCTCCCAAAGTGCTGGGATTACAGATGTGAGTCACCGTGCCTGGCCGACGTACTCAATTTTCATTCAATACATTTTGTTTCATTGATCTGCTTGTTGGATAATCCCATAGTACTACTGTTTTATTAAGTATTTGTGTAGTTTAATAAAATGCATTACTTGCATTAACAGTTATTGGATGTAGTTACTCCTAAAATTGCATAGCTACTGCAGCATTCTTTAAAAGACACACTGAACTGCATGGTGGCATAAATCGCTCTTCAGTACTCCTGTTTTTAAAAATGTCTTCCACTCTTTCCCATGTGCGAAAGTCCCAGACTTGTGGAGTTGTGGATTCTGGAACTGCACAAGTCAGGGCTCACCATGAAGCCAGGTTTTAGTCCCTGTGGGGTAGCTTCGGCAGCTGAGGGGGCATTGGTGTCCATGGCAGTTGTGGTGGGGTCAAGGAGGCTTTGGTGAGGACTGAGGTCCGGGTGGAGGTGAAGGAACAGAGGGAGGAAGTGAAGGAGGAGGAAGAGGTGGTGGGGAGGAGGAAGAGGTGATGGGGGAGAGGAGGAGGCAGTAAGGGAAGAGGAAGAGGAGGTAGGGGGAGGAGGAAGAGGTGGTGGGGGAGGAGGAGGAGGTAAAGGAAGAGGAAGAAGAGGTGGGGGAAGAGGAAGAGGTGGTGGAAGAGGAGGATGAGGTGGTGGGGGAGGAGGAAGAGGTGGTGGGGGAGGAGGAAGAGCTGGTGGGGGAGGAGGATGAGGTGATGGGGGAGGAGGAAGAGCTGGTGGGGTAGAGGAGGAGATGGGGGAGAAGGAGGAAGAGGTGGTGGGGGGAGGAGGAAGTGGTGGTGGAGGAGATGGGGAGGAGGGGGAAAGAGGTGGTGGGGGAGGAGGAGGAGATGGGGAGGAGGGGGAAGAGGTGGTGGGGGAGGAGGAAGAGATGGTGGGGTAGGAGGTGGTGGGGGAGGAGGAAGAGGTGGTGGGGGAAGGGGAAGAGATGGTGGGGGAGGAGGAAGAGGTGGCGGGGGGAGAAGGAAGAGCTGGTGGGGTGGAGGAGGAGATGGGGGAGGAGGAGGAAGAGGTGGTGGAGGATTCCCTTCTGGTGGCCACCGGGATGGTGGTGGGTAGAGAAGGAGGAAAGCAGTCTGGGAAGAATGTGACAGTGGATCCGTATGGGCTGAGGTGTCTGACTGTGGAGGAAAGGATCAGATCATGCAGTAGTCACTGAGAATCTGGTCCCTGGAGAATCAGTTTATGGAGAGGAAAGAGTCCCCATTTCACCAGGAGATGACAGCATGGAGTCCCAGGCATGGAACCCCTTCCACATCAAGCCAGGGCCCAGGTGCTCTCCCTCGGGGCTGCCTCGGACACCACCGTCTCCCATGTCTCTGACATTGTAGGCCCAGGTGGTCTAGTCTAGGCCGTGGAGTCCTCCCACCGCTCTGGCCTTGCGTTATTAACTTGACCAAGAAGAGGACCAACATCCTTCCTGTGCTGGAGGGTGCTCGGCGGCAGCACAAGTACCACGTGCTCATGGCCGTGGTGGATGTGACTTTGGCTGACGTGGCCCCGCCAGGGCAAACCCGGATTGTGGCCCTGAATGCCCACCCCTTCCTGCAGATTGGAGGACACTGCGATTTCCACTGAGGCCAATTGCATGGAGTCCAAGCCCAGCAGAGGCCGCGTTTGCCTGCGACGTGAAAAGGGTGGAACAAGAGAATGCGAAGCCCCAGAGCAGCTGCCCTAGAGCCTCACCAGAGAGACCAGCTTGTGGTCCTGGGAGTGGACAGGCCACCCGCCAAGGCGAAGACCTGAGGTTCGGCACATTCCGGATTTTGCCATGAAGTGTGTCGATGGTGTGGCCACGGGAGTTTCTTTTTCTCTTCTTATTTATTTTTAGGGGTGAGGGTGGGAGGGGCTGGATTGAGGAATTCACAAGGGGAGTTTTTCTACTAAAAGACTCATCTGTCACATCTTCCAGGCCAGGCACGGTGGCTCATGCCTGGAACGCCAGCACTTTGGGAGGCTGAGGAAGGAGGATCGCTTGAGGCCAGGAGTTCAGGGCCTCAATTGTTTATAAATTACCCAATACAAGCTATTTTGTTACAGCAGCAGGAACAGACCAAGACAGGACCCATTTGCACTATTTTTCACTCTTGTCCAAGATATATTTGCTAGTATTTATTTATTTATATATTTATACAGATGGAGTCTGGCTCTGTTGCCCTGGCTGGAGTGCAGTGGTGTGACTTCAGCTCACTGCAACCTCCACCTCCCGAGTTCAATTGATTCTCCTGCCTCAGCCTCCCAAGTAACTGGGATTATGGGAATGCACCACCATGCCCGGCTAATTTTTTTGTATTTTTGGTAGAGACAGGGTTTTGCCATGTTATCCAGGCTGGTCTCGAACTCCTGACCTCAGGTGATCCACCCTCCTCGGCCTCCCAAAGTGCTGGGAGTACAGGCATGAGCCACCTCACCTGGCCTAGTATTTTATTTAGAATGTGTGCATCTACCATAAATGATATTGGTCTCGTTTGGGTGTGCCCGCAGAAAGGTATTTGCCAGATGTGTTGGTGCCAGAGTTGTTTTGACATCAAGAAATGAACCGGAAAGCCTTCTTTCTTTTTCTATGTGCGGGTGTGGTTGCAAAGCATGGACTATAGTAATAATCGCTTGAGCTGGCCTCACTGAGTGTGTGCAAAGACAGCCCATGAAAAGAACAATTGGAAATACTGCTTAGGGGTGCTATTTTGCGCTGGTGGACAGACCATTTTGTTCCCAGATGTTTGCAGAGTGAAACAGATTGTGTTTCTGCCTTCCCATCTGGCGTAGAGGGTCAGCACCGCTGGCCTCATGGCTGGCTGGTCGGAATTTTGCAGGATCCTCCAGCATGCGTCCATGCCATCTCCCCTGAGCTGTCTCCTTCAGCAACACAGCCTGGAAGGTAGAGGAGATGCAGGGCGGATAGAGATGGGCTTCAGTTCAATCCCTCTGAATTGCTTCATTTGCCAGGACTGAGGGAAGTGAGCGAGGCCGTGATTCAAAGGCAGCAGCATCTGTGTGTTTGAAGGCCTAAGTTGTATTGTGGAAGCACAGAGTTTCATTGTTGGCTTTAAAAATAATGTTCACAGCGGCTCTTAAAAAAGAAGAAGAAGAAGAAGAAGGTTATAAGAAGCAAGGAGATTAGACTCTGAATCTAGTTTTCTTTATCTTTGCAGAAGAGAAGGTTTTATTTGAAAGGTTTTATCACCAACAGGTTGACAGGCTACTGCAGTCACCAGCTCCATTTAGAACGGGACTGGAAAGTAATAAAAACCTCTTCCTATTTTATAGTTGCCCCTGTACCTGCCGGATGGACTAGACATCGTCAACTGTGGGGTGACTGGAATAAATGGAGAAAGGAATCAGAACCCCAGGTGACTTGTTACAGCCCTCTCTTTTCAGCTAGAGCCTGACAATCATTCATACTTTAACATATAACATGACAAATATATACAAGAGAAAGCGAGGAAGTGTCATGCAGTAAACACTGAACACTGTTCATTTCAATATATGGACATTTTAAACTAAATTACAGAAAGTTTTTTCCTCCTAAATTTCACCTCAGGGATTATGAATTAAATGTCATTCTGACATAGTTTTAAATGACCTCATGATGATTATCATCATATTATCATGTGGCTGGAACAATTACAATACAATAGAAATAATTGCTTTCTGGCAGGTGGTCGGGCAGTTTCCTGATTAGATCTACAAATTCAATGTCAGCAAGCCGCCCATACACGCCCTCCCTGGCCCTCAACGAAGAATGCCTTCCTTCTCTGAGAGTCCAACTTCTTGAAGCTTAGAGACTTTAGTAGTGAGTAACCAAGGGCCTCTGACAAAGACTCTTCTTTTTTTTTTTTTTTTTTTTTTTTTTTTTTTACTTTTGACGCGGAGTCTCGCTCTGTCGCCCAGGCGAGTGCAGTGACGTGATCTCAGCTCACTGCAAGCTCCGCCTCCCGGGTTCACGCCATTCTCCTGCCTCAGCCTCCCGAGTAGCTGGGACTACAGGAGCCGCCACCTCGCCCGGCTAGTTTTTTGTATTTTTAGTAGAGACGGGGTTTCACCGTGTTAGCCAGGATGGTCTCGATCTCCTGAGCTCGTGATCCACCCGTCTCGGCCTCCCAAAGTGCTGGGATTACAGGCTTGAGCCACCGCGCCCGGCCTGACAAAGACTCTTCTACTGCCTTTCCAACATTTATAGCGCCCATGTCATATAGAACCATCTTTAGTTGCAAATGAGACTATCGGGTGAAGTGAATATTCTTAATTTTTTAATACTGTACCAATGAAGGAACAGAGTAACAAAGTCTTGTGAATTTAAAAAAAAAATAAAAAAATTCGGCCAGGTGCAGTGGCTCACGCCTCTACTCCCAGCACTTTGGAAGGCCAAGGCGGGTGCATCACCTGAGGTCAGGAGTTCGAGACCAGCCTGGTCAACATGGTGAAACCTTGTCTCTACTAAAAATACAAAAATTAGCCAGGCGTGGTGGTGTGCGCACCTGTAATCCCAGCTACTCAGGAGGCTGAGGCAGGAGAATCTCTTGAACCCAGGAGGCAGAGGTTGTATTGAGCCGAGATCATACCATTGCAGTACAGCCTGGGCAACAAGAACAACATTCCATCTAAAAGTAAATAAATTGTTTTAAAAAAATCCCTCTCTCAGTCGATCTACAACACATAGGTGAATAATGTATTCTCCAGGCAAACACGCCCTGGAAAGGTTCTGTTTTGGCTGAAGGACAGCTAGCAACCAGCCATGAGAAAGCGTGCACACACAGACAGCAGCTGCCTCGCAAAGACTGGTGAACAGGGCAATGTTCATGGGTTCGCGAATTCCAGAAGTATTCATGGAAACTCATGTGGGACACTCTTCTAGGTGCTAGGGATACAGCACAGAACAGAACAGACAGAAATGCCTGCTCTCCCGGAGCCTTTGTTCAATGGGAGATACAGATAATAAATCAGTAAGGATGTGGGGTGTTAGACAGTGGTCTGTCCTCAGGAGGGAAACTGAGGAGGGAAGGGAGGGGGGCTCTACAGGGAATGG
Organism: Theropithecus gelada; assembly: GCF_003255815.1. Taxonomy (NCBI): domain Eukaryota; kingdom Metazoa; phylum Chordata; class Mammalia; order Primates; family Cercopithecidae; genus Theropithecus; species Theropithecus gelada. Next base: position 180,362,750 of record NC_037672.1, on the reverse strand, counting down.
GTGGCAGTTTTTAGCTGAGGTGTCCAGGAAAGGCCTCAAGAGAAGGCAACATTTGAATAAAGACCTGCAGGAGATGGTGGGGCAGCCATAAGGGTATCTCTCAGGAACAAAGGCCACCGAGGTTGGGGCATGTTTGGGTATTGGAGGAAGTGTGGCAAGAGAACCAAGAGAAGGAGGAAGAAGGGTCAGAGATTCAGCGAGGGTCCAGGTACCGTGGGCCTGCGAGCCTTGTATGACCTTGGGTTGAATTTCAGTAACAGAAACAGATTGAATTTCAGAAACTGTCTATTGGAGATACGATCTAATCATATCTGAACGGAGTGGCTTGACTCGAGTTGAGAAGAGACTGCAGCAGGCAAAGGTGGAAGCGGGTGACGAGCCAGGAGGATCGTGGGAGCCGGGGAGTGGGTTAGCAGAGGGTGGATTCTGGACACATTTTGAAGGCGGAACTGACAGAATTTGCTGAAGACTGGAAGTGGGAGTGAGAGAAAAGAGAAGTTGAAGATGACTGTATCAAATATATCTCTTAAGATATTTTATCATATATATAGATTTTGTCTGAGCAACATGAAGAATAAAGTTACCATTTGCAAAAAAGCCCAGAGGAGCAGGGGTTTTTTTGGGAAGGATCATGGGAGGAGTTGATAGAAATGGCTATCAGGCCAGGTGTGGTGGCTCACGCCTGTAATCCCAGTACTTTGGGAGGCCGAGGTGGGTGGATCACCTGAGGTCAGGAGTTGGAGACTAGACTGGGCAACATACCAAGATGTTTCCCTACAGAAACATTTTTATTAAATTTATACATAAGTGTATATATACATATGTGTGTGTGTGTATACATATACATATATATATATATATATATTTTTTTTTTTTTTTTTTGAGACAGAGCTCTGTCACCCAGGTTGGAGTGCAGTGGCATGATCTCAGCTCACTGCAACCTCCACCCTCCAGGTTCAAGCGATTCTCCTGCTTCAGCCTCCTTAGTAGCTTGGATTACAGACACATGCCACCATGTCCAGCTAATTTTTGTATTTTTCATAGAGAAAGGGTTTCACCATGTTGGTCAGGCTGGTCTCGAACTCCTGACCTCAGGTGATCCACCCACCTCGGCCTCCCAAAGTACTGGGATTACGGGTGTGAGCCACCGCGCCCAGCCTAAATTTATATATATTTTTAATGGAGACAGGGTTTTAACGTGTTGCCCAGGCTGGTCAAAACTCCTGGGCTCAAGCGACCCTCCTGCCTCAACCTCCCAAAGTGTTGGGATTACAGGCATGAGCTACTATGCCTGGCCTAAATTTTTTAATGTACAAAAATTAAACTAAACTTAGAAATGGATATCAGCAGTCTGGGCACTTTAGGTTTCAGATGAGTGTTAGGCAACTGAGTGGAAGGTCGGCAGCTGCGAGTTTGCAGCTGGAGTTCAGGCGGAGGCCTGGGATGGAGGTGTAAATTCCAGTCGTCAGCGTGGAGATGGTATTGAAAGCGATCAGACCGGTGACATCGATGAGGGAATCGAGGAATCTGTAGCCCTTGCTTAGGGAATGATAAAGGGAGGGGCAGAAGAGTGAAGGAGACCAAGAAAGGGGCTGCCAGGAGAGTCAGGCGGTGGTAGGCGAGCGTGGTGTCCCGGGGCCGAGTTTCTTCCAGGAGGAGAGGGAGACAGCTAGTCGGAAGCCCGCGCAAAGTCAGGGAGAACCGCGCCTGGAAATTGGCCACTGGACTCAACAACACGGAGGACTTTGGTGACCCGAGTAGACCAGAGGAAGGGATGCATAAACCCAAATAGAGAGGCAGAGGAAAGGCTCCTGTGCCCCAGGCTGTTGTCTTGGATGTGTCCACATCAGCCTGCTCCTGAAACACAGCTGCACCTGCACAGACCCCGGCTGCCGGGGGCACGTGGTGTCTTATTCTGGGCCATGTGGTAGGCTTGTCATCGGCCCTGCGGGGGCCTGACCCAGAGAGCTCTGCCAGCGCCCACCAGGTCACCTCTCTGAAATACGCAGAGGCAGGCTGGCAGCAGTGGAACCTGACTTTCCCGAGAGCCTGCGCCGGAAAGGCGATGAAGCAGGAGGGCTACGAGGGATCACTGCAGGATGAGGCTTCCTTTGGGCAGGAGGCATAGACAATGACAAGCAGATTACCGTGCGGCGGCTGCCTGGGGGCAGGAGAAGTGAGAAGCATCACAAGAAAAAGAGATGGAGACAGTGGCAGAGTCAGGTGAACGGTGGGGCCCCAGAGTTGCTGGTTTCCAGAACCACCCACCAGCCCCAGACCCTCCAGGCTCCTCCAGATCCTTGCTCACCCATCGCTGCGTGTCTGCACGTGAAAGCCCCAGTGCTTGAGCTAACTCGAGGGCAAGAAAAACAGCCAAACACCACAGCTGCCACAACTTTACTAATGCGGAGCATGATCTGGGCAAGATGTGGTCACAGGCTCTTGAATTAAAGCAAAAGGACATAAACAAAATAGTGAATGCCGCAGGAAGACTTAGGATCACAGAGAAGCTGTCAGGATTGATTTACAGTGTGATAACGAAGCGCGGGTCTTCCTGCCTGTCTAACAGGAAGGGTGTCAGTGTCTTACTGACTTCTTCCTTCCTGGCTTGACTGATCATGGGATGAAGTGAGGAGAATGATGGTTCATAGTGTTCATAGTGATGCTATGGAATGATTTTTTGCTCTTTTAGAGAGACCAGGTAGATGTCACCCTCAAACCGTGAGCACCGAGTGAGCTAGGGCCTTGGATTCCTGAGGTTTAGTGACCAGTGACCAGGTAGCAGGCTTTTTTTTTTTTTTTTTTTTTGAGATGGTGTTTCGCCCTTGTTGTTATTTTTCATTTATTTATTTTTTTGAGATGGTGTTTTGCTCTTGTTGCTCAGGCTATTATACAATGCTGCGATCTCGGCTCACTGCAACTTCTGCCTCCCGGGTTCAAGGGATTCTCCTGCCTCGGCCTCCCGAGTAGCTGGGATTACAGGCACCTGCCACCACGCCCGACTGATTTTGTATTTTTAGTAAAGATGGGGTTTCCTCATGTCGGCCAGGCTGGTCTCGAACTCCTGACCTCAGGTGATCCGCCCACCTCAGCCACCCAAAGTGCTGGGACTACAGGCATGAGCCACCGCGTCCAGGCTGCAGGCATTTTAAAAAGATACCCTGGTGTCACTAGACCTTTGACTGGGGTTGTTATTTTTGTTGAGGTCAGCGGTAAAATTTGGTTTTTTTTTTTTCACACTTCCTGTACAAAATTCAGAATTTGTTATGGTTCTGAGCACTGGGGTCAGCTATCAGGAAGATTCTACAAGGGATCAGGAAACTTCCCAAACTAAAGCATCTTAGTTTTTTAGGATCTCTGTTTTAGGGCACTAAAGGAAGAAGTTTCTAGATCCATTCCTGAACCATGGACATTAAAAAAATATTAACTGTAGCCCCTAGATTTTTGTTTTGTGCTATGTGTGCTGAGTTCAATACTTATTACAATGATGTTTATCTTTATTTTATTTTAATTTTTTTGAGACAGAGTCTCGCTCTGTCACCCAGGCTGGAGTGCAGTGGCATAATCTCGGTTCACTGCAACCTCCACCTCCCAGGTTCAAGCGACTCTCCTGCCTCAGCCTCCCAGGTAGCTGGGATTACAGGCACATGCCACCACACCTGGCTGATTTTTGTATTTTTAGTAGAGACTGGGTTTCACCATGTTAGCCAGGCTGGTCTTGAACTCCTGGCCTCAGGTGATCCACCTGCCTCGGCCTCCCACAGTGCTAGGATTACAGGAGTGAGCCACCACAGCTGGCCTTATGATGTTTATTGAACACCTACTTTGTACCAGGTTGCATAACAATCACGGGAATGCCACATGAGGCAATGATAATGCTATTCCCGTCATGGAGTGTGGCATAGAAACTCAGTGCCTCACAGTACAATCCGAGGCACTCACACGCTCAGCAGTAAAACCTCCCAGGAATGATTCTGGCTTACAGCCTATTAACTTTTACCACTGCCTTAATACAAAGAGAATTTTATTACCCATTTGCCCAGAGGGTTAAATTAATATTTACAAGAGTCATGGAGGCTGAGAAGTATTGTGAAATGTCTAGATGTGCCTTATCAATGCTGGGTTTTTCTTTCTCATGTCGTGGTCTCTCAGTGGTGTTAAATTAACCTAAACTTGGCCCTAGGACACCTCCACACTCGAGCCCTGAAATAACAAACTGCAGCCTGACTTAGTTCAGAAACTAACTGAAAACCTATCATAGGAGTATACTTCTGTAACAAACAGCGGAGCCTCAGCTCATTACAGCAGCTGAGCTTCAGTCAACCATGGGTGGCCAACTGAATCAACTTAGGCAAACTCACAGCTGCAACCATTCAGTGCTAGGTTGCCCTTCCATTTTCTATCCTCAGCTACTGCCTGACCACTGTGCTGTCTGGCCAAGGTGCTTTGAACCTGTTCCAGCACAGGGGCTGCCTGATTCTGAAATCACGAATAAATAATCAATTAAGGGTTTTTTTGTTTGTTTTTATTTTTATTTTTGGAAACAAAGTCTCGCTCTGTTGCCCAGGGTGGAGTGCAGTGACATGATCTTGGCTCACTGCAACCTCTGCTTCCCGGGTTCAAGCCGTTCTCCAGCCTTAGCCTCTTGAGTAGATGGAATTACAGACACACGCCACCACACCCGGCTATTTTTTTTGTATTTTTAATAGAGACAGGGTTTCACTATGTTGGCCAAGCTGGTCACGAACTCCTGACCTCAAGTGATCCACCCGCTTTGGCCTCCCAAAGTGCTGGGATTACAGGCGTGGACCACCATGCCCGACCACAATTAAGATCTTTAAACTAAATTTGTTGTCATTTTGTCTTTTGACCATTGTGACAAAAAATACTTATTACATCTCCCTTATTTAAATAGAATCAATGGGAACCCCTCCTGGGGCCACCGTCTCCCCAAAGCCTGTGCAGACAGCTGGTCTGCTTAGCTGGGTGTCTTCCTTTTGGGCTGGGAAAGCTCTTCAGAGGCGACTGAGTGGGGCCAGTTGTGTTTTGCCCACACTATATGGCCAAGCTGGAAATCAGTCCCTTTAGGAGAGGCAGAGAATGGGGTGGAAACCTGCGCTTCGGAGCCCCTCTGGCACTGCAGAGACAGGCTCCAGGGACCAAGGCGCAGGGTCTTGTTCTGTGTCTTCTTAGCTGTGTGAATTTGGGCACAAAATTGAACACGTTACCGAGCCTCAGTTTCCTCATCTGTAAAAATGAAATGGCCAAGTCAGAGGGTTGTGCAAGTTCTGATGAGATGATGCAGCTCATGACACACGTTCATGAAACGCCAGCTTTTTCTCTGCGAGGCTCAGCCCTCTCTCCCCTGCGGGAGCGGTCAGCGAGGAGGGGCCAGGGCTGCCGCAAGCAGGAGGCCCAGGAAGCCGGGTGTGGAAGAGGAGGAAGGTGGGATAGAGACAGGTCCAGAGGCCCCAAGGGATGGTTCCACAGCCCCCACTCTCGGCAAGTGGCAGCAGGCGGGGAACAGATGACAGAGACGGTTGGCCCGGTCACGCCCCATGGAAGAATGCAGGCTTGAGGCCGGAAAGCGGCCAGGGCTCTGCGTTGCTGTCGCGCGTGGGTATCAGGCTAGTATGAAGCTATTTTGTGACACAGGGATTCAGGCATTGGCATTTCCCTGCTCACGTTATCACCTGAAATATAATTACCTCGTCTGACAAGTGATTTTCAGAACGTGTCCACTGAATATCCTGTGACCTCTTTTGATCCCAGGGAAGTAGGCAGGGAAGGTGGGATCCCCTGCCCCCATCCCCATCTCCCATGATAGGAGAGAAACCCAGATAGTGAACGTCAAGGTCCCAGTGCAGAGGCTGAGCACAGAGCCACCGCGGGCTGAAGGACGGCACGGAGCCACCGCGGGCTGAAGGACGGCGCGGAGCCACCGCGGGCTGAGGGATGGCGCGGAGCCACCGCGGGCTGAGGGACGCACGGACCTCCTGACCCCATGCAGTTCTCTCCCCTGGAGCACAGCTCTCTGTCTTGTGGTTGAAAGACCAAGTCTGCAGTGAGGGCTCACCAAGGGCAGCTCACTTACACAGCATGGTTTGTTCGAACTGATTTATCTCTGTAGATACTGAAAACACACACACACACACACACACCAGAAACTCAGGGGACCAAAGGCTTAGGCAGGTCCCCTGAGTGAGCTCTGAGCAAGCTGCTCTCTGCTATCCAGGGCCTGCATCCAGACCAGGAGGGCACCAATGGGCAGGTAGGTTCATACAACAAAAGGAAAAGCCGAGTAGGCCACAGCACAGCAATAATACAGCACTAACGACAATAGCTTACGTGTCCCCAATCCAGCCTCGGATATTGATGACAACAATTCCCACTTACTGAGGATTTGCCTTGTACATGTGCTATGGTTTTACAGGGCGATTCATTGAGGAATTAATTTGTGTTTTCCACGTTGTCGTTCTTGCTGTTGTCTTTGTTTCTCCTTTGCCATCCCAAGTATTGGGCTCTCTAGTCTCATGCTGGGGATTGTGTGAAATCTCTCCTTCAGGGCACAAGACAGAGCCCTTGGAGGGCAAGAGGTGGAGGGTGCAGAGTGCCAGAGGCTTGGAGACAGCTCCCAAGGCTGGCAGCGGAATAGATGCGTGTGTGTGTGTGTGTGTGTGTGTGTTCTGCCGGTAATAAAGACAAGCCCTCCTCCATCAGCCTACACTCAGCTCCCCCAGGAAGGAGGAAGGAACCCAGAGGGCTGGGCTGGGAGGGGGCCCTGGGAGGCCTGGCCCTGCCCTCCGTGGGTGACAGTCTTAGGGACCAGGGTAGCTGGGCACGGTGAGGGCTTGGCATCACCCTGATGGACTAGGGCTAAAGGCCCAGCACTGGCTTTCTGGACACCACAAGGTTACCAATGCCTCTCATGTTATCCTAGAGACAAAAAGGAGACCTCAAATTCAACGGATTGAATTTCTCACTGTAGAGGCAAGCTGATTTAATATGATTTGGGAACAATCTGAATGTGGCACTTTTTTTTTTAATATTCCAAGTCTATGAGTAAAATTTATCACCATTAAATGTATATCACCTCAATACAAACTCACAATAGTCTTATGAAGTGGGTGTCACTGACGTCCCCACTTTGCAGAGGAGGTTGAGTCTCAAAGGGTTAAGTAACTTGATCACTCACAGCAGAACTTTCAATGCAGACCCGCCTGCTTGGGAAGGCCACCTTCCCTGCATCATCCGTCTTTGGGTAATAATTGGTTATGGAATTTTCATTCCGGAATTTGGCGAAAACTTTATTCTGACATGGTTTCTCCTGAACTCCTTTATGAGAAATTGAATTCATGGTCTAGCACCCACCGTCCCGCCTCAGTTGGTCACAGCACCTGGACGCACGGCTCCCTGGGGGCGTGGGGGACGGTGGGCACTGAGGCCTGAAGAAGACCAGGGCCCATGGTGCCCACCAGCTCCCCGCCCCAAACGCCCTCCTCACCTGGGTCCCTTTTGGTCCGGTGCTGAGCTTCCTGGCATCTCCCTTCCAGAGGCAGAAGCTGTTTTCCTCCCTGACAGGAGGGCACAGAAGGGCACAGAAGGTGTCACTCATCACGTGCCCCCAAGCCTCTTCCTCTTAGCTGTGCAGGGAAGGGCAGTTCACAAGCTCAGTGTTATTTAAAAACTCAAAAAAAAAAAAAAAAGAAATAAAAGAAAAAGAAAGAGAGACAGAAAAAAATGAAAGAAAGAGAAAGAAAGGAAAGGGAAGGAAGGAAGAAGAAAGGGAAGGGAAGGGAAAGGAACGGAACGGAAGGGAAAGGAAGGGAAGGGAAGGGAAGGAAGGAGGGAGGGAGGGAGGGAAAGAAGGGAAGCAAAGGAAAGAAGGAAGGAAGAAGAGAAAGAAAGAAAGAAAGGAAGAAAGAAAGAAAGGAAGGAAGGAAGGAAGGAAGGAAGGAAGGAAGGAAGGAAGGAAGGAAAGAAAGAAAAAGAAGGGAAGGAGGGAGGAAGGAAGGGAAGAAAGAGAAAGAAAGAAAAAGAAGAAAGAGAGAAAGAAAAGAAAAAAGAAAAAGAGAAAGAGAAGGAGATCTCTAAGAGAGTTGTTTGTAACAGTTTGGTAACCGGAACAGAAAAACCTTTGATAAATTCCCTGAGAGAACTTCAATCTTTCTCCTCTGTCTCGAGGAGATGGCAGCAGGTCAGCCCTGAAACAAGAGGACCCGCATCAATAAAACCCTGGTCCAGGAGGAAGGAAGTGGGGTCTGGTTTCCACGGTGGCTATAAAAAATCGCGGCTTTGTTTCTCAGGACTGCTCTTCCAGCGGCTGTAAACACGGTGCTTTGCTTTGGCAGGACCAGCGCCTTCTGAAGACAAAGGGTTGTTTTACCGGCGCCGCGCTGCGCCCCGCCACCCCGGAGCGCCTCCGAGCTCGCCCGAGATTCCGCCCTGAGGCCACTGGGTGGCGCCCGAGGAGCCGAGATTGCGGTTGAGGACGTCGCCTGCCGCTTCTGCGGGGCCTGACTGGGCACAACAGTCACAGAGGTGATGCGGGAGGAGACTGCGTGGAAGGGGAGTGCGCGGAAGGGGAGTGGGCCAGCCCCTCCACAGCCACTTGCAGCGTGGATAGTCCAGGTTTACTCTCTCTTACATAAAGAAAGAATGGAGCACATCTTTTTTTTCTTTTTCTTTTTCTTTTTAACTGCCCCTTGAGGAGCAGGGCTACCCCATAGCAGTATGCCCAGAGTAGCCAAAAGCTACTTTTTATTTTATTTTATCTTATCTTATCTTATCTTTTTTATTTTTTGAGACAGAGTTTCGTTTTGTCGCCCAGGCTGGAGTGCAGAGGTGCGATCTTGGCTCACTCCAACCTCTGCTTCCCGGGTACAAGCGATTCTCCCACCTCATCCTCCCAAAGTTCTGGGATTACAGGTGTGAGCCATCATGCCTGGCCTGCATAAAATTATTTTAAAATATTTTATAAAATTACCTTCAGGTGATGTGTATGAGGTGTATATGAAACATAAATGAATTTCGAGTTTAGACTTGGGTCCCATCCCCAAGATATCTCATTATGTATATGCAAATATTTAAAAATCCGAAAAACTTCCAAAATTCAAAACACTTCTAGCCCAAGGCATTCTAGATAAGGGATGATCAACCTGTATTTGGAAAATGCTATTTTTATTGGTCTGTGGAAGACCGTCTGAGTTGAGTTAGAGCTCAGCTGCAGGCACAGGTAGCTTCCAGGTCAGTGGCCTGGCGATGGCTTGCTGCCCCCACAGTCCCTCCTGCACGCACGCAGGCACGAAGGAGCTAGCGTGGTCCTTTGATTAGGCACTTCCTTCCTTGCTTGGTTCCCTGCATCCCGTGGGCCCCTTCAGCCCCCAGCATGTCCACAGTTGCTCAGGGACAGCTCCTGCATTCTGGACCAGGACATGGCCCAGGGACCAGGCCTTAGGGTCAGCCCCTCCCCTCAGCTGTTCTCTTGAATAAACTTGTGTAGCAATTTCATTCTTTTCCTTTTTTTTTTTTTTTGAGACAGGGTCTCACCCTTTACCCAGGCTAGAGTGCAATGGCACCATCTCGGCTCACTGCAACCTCCGCCTCCCGGGTTCAAGTGATACTCCTGCCTCCGTCTCCCAAGTACCTGGGATTACAGGCACCCACCACCATGCCCAGCAAATTTTTTGTATTTTTAGTAGAGACAGGGTTTCACTATGTTGGCCAGGCTGGTCTCAAACTCCTGACCTTGTGATCCGCCTGCCTCAGCCTCCCAAAGTGCTAGGATTACAGGCATGTGCTGGGATTACAGGCTTGAATCACTGCACCCGGCCAGCAATTTCATTCTTAAAAACCAAACTAGCCTAGAAACTAGAGATCTTCCCTAGCCCCTCCACCTTCCCCCTTGGCTACTTCATACCTTTTCCCTTCTCTTCTCAACAAGCTTTAGGATGGGCTTGCCTGCAAGCCCCCACTGGCTCTACCTCCTCCCTCCTACTCACTCTAAACTGCCCCAAGTTAGTTTCTGTCCCTCCTGCTCTTGGAACTCATGTCCATTCTCCCAAATCCAGAAGATGCTTTAGTCTCTTTTCTTGCATGGCCTCTCTGTTCTATGTGACACTGATGGTCCTGATCTCCTTGAACTCCTTCCTGCCTGGGCTCCTGTTGCAATCATATCCCTTGGATTTCCTCCTAGACCCCAAACCCCCTTGTTCCCATTGTGGGATCCATTTTCTACAAAGCACCGTGCGGGGTGTGGAAGGGAGCCCGCACAAGGCCCCACAGCAGCGGGGGTAATGGACTTGGACTTGGGAGAAAAGGTGACTGGGGTTCCTACTCCCCATTTATATTCACTAAGCTACAGCAAGCGTGGTCAAGTCTCCCAAGTACTGAGCAGGTTCCCAAGATCAAAGGATACGGGTGAGGGGTAGCGGGAGAGGAGGCTGGAAAGCATGAAAGGTGTGTGAAAGGTGTTCAGCGCTGGGCTTGCCGTTCGGACACCATCTCACGGGCTCGTATCATCTTGCCTGTGCGAGGCTGTCCAGTGGCCTCTTCCTGGGCCGTGCTGAGCGGTCAGCCTCCCTCTGGGCTCCCTCAGGGAATGCTGGAACCCTGGTGCTCCAGTTATGTGTTGCTGCGTAGCAAGCCATCCCAAAGCTTCACAAAGTAGCAGATCATCAGATCTGCAGCTGGGACACGGATGGGGTGAGGGAAGGCTCATATCAGGTCCACATGGCATTGACTGGGCCCCAGGGTAGCTCCACTGAGGGCTGGAGGATCCATTTACAAGATGGGTCGTGCACATGGCTGGGAAATTGGAGTTGGCTGTTGGCTGGGAGCTCGAGCTCGGCTGAGGGCCAAGGGCCTCGGTCCTTGTCCCCGAGGGCTTTTCTATGATCTGCTTGGCTTTTCTCAGTCTAGGCCTTTTCAGGTTGGGGCTGGGTGGGAACAGACACTAGAGTTGAGCCCAGAAGGTTCTGAGCATGGCTTATACCCTCTTTTCTTTCTCCATCCCAGCTTTAAGATGACTTCCCTTTGGACCTGGCCAAGCTGGCAGAGGAAGAAAGGCTGTTAGAAATTTGATTCATTGCCCCTGCCAGGAGGGTGGACAGGAGAATAGAAAGACTAAATGCCTGAGCTTCAAGGAGTTTTTCAGCAGCCTGACACTTGCATGTGGGGGCAAGAGAATTCTCCAAGTGAAGGGAAGAGCGATGAGGGGCGGACTGAGCTCCTGAGTCAGCGTGTCTGAGCGCCCCCCTAGCTGCCTGCTTCCCAAGAACAGTGTTGACATCCTGCTGCCTCTGTTGTCCTCATGGGTACGTTCTTCGTACTGGGCCGATTTTAAGCTTCTCTTTCTAGTTATTTTATTGTGTTTCAAAAGTAATGGAAATTTGGCCAGGTGCAGTGGCTCATGCCTGTAATCCCTGTACCTTAGGAGGCCAGGGTGGGTGGATCACCTGAGGTCAGGAGTTCAAGACCAACCTGGCCAACATGATGAAACCCTGTCTCTTCTAAAAACACAAAAAATTAGCTGGTCGTGGTGGTGGGTGCCTATAGTCCCAGCTACTCGGGAGGCTGAGGCAGGAGAATCACTTGAACCTGGGAGGCGGAGGTTGCAGTGAGCCGAGATCACACCATTACTGCACTCCAGCCTGGGCGACAGAGCGAGATTCCATCTTGGAAAAAAAAAAAAGGAGTAATGGAAATTCATAGTCACGAGGCCCAGCCAGCTCAGGCATTTTCCTCTGAGGGGGAGACAAGGAAGTGAGATGTCATGCCAACTAAGGTGGCCATCTGTGCAGCAAGTCTTCAACTGATGACACTAATTTACCTTCCAAACGCTGCCAAGCAGCTCTCAGGGTAACGACACCGTCTCACTGCAGACCCAGACCAATTCTGAGCCCTTGACCTTGAGTGACACCACCTCCCATGGCTCTTCCATAAACAGGGGAAAGATGGTGAGTCAGTAGCGTGACTCCTTCCAATTAGGAAGGTGACAAAGGACATAAATACACTAAGCACTGAGGCTGGCAGGGTGAGAGTGGCTCAGTGCCAACAACCACAGTGGCCTTTTACACCAATTAGGTATATTTCCTGATAGAATCTTCCTTTTGCAAGCATCAAATTAATTTTCTTTTCACACACACTCCCTCCTGTCCCCATCAGACCAGGGCTCCACATGGCCTTCACCCAGGGAGAATTTATCAAGACCAGTGAATAAGGTGAACATTTGTTTTAAAAGAGTTTCCAGCCAGAGGAACACATGACTCTGGGGATGTCACTAGAAGTCAGCTTGGGGCCCAGGAATTATTCCTTTGGAGATCCCATCTATCTCCATCAAAAACTTGCCAGATGACCTCGTGAAAAGCCTACAAAAGGCTGTGATTCAGCTTCCCTGGAGAAGTCTCAGCCAGGAGGAGCTGGGAAATTTCGTGGGCTTTTCAGCTGGACCTTGATGGATGGATAGGACCTAGATAAAACCAAGAGGCAGGCACTGGGCAGAGAGGGAGGGTGGTCCCTGCGGGAAGAAGAGCAGGACATGGAGAAGGATGCCCTGGCAATGAAGCTGCCTGTGGCAAGGGAAGGGCGCCCACACAATTTGGGGTCTGATATCCACAGGTCAACTTTCTGCCCCATTTTCTGCCCCATTTCAAGACCATCTTTGAAGTCTGTGTCAATATCTAAGAAGGGGAGATTAAAATTACTGCCTCAACAGAGTCGCTGTGCGAGTTAAATGAGAGAACGTATGTGTGCAGCTACTTGAGGAGTGAGAGGGTTCTGATAAGATATGCCATCAGTAGTAAACACAGTGTATTTGTGTATTTGGAGGCCAGGAGACTAGTCTGGTGGGGGCATAGGGCTTGTGTTGGGAAGGAGAGGGAGGTCAGTTTAAAGGGTGGTGGCGTGTGACTGTGGAATCACTCTGAACATTGGCACTGGAAGATTTTGGACGCACCACTTTCCAGGTGTATAACCTGAACCCCAAGTGATGTTGGAGTTCTTATCACATGAACGCTGTATTCATAATATCATCTGAATATCTGGCCTTTTCAAGAATACAAGAGCTTTGAGGGCAGAGACTGTAACTTACACATGTTTGCAAATGCCTATAAAACTCAGCACATCATACCGCTGCTCAGTCACTGCTTTTTGAATGGGGGGAGCATGAACTCATTAAAGAAATGTGGTAACTATACCAATGATTTAGTTCTCTGCAGTTCACCAGTTAATCAGATCAAAACTGGTGATCAAAACGAATCAGAGTATGAACGTAGGTGAGTCAGGCAGCTGGATGAGATGGCTCCAGAAAGAGCTCTGGAATTTGTTCTGTCCTGGGCACATCCCTTATGAAGGAAACCAAAAGAAAAAGGGACTGGAAAAATATAGATAATATCCAATGCCAGCAAAGGTGTCGTTAAACAGGCGCTCAGATGCGATTCTCCGCACAGGACAAACTGGCACAAGCCCTTAGGAAAGCAGTTTGGCAATGTGTATTCAAAGATGTGTGGCCTTTGAGCCAATCATTCCATGCAAGTGGATTTATCTTTATTTTGTTTATTTTATTTTATTTGAGACAGGGTCTCACCCTGTCACCCAGGCTGGAGTGCAGTGGCATGATCTCATCTCACTGTGACTTCTGCCTCCCGCATTCAAGCGATTCTCCTGCCTCAGCCTCCCAAGTAGCTGGGACTACAGGTGCCCACCACCACGCTTGGCTAATTTTTGTATTTTTAGTAGAGATGGGGTTTCATTATGTTGGCCGGGCTGGTCTGAACTCCTGACCTCATGATCAGCCCACCTCGGCCTCCCAAAGTGCTGGGATTACAGGCTTAAGCCACCGCGCCTGGCCAGATTTATCTTTAATGTCTGAATTAAAGAAGGGGCCAAGCAGGGAGGGCACCTGCATGGAAGGGAAGACCCATGGGGAATGTACAGCCAACAACATCGAGGTAGGTGTCCATGTAGGGGCAGGGAAGAGAGGACACAGTAGGGTGGCAGAATCCACGTGGTTGGAGGGGGCATCTGTATAGGGGCAGTGGAGGCAGCAGCCAGAGAAGGGTACCCAAGTCCAAGCAGTAGGATAGTGGGGCAGAGGGAATGGGAGACTGGATACATGGAGGAGGAGGATTCCGTAAGTAAATATATTGAGGGTGATGGGAGCTGGGTTTCTCACTACTAGACAGAACAGTTATAATTATGGAAAACAAGAAAACTAGATTGAAGTCTCAGGTGCAGAACCGAAAGTGGGGCAATTGATGTGAACTCACAGTTGCAAGCTTTACAGGTGAGAAACGCCCTCCTGGCCGGTCATGGTGGCTCATGCCTATAATCCCAGCACTTTGGGGGCCCAAGGTGGGTGGATCACTTGAGGCCAGAAGTTCGAGACCAGCCTGGCCAACATGACAAAATCGCATCTCTACTAAAAATACACAAATTTGCCTAGCGTGGTGGCACACGCCTGTAATCTCAGCTACTTGGGAGGTTGAGGCACGAGAATCGCTTGAACCTGAGAGGTGGAGGTTGCAGTGAGCCAAGATTGTGTCATTGAACTAGCCTGGGCAAAAGAGTGAGAATCCATCTGGAAGGAAGGAAAGTAGGAAGGAAGGGAGGGAGGGAGGGAAGGAATTAAAGAAGGAAGGAAGGAAGGAAGGAAGGAAGGAAGGAAGGAAGGAAATTGAGCATCTTTTTAGTTTCCTTGTCCCCCATTTTTAGTTCCTTCTCTGAAATGTGTGTTTACATCTTTTGCCATTAAGAGTTTTGGGGATATTAGTAAACTTAGCCATTCATTCCTAATAAGTATCATGAATATTTTCCCAGTTCTTCAGTTGTTTTTGTTTTCTTTTGTTTTTTTTGAGACAGAGTCTCAGTCTGTTGCCCAGGCTGAAGTGCAGTTGTGCGATCTCGGCTCACTGCAGCCTCTGTCTCCTGGGCTCAGGCCATCCTCCTGTCTCCAGAGTAGCTGGGACTACAGGTGTGCACCACTATGCCTGAGTAATTTTTTGTTGTTGCTGTTGTTTTTAGTAGAGATGAGGTCTTGCTATGTTTCCCAAGCTGGTCTCTAACTCCTGGGCTCAAGCAATCCTCTGTGCTGTACGGCAAGTATTTGCTTTTATTTTTTAAAATAAATACAGATGGGATCTCACTATGTTGGCCAGGTTGGTCTTGAATTCCTGGCCTCAGGTCATCTTTGGGAGGCCACTGTGGCCTCTCAACATGCTTAGGATTACAGGCCCCAGCCACCATGCCCGGCCCCAGTTCTTCAGTTGTATGTTATTTTATAGCCAACCCAGGTTTAGAATTTTGTTATTTGTTCAGGCCGTTCCATTTTTCCCCCTGATGTTTTCTGGGTTTTTAAAATCGTGCTTACAAACAGCTTTCCTTTCTCATTACTCTACATCGATGCACCCGTATTTTTGTCATGGTTTCTTATTCCCGTGCACGTGCACAGTGTTGGATGCATCTGGGTGCTGCATTGGAAGGCGTGCCCTGCTCAGCGACAGAGCCTGGGCTCGGGCTTCCTCCAGCACACGGGGCGAGGGGCTTGCCCTGGTCACTTAGCCACCGCCTGAGCTTAGGCCTGTTCCTCCACCACTTCTGTCTCCATTTCCTCATCTGTTAAATGGGCTAACAGTAGAACCCACCTCAGAGGAGAGTCTAGAGGTCATCATGGTGATCCACACCAGCTTAGAGCTGAGTCTGGCCCAGAGTACACGCTGAATCTAAACGCTCAGTGTGTTGTGTTGTGTTGTGTTGTGTTGTGTTGTGTTATGTTATGTTATGTTATGTTATGTTATGTTATGTTATGTTATTATGTTATGATCCACCATGATAGGCTTGAATCGGGGCCCAGCGTCCCCGGTCCCGCCTCCTGGCAGCGGGAGGGTCTGGATGGAGCCGCAGCAGGGGTGCCCGGCGGGCTGAGAAGCCCTCCCAGCTCTGCCCGCGGCCGGCCGGGGAGGACCGGGGAGACGCCAGACCTGTGGCGGGGTGAGCTGGGGAGGAATCACCGGAGCCGGGGCGAGGCTCGCTTTCATCGCTAGGAGGCTCTGTTGCCACTAGGACCTTGCGATCTCCGACTTCGGGGCTTGCGGGCTGGGTCTCAGAATGCAGTCTCTCCCGGGCCGGCGGCCTCTTCAGCACCGCGGTCCCAGTGGGCTCGGCGTGCTTTTTGATGAAGGAAATTAAACACACACGCTCTCTCTCACACACAGAGTGCTTAAATAATTAACAAATCGAGGCATAAGGACAGAGATTTCCTGGCTTTGGCTGGGTGGAAGCCAGAAACTTAAGGCGGGGGCTGGTGAGCTGCCGTCCGGGAGGAGCTGGGGGCGCACGCCACGTGCAGGTGCTCGGGCCTGCACCCCTGCTCCGGAGACCTGGAGCGGGGCCAGCGCCCGGGCTGCCCAGGACCTGGCCAACTGGCACTTCCTCCGAGTTTAGGGAGTCAGCTGTGGGGACCAGCGGGGGCCAGTTAGGGGTCTGCAAACCAGCGGTTCTCGGCCTGTCCTCTTTCCCCGACACTTGCAGCCTCTGTCCACGTGGTCATCATTGACCCAAGTTTTCTGCTGTGCTGCACAGCCAGCACTTCCTCTTTTTCTTCTTTCTTTTGTAATTTAAATTTTGCCTTTAAAAAAAAAAATAGAGACAGGGTCTCGCTATGTTGGCCAGGCTGGTCTCAAACTCCTGGCCTCAAGCAATCCTCCCACCTGGAGCACTTCTTTTTTTGTTGCAGCGACTGATCGCCTCTCTTCCCCTTCCCCACTTGGTTTGGATGGTAAAGTGCATCCTCCCGAGGCAGTCTGGGCTGGAAGGCGCTCCTTCAGGGGGACCTGCCCCAATTACCCTAACTACCCTCGTTTCTCATGCCTCCCTGGTCCCCGTGGCTGCCAAGCCCCCCCGGAGAACCCAAGGGCGCCTGCAAGTTCTGCCTCCTCTGGAGCCTTCGCAGTGGCCTGGCGTCCCCCTCTCCCCTCTTTGCTGAGCAACAAACTTCTCTGCTCTTTCCTGAACGCGCCAGTCTAACATGCTTGGCTCTGAGCCTCCTCTTCATTTCAGTGTCCACTAAGCAGACATACCTGTATGTTAGGGTTGGAAACAGGCCGCGTGTCTTTATTGGAGGGCAGGAGGAGGTCGTTCCTGTCTTCTTTATTAGGTTGTATATGTCCATCTCCATCGCACCCAGAGCATCCTGCCCCACTGAATCTTTCTAGTCGACTCTTCTCTGAAAACTCTGTGGCTAAATTCTCTTTAAAACCTGTCCTTGTCCCAGCTACTGGGGAGGATGAGGCAGGAGAATCACTTGAACCCGGGAGGCAGAGGCAGGGGTTGCAGTGAGCTGAGATCACGCCACCGCACTCCAGCCTGGCGACAGAGTGAGACTCTGTCTCAAAAAAAAAAAACCACCACCAACAACAAAACCTGTCCCTATGCCCTCAGATAGGGTTTCTCACTCTTGCTTCTCTGCACATCCTCTGAGGACTGTACATTCTATTACTGTTATTATATTAAATTGGTAGTTATTGAGTTACTTGTCTGTTCCATTTTCTAGACTCTAAGATCCCACATCTTATTTATTTTATGATCTTAGTAAGATATCTCACTATATTGATCTTTGTATCTCCAGGACCAAATACAGTGCCTGACGTTGGGGGTTCCTTTTTTCTTTACATTTAGAATTTTCCTTCCATTTCTTACACCGTACGCCTCCCCTGCCTCACTCATTCTGTTCCTAGATGTCTGGTCGTGGGAAAGCTGAGTTTCTTAAGGACTGCCATGGGGAGTGTGAGCCTGCAGGGATTCTCCACCTGTTTGTGTGAGTGTTTCAAGGGCACAGAGCCTAATGGATCGTAGGGATCTTGTCCAGCTGTTGAACATGTCTAGAAAAACAAATTAAGGCAGAGCAGACCAGAAGTGCATTCCATCGTCAGCCCCCAGAACACGTGTAGCACCTGTCATAAATCCCAAAATGGCTCCTGGCACTTCCAGACATTGGCTGTCCTTGTCTCTGTGCATGGGAGTTTCTGTAGCAGGAGAAAGGCATGGCTGGGTGGGAGAATGAGGTGGCATAGTTTCCTTAGACCAATTTTAACATTAGCCTAAGGAAAATATTGTAAGTAGACTAAGAAGGTGGGATAATGCATTTCAGAACCAAACCAAAACAATTATCTTAATTAATCAAGAAGACTTGCCTGTATGATAGATATGATGAAACTGGTCCAGGAGGAGGAAAGAACTAACTGATCTGGAAGAAGAAAGTTGGGACACAGAAAATGGAAAGAGAAACAGGAAGGAAGTGGGAAGTGTCAGCTTATTCAATCTGAAGCAATTTACCCAGAACAAATTTAACCTGTGCTTCAAGGAACTTTCAGTGCTAAAGTGGATTAAACTACTTGTTTACAGGTTACCTATGACTTGTCCTTTGAAACCCATCTTCTCATAGGTCTGTGATATGGCATCATGAAAAACCCTCAATCAAAACACTGTGCTAGCCTGCCCTTGCCGCTAGCCTGACTCAGAAGGTACTAGAACATTCTACACTTCCTCTGTGTGTCATCACAGTTTCCAGTGATCATTCTCATTTAGATAAAATCTCCACTTTAAGTTATCAATGTTATTTTCTTGAATACATTTGTATCTTCAAATTCAACACTTTATGAGTAGTTTCCTTTTGCTGTGAAATAGAGAACATGGGTTAAGGAAAAATAAAGGTGAAACCAGGCGCTGCTACAGTTAAAATTAAATCTCTAACAGGATATCCTTTTCAAAGCTTCATGCCTATTAATTTACATACTCATGCTATATACATGTTCTGTCTCCTGTGTTTCACCACCGTATTAATGTACTGGAATATGAATTTGTGATGAACTATAATATTCCTACTTACAAATCGGGAGGGTTGAAGTTAGGAGAAGGAACTTTCAAATTTGAAAATAAAAATTTGAGCATCTTCTATGCTTTTGAAAATTCTATATTTATGGCCAAGAGCTATGTTTGTATTGTGGTATTGAAGTATATCTTGGTTTTGTGAACGAGGATAGCATTAGAGTTCCACTGTCGAATTCTCCATGTAGCACTTTCTCCTTCCTAAGGTGCTTTGTAAGGGAGCAGGGGGAATAAAGACATTTTGAAAGTCTTGGTTATTCATGGCCTTGTTCCCAAGCCAAGAATCCAAGAGCCCCTGAAATTTCACATCAGCCACTTGGAATACGAACCCTAAATCTCCCTCTTACCTTGGAGAACAGTAGTTTTGCTATCTTGTGTCACTGCCAAGGCAGGACTGAGCCACGCTGAAATACAACCCCAGGATTGTAGCATTTCCCCGGGGGGATACCTGAAGAAGCCCAGGCAGAAGAATAAACATGTATAGGGTAGGGTTTGTTTTCGACAAGATCGGGGGAGAAATGCTAGCAAGATTTCTTAGTTTTCATTCATTACTTGGGCGTTCAAGGAGACCTTTTTCCATGTCTTTTTCCACTGCTTCACATTGGCTCAAGAGACAGGCCAGGTAGGAGTTTATTAGGACTTGGAGAACCATCCCAGGTGAGTTCATGAAGAGTCAGTGGGTAGTCCTGCAACGCAATGCATTTGGACGTCACAAATAAAGACCCACAACATGTCCATAAGAACAGCGAGAAGTGTGAGTTTCCTGATTCTGAGTTCTCCCCAGCCTTGCGCACCCGGAGTTGGCTCAGAGGAGAGATTTGCTGCCATTAGGCTGAGGGCAGTTGCTGTAAAACTTCCACGCAGGGCCAGTCCTGCACAGAGGCAGTGCTCCTGCTGGCCTGTGGGAGTGGGGTTTTCTTCTGGTCCCAGCAGCGCTACCCCTCTGTAGACCCGGCTCTGGGCCACCTTGAAAGGAGAGCCATAATCACGGATGTTTATTGAGAGCTGCCTCTCTGCCCAGGTCCCGCCCTGAGGACTTTGATCCTCACTGCTAAGAGGGGGCACTACTTTAACTGGCAATCCATAGATGAAGAAACGGAGGCACAGAGAGGGTAAGTGACCTGCCCAAGGTCATGCAGGTCTTACATGGAGGAGCCGGGATCCCAAACCATTCCCAGGAGCCTGGAATCCCAGATGGGTGGCAGGGATGGCAAGGCCTGGCTGAAGAGTATGGACAGGGAAGCCAATGTTGGCAAAGGTCTGGTGCAGTGACTAGGAGGGAGGCTGAGCTTCCAAAGGGGAGCTGGGCAGTTGATACAGGATCTAGGTTCCGATTGCAGAATTAAGACAAGACTTGGAGAAGCACCACACAGGAGTTGATTATGTGCTCAGTTGTTCTCTTAGGTGAATTGTCTGCTCATATGCTCTGTCCATTTTCTTGTTGGGGTTTACTGCCCCTCTTAACAACTTGTCCACTGTCTGCTCCCTCAGGACAAGTGCTTTTGCTGTATTGTCTGCTGCTGCACATCCAGCACATAGCAAGTACCTAGCATATAGTAGGTACTCAAGAAATATTTGGCAAGGCCAGGCGCAGTGGCTCACGCCTGTGATCCCAGCACTTTCGGAGGCCAAGGCAGGCAGATCGGGAGGTCAGGAGTTCGAGACCAGCCTGGCCAGCATGGTGAAACCCCGTCTCTACTAAAAATACAAAAAATTAGCTGGGCGTGGTGGCACTTGCCTATAGTCCCAGTTACTCAGAAGGCTGAGGCAGGATAATTGCTTGAACCTGGCAGGTGGAGGTTGCAGTGAGCCGAGATCATGCCACTGCACTCCAGCCTGGGCAACAGAGCGAAACTCTGTCTCAAAAAAAAAATAATAATAATTTTGCCAAATGAAAGAAGAAACATTAACTCCTTGTCTGTCATTTTCTAGCTCGTGTTTTAAATTAATTTTTATGTGCCTACGTTTTACATTTTTATGTAGCCAAATTATCTTTTTCTTTGTACTTTCAATGTTTTCAAAGTTCTTTCCCAGCCATAGGTCATATAAATATTTAGCTTTTTTTTCCCCTAGTTTTCTTATTGTGACTTTTTTTTTTTTTTTTTTTTACATTTACTGCCTTAATTTACCTGGAAAAAATAGGCCGTCAATTTTTTTTTGTTTTTTTTGTAGCACTATTTATTGAATAATTCACCCTTCCTCCCACTGGTTTGTCTGTTCACTCTTGTGCAAGTATCACACCCTTATGTGTGCACGTGTGTTTAATATGTAATATGTATTTAGATATCTTTCAGTACATGTCTGCCCTCATTTACAAAATTTGATTTGTTATTATGTGTTCTGACTCTAGAATTTAATCTAAAATATCAATTTAAGAATCATTATTATTTTACAATATTCACGTGAAGACATGACTAGTAAATTGGTCAAATTTTTGGCCAATTTTCTTGGGTTTCCTGGGTAGACTGCAAATAATGACAGATGTGCTGCTTGCTTTCCAGGGGTTCTGGAGCCCAGACCTGTCAGATCCAAAGCCTGTGCTCCTAACCACCACACAGAATTGCACTCTGGAGTGTGGTCTGGACCTAGAAGTGTTGTAACCATGGGATCCTGGGGAAGTCACTTCCTATTTTGAAAATGACAGAGTTTCATTAGTTTCTCTGACATGAATGATTGAAAAATGAACTTGGATACTCAGTGTAGCCCAGACTTACCTGATTCTGGGATTATCCCTAGAACCCAGCATCTCTTCCAAAGTCATATGCATCCATGCAATATGGGAGGATGCGAAACTCAAAGGTGCTGGATACGGTGCTGGCTGCATTCGTGTGTACGGACCCACACCTAGTTCCCCAACTTTTGAGCTGCATGAGGACCCAGTCATACCTCAGAGATACAACGGAAAGCCAACTTACCTGAATCCTGCGTTCTCTGCTTCAAGTCCTGCAATCCCAGTTATATAGGTGATCTCTTCTTGTTATGATCTTTTTTAGGATTTTGACTTTCAAAGCTTTATTTATTTATTTCTATTTAAAATCCCAGCCTCCTAAAAATATCCCCAGACGTTGGCTTGTTCCCACAGACCCCACATCTTGTGAGGTGCTCTCCATCTTACAGACAGAGAACACCAAGATACAGAGAGGCTGGGTGTCCTGTGCCAGCCAAAGTTGTGACTAAGTGGGACTAGAAGGCAGGAGTCTTGACCCAGAATCAAGTGGCCAACCATGGAGGGCTGCTCTTCTCAGCTGCCATCACGGTGTAGCCTGGAGAAGTAACGATGGGATAAGAGTGTAGTGTGCACATGCAAGTATGATTGAATACGAGTCCCCTCCTATCAATGCCTACATTACAGAGAAAAGGAAGTGCAAGATTGTTGACTATCCAATAGCTAACTATTAGCAGGAAAGCCAGGTCAATCTGCAAAGGAAAATAATTATTTCAACAGTTAAGAGTTCAAGATATGACACTAATGTCATGGGCGGGACTAGCTGGGTCCAGTGGCAAGGGCGGTGAAGGAATTTCCCAAGACCGTTGTAGGTAAACAAAGGCAGATTTATTAGAGAAAGTATGAAAATGTGTTGCAAGAAAGCAACAGGCAGCACAGCAGAGAAGGGGCTGTCTGCAAAGAGGCAGAGCCTGGAGGGAAGTTTTATAGGGTCGCACTGGAGGGGCTACCTGCAGAAAGGTCATTGTGTCCATGGAAAGAGGTCATTGTACCCATGGAATGAGGTCATTGTACCCATGAGTTGTGATTAGCTGTTTCTCAGAGCAATTGTTCATTATTCTTCCCCAGCTAGGGCCCCTCCCTACCTGGGGTCCCTTCCTGTTTGTTGCTTATCTTATCAGGATTCCACAACTAATCCCCCTCCAGTAAAGCCAAATCCACAGCCATTACTGTCAACCCTCATGATAAATGCAAACTGTTGACAATCAGATTGG
Organism: Theropithecus gelada; assembly: GCF_003255815.1. Taxonomy (NCBI): domain Eukaryota; kingdom Metazoa; phylum Chordata; class Mammalia; order Primates; family Cercopithecidae; genus Theropithecus; species Theropithecus gelada. The sequence continues at coordinate 180,339,929 of NC_037672.1, read as the reverse complement.
CAACAGTAAGCACTGATTATTAATGCTCTTGGAAGGGGGAGGTGTAGACTGGAATACGGTGGGGATCCATTGTGGCCAAGGCCTTTACACCAACACCACAATTTATCTACCAGCGAGAAGGAGGAAAATGATTTGTACTACTAAATTAGAAAAGACAAAGAAAAAGAAAGGAAGAGAGGAAGAGGGGGAAGGAGGAAGGAAGAAAGAGATGGAGGGAGACAGAAAAACACAGATTAAATTGTAGTTTGAGCTGGCAAATTTAGTGAGGAAATGAAGTGAATGAGATTAGATTTAACACAGATAGTCCCTGACTTACTATGGTTTGACTTATAAGTTTCAACTTCACAATGGTGCAAAAGCAATATGTACTCAGTAACTCCTCCACTTACCGTGAGATTACATCCAGGTAAGCCCATGGTAAGTTGAAAATACTTTATATAAAAAGATGTACTTTTGATTTAGGATAAAGTAATCCTAGCATAAGTGTATAGGTTAATGTAAGGTAACACACCTGGGGAGAAATAATATTCCACAAATATCTAACAGGGAAGGCTGCTATTTAAGAAACAGCAATGTAGGAAAGAAGCAGGAGTAATAGTGAGTAATTACTTAGGGTACATATGAGCCCATAACATCACCACTGCAAAAAAGGACTGATGCTGTCTTGGGCTGTACGTACAAAAGGATCTCTTAGAGAACAGAAGTGGTAATAAGTGTTAAAGGAAAACCCCAAGGCCAGGCGCGGTGACTCACACTTGTAATCCCAACGCTTTGGGAGGCCAAGGTGGGAGGATCACTTGAACCCAGGAGTTTGAGGCCAGCCTAGGCAACATAAGGAAACTTGCGCTCTATTAAAAAATTAAAAAATTAACCACTGTCATAGCACATGCTTATAGTGCCAGCTATTTGAGAGGCTGAGGCAGGAGGATCGCTTGAGCCAGAAGGTTGAGGCTAGAGTAAGCCATGATGGCGCCACTGTACTCCAGCATGGGTGACAGAGTGAGACCTTGTCTCAGAAAAATTAATTAATTAATTAAAAACAGAAATTGTGCCTTAATTGTTCTTGTGAGTGAACGAAGACTTGGCTCACCTTCCCGAAGGCATCAGTGGCCTTCCTTGGAGCCAGATGCCACTCTCCAAGGCCACACTTCAGTCTGTTTCCGAAGAGCATTGCTGCGAGTGGGTTGGAACTCTGGTGCCTCACCCCACATGCCCTGCCCCCCTTGCAGATTCAGGCTGGCTCGTCCACATTCTGCTTCTGCTGGGTGTCATTCTCCTTTCCGCCCCTGCTACTCTCTCCAACTGCCTGCCCCGGGTTGGCCACAGCTTGTTCCACTTCTTTTTTTTTTTTGAGACGGAGTCTTGCTCTGTCACCCAGGCCGGAGTGCAGTGGTGTGATCTTGGCTCACTGCAACCTCCACCCCCAAGGTTGAAGTGATTCTCCTGCCTCAGCCTCCCGAGTAGCTGGGACTACAGGCGCCCATCACCACATCCAGCTAATCTTTTTTGTGTGTATGTATTTTTAGTAGAGACCAGGTTTTGCCATGTGGGCCAGGCTGGTCTCAAAACCCTGACGTCAGGTGATCTGCCCAATGTGGCCTCCCAAAGTGTGGGATTACAGGCATGAGCCACCATGCCCGGCCTGTTCAACTTCTTTCTGTGGTTTCAGGCTGCCCCTCACTGGCCTCTTGCTGCAAATCTGCGGGCAGCTCGACCACAACGCAGACCATCGTGCGAAGCCTGGGGCTCCGGTGGTGATGGGGTCTCCGATGAACATTTCACTACAGGGCACTAGTCCTTTTACACTTCATGTTCCTTGTTTCTTTTTTTTTTAATTGGTCGCAATTATTAAGAAACATTATCCTGAAATGTCACTGTGATGTGACTGTTGAGTTGAAAACAAGGACCAAATAATATTCTAAACTTAGAATCTTGCTTAACTTCTTCTGAAAAAGAGAACTCAGCCATAACAGTGAAAAACACGATCTTCTGGACTTGTTAGCAGAACAGACCACTGAGGCTTACTCTCTAATGCCTGAAGCAGTCAGGCTCCTGGAGAGTTTGGGCTAACCTGGCCCTCACCCCTCCAAATGTCATTCCCTTTCCAAAAGAGGATTTCTCAAACTATGGGGGAGGAAAATCGCCAGAGGACTCCTCAACCCTCTGAATATTTTCACAGCTTTTACTCTGTCAGCTTTCAACAGGGGTTCTATGTTGGGGTCCACGTGTTTCCTAAACAAAGGAATGAACACACAAGACAACACAAGACAAGACAAACATGGCGACCACCTCGAATGGTGCGCTCTGCTTTATTTTATACGGTCGTTTGTGGAATGTTGCCAAGTCACAAGACACATTGTTGTTTTTCTGACCTTTCCCTGACTTTCTGGATTTTCAAGATGTTTACACATAAACAAGCCCCCAGGGTCTGCTGTTTGCAGCTGGCTCCTTTGTCCTCCCTGTTTACAGGGAAGGAACGCCCTGCTTCGGTTGCAAGAGCAGGACTTATCGGGAAAGTCTCGTTTGCAAGCATGTAGTCCTCTACAGTTCTACAGGCATTTTGAGTGGGAAAGTTCTCAGTTGTGAAGGACTGTCTGGCACATTGTTGAACATCAGCATCCCTGTACTGCACGCAGTAAATGCCAGTTTGTAGCCTAAGGCAAATAACAAATGTTCCCAGACATTTCCAGGCACTCCCTAAGAGAAAGGTACTGCTCATGGTTGGAAACCGTTGGTGGTGCCTGGGGCCAGAGTGTGAGAGCAAACTCTCCCACGCCTTTGTGAAGCTCGGGGCTTTGGAGACAGCTCTCCCTATTTGTGGGTCCCTTCTATGATGATTGAGTTGTGGTGTATAAGCTTCTAGCAAAATGCCTAGGCTAAATACACACTCTGTAAATATTTGCTAATTAATTGTCATGTCTTGCTTATTATTATATGCTCATTGAGACCAGAAATTTCACATCCTCTATGTTGTGAAAAGCCCTGGGCAGACTTAATGCAATGCTATGCTACTGAGAAGCACTCAGGAAATATTAATTGCTATTGATGAAAGTAGCGACTACTTTAATTTAGATGCAAACAATCAAAAAGGGCTAAATACCCTTGGCTCTGTGCCTCGACTGCATTTGGAGAGACTGATTAATACAGTCCTACAGCTAACTAATTGTCTCTCCATCTCTGGCATGTTACCTAAACTTGGGTGCATTCAGGTCACCCAGCAGTTGTGTGGGTGGGTGAGAGCCTTTCTTGAGTTGCAGCCAGAGAGCCAGACTATTTGCCGCAGAGCTAGACTTGTAAGGAATGGAAAATTTGGTAAATATCCCAAAGTAGTAGAGAGGAACCAGGCCAGGTCAGGCCAGGCCAAAAGATGGGGGCATCCCGAGAGGCTGGGGGGCCACAAGGTGAGGTATGTCTAGCAAATGCCAGAACCTGGGCATTCGTTGGAGCCAGGAGAGGGGTTGAAATAGGGTTGGGGCCAGTGGGATGCATCCCTTTCCCAGCCCCCGCACTCCTTGGAGCTCTAGTTCCACCTGAAAATTCAATCATTGTCTTGCTGAGTGCAGGCGGGATACGATCCACGAAGAGCAGCAAGGGTCCAAATTTCCATCATTCTCAGGAAGTCAGAATCCAGGGTCTGACTCCTGGCCCGTAGGAAGGCATGGCAGCTTTATTTCCCAGGATGACTTCTGAAGTATCAGGAAAAAAGTCCACTGCAGGACTAAAGCTTTATAGAGAATGAAAACCACTGCCAGTTTTTTTTTTTTTTTTTTTAAGACGGAGTCTCGCTCTGTCGCCCAGGCTGGAGTGCAGTGGCGCGATCTCGGCTCACTGCAAGCTCCGCCTCCTGGGTTCACGCCATTCTCCTGCCTCAGCCTCCCGAGTAGCTGGGACTACAGGCGCCCGCCACCGCGCCCGGCTAATTTTTTCTGTTTTTAGTAGAGACGGGGTTTCACCGTGGTCTCGATCTCCTGACCTTGTGATCCGCCCGCCTCAGCCTCCCAAAGTGCTGGGATTACAGGCGTGAGCCACCGCGCCCGGCTCACTGCCAGTTTTAAAACAAAAAATAAACTGATTGTCATGAGCAGTCATGGGTTTACGGGTTTATTGATTTCTGCTGAATATCTGGGTAACCTGGGTTCATTTGCAGATTTGAAGATGATACTCTCATTTTGTCCTTTTATACAAGAGACAATAACATTTGCAAATGGCTTTGACTCATCTGATCTGAATACCCTCAAATATCTGGCCAGATGAAATCTGGTTTGTTCTAAAGAAAAAGTAGAGGGAGTGAAGGATTGGGTTTTAAGTACAGAGTTTACCTAAAAACCAATCACCTCCCCTTCAACTTATTTCCCCCAGGTCCAAATGGCAATTCCTTTTTTTTTTTTTTTTTTTGAGATGGAGTCTCGCTCTGTCGCCCAGGCTGGAGTGCAGTGGCACAGTCTCGGCTCACTGCAAGCTCCACCTCCCAGGCCCTTCTCCTGCCTCAGCCTCCCAAGTAGCTGGGACTACAGGCGCCCACCACCATGCCCGGCTAATTTTTTGTATTTTTAGTAGAGACGGGGTTTCACCCTTGTTAGCCAGGATGGTCTCGATCTCCTGACCTCGTGATCCGCCTGCCTTGGCCTCCCAAAGTGCTGGGATTACAGGCGTGAGTCACCACGCCCAGCCCTGGCAATTCCTTTTTAATTAGCCTGGGGTGTTAAAGAAAGCTGCATTTTCTTCTTCTTCCTTCCCAGGCAGTCAGGATTCAGTGCAGTAAATTTTGGCTGTTCCCCCTTCGTGGAACAGAGTGACAAGAACCCAAGACAGGAGAGTCGAATGACTTTGCTAGAGGTCACTTTGGGGGAAATGTTTCAAAGGTAACCCTCCCAGCAGGGAAAGCTAACGCCAGTCTTCTGTGCAACAGGTAGGCGTCTGAATATGTCAATGTGTTCAGAATGCAAATTCTTGGGAAATGACATGTCAAGGCGAACTTGTCACTACGTGGAGGAGAATGAGGGTACCTGCCCCCAGAGGACTGTCACTCCTTTTTGTCCCCTTAAGCCAGTAGCTCTTCTAGGTCACCTCCTAAGAGTGTCACCAAGGTGTGTGTGAAGTAAGAGGACTGCTCTCACATTTGTAGAAAAACAAATATGTGCTGGGTGTGGTGGCTCATGCCTGTAATCTCAACCCTTTGGGAGGCTGAGGTGGGCAGGTCACCTGAGGTCAGGAGTTCGAGACCAGCCTGACCAATATGATGAAACCCCATCTCTGCCAAAAATACAAAAATTAGCTGGGCGTGGTGGCATGCGCCTGTAATCCCAGCTATTTGGGAGGCTGAGACAGGAGAATCACTTGAACCCGGGAGGCAGAGGTTGCAGTGAGCTGAGATTGCACCATTGCACTCCAGCCTGGGCAACAAGAGTGAAACTCTATCTCAAAACAAAAACAAAAACAAAAACAGAAAAAGGAAAATGCATAATGTCTTTAATTCTATTTGTATGTCTACCTGGATCACAGGCATCATTCACAGTCCAGTCTAGACTTAGGTTTTTCTAATTATTTCCTTTGAATTAAGTAAACTTGGTTTGGAATTTTATCTTTATGCCACTTAGTAGTTATGAAAACTTGGGAAAAGTTTATAAACACTCAAATTCTCCATGTTCTCATTGATAAGTGGGGGTATTAAAACCTCCCTCATAGTGCCAGGAGGGCATAAAGGATTTTGTCAGAAAGCACCTGGCCAACATCTTGCTGCATAGTAGGGGCCTGAATTGGCAGCAAGGGTTACTCTTTCTCCCCAAGCCACGGCTTCTTGCAGAGATGGGGCCGTTGTCTCTGAGACAGCACAGGGCCAGAGGGAAGGAGAGACTACTGGACGTGCTGCCCATCGGAGGCCTTCTCAGGAGCTTATAACAAAGAGCTGTCATGGAACAGGGACACCGAAGAGAGTAGGCTTTTTATAATTTTAATTTTTTTAAATTTGAGATGGAGTCTCGCTGTCTTGCCCAGGCTGGAGTGCAGTGGCACAATCTCAGCTCACTGCAACCTCTGCCTCCTGGGTTCAAGCAATTCTCCTGCTCAGCAACCCAAGTAGTTGGGATTACAGGTGCTTGCCACCACAGCTGGCTAATTTTTGTATTTTTGGTAGAGATGGGGGGGTGTTTTTCATCATTTGGCCAGGCTGGTCTTGAACTCCTGGCCTCAAGTGATCTGCCCGCCCCTGCCTACCAAAGTGCTGGGATTACAGGCATGAGTCACTGTGCCCAGTCTTCTTTTTTTTTTGCTTAACTTTTAGTTTAGGTTCAGGGGTAGCTGTGCAGGTTTGTTATATAGATAAACTTGTGTCATAAGGGTTTGTTTTACCAAGCATTTTGTTACCCAGGTGCTAAGCCTAGTGCCCAATAGTTATTTTTCCTGCTCCTCTCCCTCCTCCCACCCTCCACCAGGCCCCAGTGTCTGTTGTTTCCCTCTTTGCATCCATGTGTTCTCACCATTTAGCTCCCACTTCTATGTGAGAACATGTGGTATTTGGTTTTCTATGCCTGTGTTAGTTTCCTAAGGATAATGGCCTCCAGCTCATCTATGTCCCTGCAAAGGAGCTGCATAGTATTCACAACAGCAAAGACGTGAATTCAGCCTAAATGTCCATCAGCGGTAGACTGGATAAAGAAGATGTGGCACATATACACCATGGAAAGTAGGCTTTCTGTGGTGCCACAGATCACTGGAATCTGCGTATGCCCCCAGATCAGAAGTACAGCAGGCCATGCAGTGTCACAGGATCCTTGGGGTGTTGTTTTTCTAGTCAGAAACCTCTGTGGCTGGTGGCACATTTGCCGAAGTTTTGTTCGGGCCTTCTGGGCTTGTTCCACCCACTTGGTCAAGCAGGCTTTGCTCAGCCACACTACCAGCCGGGACTGCACACCTGCCAAGGGCAAGCCAGGTGCAGAGTGGTGAGGGGTGTGTGAGCGAGCAAGTGCAAGGTCCGGCCACTGCACATAGCCAGGCATGCCAGCTGCTGCAGTGGGGCAGGCAGCAAGAGGCACCAGCACAGATGCTGGCTCCATGAAAAGCTGCGGCTGGATCAGATGTAACACAAGCAGCTTCCGCTGAGGGCACCCACATCTGGACAGGGAATGCAGTGGCACCCGGAAGCTTAGAGATGCCAAGAACCAAAGAGCCCCAAAGAGGTTTCACAGCCCCGGCTTGGAGAGCCCCTAGGTCTGGGCTCCCTGAAGGGCTGCAGCCCTTCTCTCCTTCTCATCACCTGCAACATGGTGAGAAGTGGGCAGGGGAGGCATGTTTCAGCCTGTTTGTGTTACAGCTCTTTCGGTTTCACCATTCAGCAGGTCCCAAGTTCTTGTCCCACATCCAGGAAGAATGAGGTATGCAGACAACTGGAGGGTGAGCAAGGCGGAGAGGATTTTCACTGAGCAACAGAACAGCTCTCAGGAGACCTGAAGTGGGTAGCTTATTTCTGCAGGCAGGTTGCCCTGATGAGTGTCTAGATCTCAGTGGAGAGGAGACCCTGCAGTGGGTAGCTCCTTTATGCAGGCAGGTTGTCCCAATGAGTGTCCACCTCTCAACAGAGAGGAGACCCACAGTGGGTAGTTCCTTTATGCAGGCAGGTTGTGCCAATGCGTGTCCAGCTCTCAACGGAGAAGAGACCCGCAGTGGGTAACTCCTTTATAAGGGCAGGTTGTTCCAATGAATGTCCAGCTCTCAGCAGAGAGGAGACCCGCAGTGGGTAGCCCCTTTCTGTAGGCAGGTCATCCAGACTAGTGTCTGGCTCTCAGTGGAGAGGAGACCCATGATGGGTAGCCCATTTCCACAGGCAGATCATCCCAATGAGTGTGTCAGCCTGGCTGAGTCTGGGGTTTTTACGTGCTCAGAATGGAGGAAGCGTGTGCTGATTGGTCCGTGGGTGGCCACAGGCAGGCCTGGAAAAAGCACCAAATGATTGGCTGAATGGTCACCAATGAAGTTCTCACTCTGGGCCACTAACTTCACTTGGAACTGGCAGCCCAGCCCCCAGGCTTCAGGCCACTCCTAGCTTAAAGGAGAGGATTCACCAGGGACCTACCCTTTCCCACCTGGGAATCTATCTGCTTCCTGCAGCCATCAACATGCCATTGTAGCACCCAGGCTGTATGTACCTATGGCTGCCTGCAGGTCCACACTGAGCTGCCCTCAGTGCCCTAGTCCCCTCCCATGCTCATTGGTGTCCAAAGTCTGGAGGTGGCTGAGGTGGCAGGGGGCTGGTGTGTCACTGCCACCCTGAGTGTGTGCATACCCAGCCAGGTTACGACAGTGCCCAGGCTCAGCCACAACTTTGCTTACCCCAGAGCAGGTGTCAGGAGTGGGGAAAGGCCAGGGAGTGAGAGCAGGCACTTCAAGCCTGCAGGGACAGGGGGCTTCTTGGGCCGCCGAGAGTGCAGGGATGCCAGGGTCTGGAGCTGCTGCTGGGTGGCTGTGGTTGTGCCCGGGAGCATGTGCTCCTGCCCTGCCAACTCAGTAAGGAGTGGGGCCCTCGCCTGCCCCAACTCCTGCTGGCTCCACAGAGCATGCAGCACCTGCCATGCCCCTCGACACATGCTATAGCCGATGTCCTTGCAGTGGCTGCTCCAGATGGGACATTACCACCATCAGCAGCACCCCAATAAGTCTGATCATGAACTGTGTCAAAGAACAAATGAAGGAAATATGAGAAAATGACCTTCAATACCATAGGTGCTATGGTGTACCACAATATTATAACTGATGGTTTCCCCTTTCCCCATGTGCCCCATCCGCTGGGTTAAAGGTAGGGATGTGCATACTCACAGCTGAATCCCCAGTGCTTATCACGTAAATGGCACTTGACAAGAGTAAGAGTGGGGAACCCAAGGAAGAGATCTGAAGCAACCAAACAGCTTTTCTGTTTGTCTTTCATGATGAAATTCCAGAATAGTTTCCCTAAGGAATGAAACATGACCAAACACTCCCAGAATCTCAAAAAACACCAACAAAAAGCCATCTTCCCCGCTGTCCTCAGTGTTTGACACATACGTGGCCAGTGTGTGTCCTCACAAGCCTTTCCTTTGGCCTCCATCCTCTGATTCTGCTAGAGGAAGTACCAAGTGGTTTTGAGCCATGGCTTCATAACCAGGGTCCAGTTGCTCCCCCTCCACCAACAAAGAGTCTTACTCTTCCTTTTTTTTTCTGTGTTGTATATTTTTTATTGGTATGGATAACTTATTAAAGCAACAAGTCTGAAAATACATTTTGCTTTTGCTGGTACTAGAAAGAAAGTGCTATGTTAGGCCGGGTGCGGTGGCTCACACCTGTAATCCTAGCAATTTGGGAGGCTGAGGCATATGGATCATGAGGTCAGGAGTTCGAGACCAGCCTGGCCAAGATGGTGAAACCCCGTCTCTACTAAAAATACAAAAATTAGCCAGCCACAGCCCAGCTACCCAGGAGGCTAAGGCAGGAGAATTGCTTGAACCTGCGAGGTGGAGGTTGCAGTGAGCCAAGAACGCACCACTGCACTCTAGCCTGGGCAACACAGCAAAGCTCCATCTCAAAAAACATAAAAAATTAAAAAAAAATAAAAATAAAGTGCTATGTTAGAGAAGAGCTAAGAGAAACCAGAAGTCATTTGCAAAAAATAGGCATATGATATAGTCTGGTAATGCAACAGCCAGAGGTGCTGTTTTATCCATTTCGGTTTGCATGTTTGTACAAGCATCAAAAACTAGTGACACAGACCCTGAAGCAAAGTCACAACAGGCTTATTCTGAAACACGCTGGATTACCACCACAGATTACGCAGGACACAGAGGCTGTGCTGGGGCAGGTTTGTTGTGTCTTCTATATGGAGTTTCTGCCAGATAGGGGGCTAATCATGCAATAGCTTGAGTTTTTCTTAACATGATAAACACCCAGGATTGCTAGCACTAGAAAGTGTGTGCTCACTGTTGTATAAGACATTTGAGCAGTGCTACAAAAACAACAGAAAGTTCCTTCATTTTAATCTGGTTATATGCCCGAATCTCTAATCAAGAAATAATTCAGCTATAGGAGCCAATTAAATTACTATAAAACATGCCTTCACCTGTAAACCATTTCTTTTCCCTGAAATGTAAAATTTAAAGTAAAATGTCTCCGTTTTTGATAGGCAGCTCCACCACCAGTCTCTGATATTGTATATCATTCAATGCAGCCATGGCATTTCATTCTGGAAGTCTCAGAAGGGATGGGCCAAAGACAATTCCATGGCTCTCCGCATTCACAAGATTTTCCTTTTCATGGAGCGTCACTCTGTTTAGATGCGCCATCAGGGATCGGAGGGTTTCACAGCGAGCAGGTGCCAGTAGTTTCAATGCTTCATGAAGGGTTTCCAGTTACTCACTAGGATCCATAGTTTTGGCAGATTCTATAAACTTAGGGTAGATATCATGCGTAATTAGTGAAATTGGCAAATCCCTGAAGTGCGGTTTCTGAGTTCCAGTGGTAATGTTGATGTCTTTGTATGTGTTCACAGAAATAGCTGCTTTCTCACCACCTCTGTCAAAAGCCGTCTTGACATCAGTTAAGTCACTAAATCCTGATACATGGTATAGCCCTTCAGAATTGGGACTTTCAAACTCAATCTCCCTGTTGCACATGTCCACCACCCTTGGCCGCTTAGCAGTGTGTGCTTTTGACAAGCACTGTAAGGTCACAGCTGGACACGCTGGCATGCCTCAAGCCAGTCATTTGGGACCATGTGAGGTCACTGCTTGTGAACACTGAAACCAATCCACATGGTTCACTCCCTGAGCAATGAGACCATACATGAGGATGGCACAGTATTCATGCTAGCATGGGCCTCTCGATCCATGGACCTTGAAATTGTGAACCTTTTCATATTTTGGAATTTGCTCGTTTTCTTTCAGAGTTGCTCTTCTAACAAGTGATGTCAGCCTTTTCTCCAACACCTCATCCTGGCCTGTAGAATCTCACCATGTGTCTCTTTCAGGACTGGCATATATTTTTTGCCAGCAGACACTCTGTTTAAGGTTGTGCATCCTATGTGTTCATAAACTGGGTTTATCATCACCTTGGCAATGTATTCTGCTGCCTTGTTTCAATATAGACAGTAATCAAGCCATCAGTTACCAGATTGCGGGTGGATGCACAGTGTTTCTCCCCAGCAAAGTGATTTCCATTGCACTAGAGCCTCAAATTTCTTGCTTGACTTCCCAATCTGAAAGCCAAAGTGTAGAGCCCTGGCTGTTGCTGCCTCTCCCCATGATGTATCTCCCTCAGTCACACTCAAGAGCTGGTCAGCTGCTTCTCCGGAGATCATGCCGTGAAACTCTCTTCCATGATACTTCGGGCTGTTTTCTCCCTCAAAAGTACAGATAATCCTTCCAGGATGAGTGGCTTCCTGTTGTAGCTGATATAAGTAAGATTTCCAAATAGGAAATCGATTTTCATCTATATCAAACAGGGTCAAGGCCGATCTTTTTTTTTTCTTCCATATACTCAAGAACATGGATAGCATCAGAGCATTATTTGCAAAAAGACTCTACTAGAAAACAGGACTATTGCCCCAAGTTTTTTTTGTTTTTGTTTTTGTTTTTTGTTTTTTTGTTTTTTCTGTTTTTTGTTTTCTTAAAATATTGAGTTGGTCTTGAACTCCTGGCCTCAAGCAATCCTCCTCCTTCAACCTCCCAAAGTGCTAGGATTACAGTCCTGAACCACTGTACCCAGCCACAGCCAGGTATTTTTTCTTTTAATGATTGCCCAACTTATTTTATTATTTACTTATTTATTTAGGATGTAACCAACAAACATTTATTTTGCACAGTTTTGGAGGCTGGGTACCAACAGACTGGTGAGAGCATCCTCCTGGTTTGCAGATGGCCATCTTCTCACCGCATCCTCACACAGCCTCAATGACGCCTATCTGCTCCTTCTGGAAGCTTCCCAGGGGTCTGATGAGAAAATCACTAGCATCGTGTACCATCGTTATCTTCTCTTTCTCTACTTTTTTTGAGCAGTTCAACAAATTCCTTGAAGGATTCAGTGATGCTAATATCATCATCAAAGTCAGAGTATCTCCAATGAAATCAAACTGAAATGACTGCAGCATCTGGGAACATTTCTGACCTGCAGAAGAGTAATGCTCAGTAGCTCATTATAAAGGATATTACAAAGGATCCAGATGAAGAGACGCATGGGGTGAGTATGGGGGAAGGGGTGGGGAGCTTCCATGCCTTCCCCAGGCATGCCACCCTCCAGGGGCCGCCACATGTTCAACTATTGGGAAGCTCCCTCAACTTATTTTGAATAATTTTTTTTTTTTTTTGAGATGGAGTCTCGCACTGTGGCCCAGGCTGGAATACAGTGGCTCGATCTCGGCTCACTGCAACCTCCGCCTCCTGGGTTCACACTATTCTTCTGCCTCAGCCTCCTGAGTAGCTGGGACTACAGGTGCCCGCCACCACACCTGGCTAATTTTTTTGTATTTTTAGTAGAGACAGGATTTCACCGTCTTAGCCAAGATGTTCTCAATCTCCTGACCTCGTGATCTGCCCGCCTTGGCCTCCCAAAGTGCTGGGATTACAGGCGTAAGCCACCGCGCCCAGCCTGAATAATTCTTTATGGTAGTGCACGTATACCTGAAGGAACCATTGGATAGGCAGTTGCTAATGTTTGAAAAACAGAAGCTTACACATAGCTTACAGAAAACAGCTTATGTGTAAGAGCATGTTGGGGAGTCCTCACTAGAACTGTGGTCTTCTGTGGTCCACAGTGGAGAAGCAGGACAGGCCCAACAGAAATGTATTTTCCAGGGTCTGAGGAACTTCCCAGCGAGGGGCTCAGCCTGGGTTTTTGCTGGAGAGCTCCATGTGCAAAGGCTGGGGAGCTTCCCGGAGACACTCATCCAGAGAGAACAAGAAACTGGCCCCGGAGAGGCCCTGAATGCTGGGAAGGGTGGAGCTCTTACTCCAGCCAGTTCCTGGCCAAGGCTACTGCACACACATAAGCCTAGAGAGAGAGAGAAGATCAGAGAGAAAGCCAGAAAGCTTTGCCTCCATAGGCTCTATCAACTACTGGGGCTGGGCCATAGCACCTTGGGATCCACGCCTGTTAGGAACAGGCCTCCAAATCTGGCCATAAACTGGCCCTGAAACTGGCCATAAACAAAATCTCTGCAGCACCGTGACATGTTCGTGTTGGCCATGACGCCCACACTGAAGGTTGTGGGTTTACCAGAAGGAGGGCAAGGAACACCTGGCCCACCCAGGGTGGAAAAAGGCTTAAAGGCCTTCTTAAGCCACAAACAATAGTATGAGCGATCTGTGCCTTAAGGACATGCTCCTGCTGCAGATAACTAGTCAGAGTCCATGCCTCTATTTCGGCCCATCCCTTTGTTTCCTGTAAGGAATACTTTTAGTTAATCTATAATCTGTAGAAACAATGCTTATCACTGGCTTGCTGTCAATAAATACGTGGGTAAATCTCTGTTTGAGGCTCTCAGCTCTGAAGGCTGTGAGATCCCTGATTTCCCACTCCACACCCTATATTTCTGCATATGTCTTTAATTCCTCTAGTACCACTGGGTTAGGGTCTCCACGACTGAGCTTAAGGGAGGAGACCACCCCTCATATTGTCTTATGCCCAATTTCTTTTTTTTTTTTTTGAGATGGAGTCTCGCTCTGTCACCCAGGCTGGAGTGCAGTGACCGGATCTCAGCTCACTGCAAGCTCCGCCTTTCGGGTTCACGCCATTCTCCTGCCTCAGCCTCCCAAGTAGCTGGGACTACAGGCGCCCGCCACCTCGCCTGGCTAGTTTTTTGTATTTTTTAGTAGAGACGGGGTTTCACCAGGTTAGACAGGATGGTCTCGATCTCCTGACCTTGTGATCCGCCCATCTCGGCCTCCCAAAGTGCTGGGATTACAGGCTTGAGCCACCGTGCCCAGTCTCTTATGCCCAATTTCTACCTTCAAAGAAAGAAGAAGTAAAAACTAAAAGGCAGAAATGAAATCCACAAGCAGATAGCCTGGCACCACACCCTGGGCCTGGTAGTTAAAGATCCATAACCTAATCAGTTATGTTATCTATAGATTACAGACATTGTATAGAAAAGCACTGTGAAAATCCCTGTCCTGTTCTGTTCTGTTCTAATTACCGGTGCATGCAGCCCCCAGTCATGTACGCCTTGCTTGCTCAATCAATCACGACCCTCTCACGCACACCCCCTTAGAGTTATGAGCCCTTAAAAGGGACAGTAATTGCTCACTTGAGGAGCTCGGTTGTTGGAGACGTGAGTCTTGCCGAAGCTCCTGGCTGAGTAAAGCCCTTCCTTCTTTAACTTGGTGTCTGAGGGGTTTTGTCTGTGGCTTGTCCTGCTACAAGCTGGTCTCAGCACACGCCCCTTGGAGGAGCATGGAGCTCACTGCTCCACAGATTTGGAACCATGAGAACTCAGAGCATCAGTGACATCCCTACAGTTGTGCCCTGGAGACATCAACATGAGGCATGGTGCTTGGCAACACCGTGGCAGCTCCAGCAGGAAGTCCCAGAGCTGGCTGGGCATAGTGGGGACTCCTCTGTGTTAGCAGAGTTAGCAGCTCTGCTGACAAGTGTGTGCTCTCGGGTTTGCAGTTAGAGGCAAGAGCCTTTAAATACCAAGTAGTTACTCTTTACATTACCTCCTCCAGACACAGGAGGCCTAGGAAAACTCGGGTTCCATCACCTATTGCCAATCATCTATGCCTTGGAAATAATGTTATCAGTAGTGGTTAGATTTCCAAATGAGAAAAGAAAGAAGGAACGGAGGGAGGGAGGGAGGGAGGGAGGGAGGAAGGAAGGAAGGAAGGAAGGAAGGAAGGGCGGGCCACTTCTCCCATAATCAATTATATATTTGTTAAACACTATACACAAATAGTTCTTTTTGTTTCTAAACCCATAAAATATCTTTTGCAACCAGATAAGTGGCCTGCAGTACCTTCACCCAATCAGCCAAGCTGTTCACCCTAATCCGAGGGGCTGAACGCAGAGCTTACTTAGGGCTGTGCCCATTACCCAGTCCCGGAAATGCACCTTTACAGCCTGGGGGAGCGGGGAGGGGGTGTGAATTGAAGAGTCCCAGCACCAAATGATGGGCACAAGGAGCAGTCAGGCAGGTAAGAACTAGCTAAGGTCTATTGGACATCTTTAGTAGGTCTCATTTGATCCTCCAAATATTCTCATCTAGAATGAGAAGACGCTCAGAAAAGGTAAGCAAGTTGCAAAAGTCACACAGGTAGTATCAGAAGTCACCAGCCTGGAGGAAGAGGAAGAGGAAGAGGAAGGGAGGGAGCAGCTGAGGCATCTGGCGGTGGGCAGGAGATCAGATCGCAGAGGGGGTCGCAGGGAAGCCCCAGGAGATCGGATCGTGGAGTGGGGTCGCAGAGAGGCGGGGAGGGGGGGATAAGGCAGCGCCACAGGGACCGGGCGGGGTAGGGGTGGAAGGGGGAGAGGCACGTGGAGACCCCCACAGAGCCACTGTGCTGAGGGCGGGTAAGGAAGAGGGGGTGTGAGAAGCCTGGGCACCGGGCAGAGGTGGACAGTGTGGCGGGGAAGGAGCAGGGGAGCAGAGGCGAGGAGGAGGGACCCAGGCCGGGAGCGCAGGAGTTCCTGCTGTGGTCTTCGCAGAGAGGCCAGAGTAAGAGATAAGAAAGTCAGGATGGATGGAAAAGAAGGAAAACGCCTCATTCCCAGCCCCGTGGGTGAGCCGGGTGGGGCGGGGAGCGGGGGTGGGGGGAGGAAGGGCCGGTAAGTGAAGTGGAGTCAGTCAGGCACAGAAAGACGGTCCCCGTGTTCTCACTTCTGTGGAAGCTGAAAAAGTGGGCCCCAGAGGATCCACTTGGAGGGCAGAATAGCGCAACAGCAATAACGCAAAAACAAAAAAGGAAGGCTGAGTTTCATTCACATTGGAAGGACATGTGAATCGTGCGTCCCCAGGCAAGCCTTGCTCTGCTAATAAACGTGGTCAAATATTCTACTTTTATTACCTTTGAAGAAAATTACCCACTGAATGTTTAAAAGCCTGGAGTCTCCAGGCCAATACCAATTATTGTAATTGTTCTTAAAGGATTAATTGCTTGAGTGTTTTAGTTTTTATTTTATACAGAAGATTTCTCCCCCCCACCCCCACCTAACACACTATTCAACACTGGATACCAGCATCTTAAGGACTACACGTTCCCCCAATTCCCTGCGGGGTTCTCAGGACCTGCAGCTAGTGTTGAAAAGATCATTAACAGCAGAACATCTCTTCCTTCCCTGGAGCGCCTGTTAATTTGTGTTTAAAGACCTAGACTCTAGCTGAGTTCATTTTTACAGCGAGGTAATATATTATTTCCGTGGACTCCAGACACCAAAACATCTATAAATTTACACATAGTTAACCTTCTTCTCCTTCCTTTCTTTCCTTATTAAGCAAATTCAGGACCTCGTGTGTTACCCGATAGAAAGATCTTTCAACAGTTTCACCCACAATTTCTTTAAGAGGAAAACAGAAAACAAAGGACTTGGCGATTTTTCATTTAATGTGAGGCACCCTTACAGGCTTCAGAGGAAGTGTTTACGGGTAGGCGATAAAACGGGTAAATGATAAAAACACGAAGGAAAAATAAATTATTGGCATTTTGTCGGTTGGAGTTATATGCAAATTGCAGAAGAGGAACTGCATTCCAAGGGGTAAAATCTTCCAGAATGTAACAAGGTATTCTGAAGTATTTCCAGGGATTAAAGAGTCACCATATGAACAAAACCAGTCTAAAAGGCAAAAATGATACTGTTAACAGTATGTGAGTTCATTAACATGAAATGACAAATTGCATATTGCTAGGAATTCCTAAGCAAGGGTTTCCAACCAAGGAATAAAATTCTGCACCTGCTGTGGCTTTTTCTGTACCTCCTGCAACAGCGCAGTGACTCCCAGGCCAACTTGCCTGAGCCTTCAGATGTGTTGGGCCCCACAAGATTTCACTCCAGGCTTAATCCAGCTGAGGCTACATGATCCCTTGACTCTCAGGAACTGGAACCAAGTGAATCTCTTAATTACACAGCAATGAGAAACTGAGACCAGGTGGTAACTGGGGAGGCCTGTTGGGATCAAACCAGTTTAAATCAAACTAGCTAGAGGAGTCAACACAAGGACTTGTATGTGAATGTTTAGAGCATTGTTATTCATAAAAGCCAAAAAGTATTAACAACTCAAATGTCCACCAGCTGATGAATGGATAAAGCAGGTGTGGTATATTCATATGATGAAATAGTATTCAGCACCAAAAATAAATGAAGTGCTGATGTTTGTTACAACATGAATGAACACGAATTAACACTATCAGGAATGAAAGAGGAGTTATGGTTGCTACGGATCCTACATTAAAAGAATAATAAGGGATTATTGTGAAAAACTTTATGCCAACAAATGTAACAATTTATTTTTTTTTTATTTTAAGACAGAGTCTCACTTTGTAGCCCAGGCTGGAATGCAGTGGCACGATCTCGGCTCACTGCAACTTCCACCTCCCAGGTTTAAGCGATTCTCATGCCTCAGTCTCCCGAAAAGCTAGGATTACAGGTGCCCGCAACAACACCTGACTATTTTTTTTTTTTTTGAATTTTTAGTAGAGGGGGGTTTCACCAAGTTGGTCAGGCTGGTCTCGAACTCCTGACCTCAAGTGATCTGCCCACCTCAACCTCCCAAAGTGCTGGGATTACAGGCGTGAGCCACCGCACCTGGGCCAAATGCAACAATTTAGATGAAACTGGATAAACTCCTTGAATAACATAAAAACCGGCACAGGATAAAACAGATAATAGGATTAGCCTTATATCTACTATGGAAATTGAATTTGTCAAAAACTTCACAAAGAAAACTCCAGATCCTGCCAGGTGTGGTGGCTCATGCCTGCACTCCCAGTACTTTGGGAGGCCAGGCGAGAGGATCACTTGAGCCCAGGAGTTTGAGACCAGCCTGGGCAATATAGTGAGACTTAATCTCTACTAAAAATCAAAAAAATTAGCCCGGTGTGGTGGCGTGTGCCTGTGGTCTCAGCTACTTGGAGGCTGAGTCAGGAAAATCACTTGAGCCCAGAAGCTTGAGGCTGCAGTGAGCTGTGATTGCACCACTGCACTCCAGCCTGGGTGACAGAGTGAGACCCTGTCTCAAAAAAAAAAAAAGAAAAAAAAGACAACTTCAGGTTCATATTATTTCACCAGTGAATTGTATCAAATACATAAGAAAAAAAACCCCAAAACCTCTTTTTGAAAAATAGAGAAGGAAACACTTCCAACTCATTTTATGAGGCCAGCATAGCCCTAATACCCAAATTAGACAAAACGTAACCAAAAAAATTAGAAGCCAATATCCCTCATGAATATAGACACAAAATTATCAACAGAATATTAGTGAATCAAATCCAGCAATATATAAAAAAGGTAAATATCATGACCAAGTAGGTTTTATCCCATGGGTGCAAAGTTGATTTAACATTCAACAATCTGTGTAATTTATCACATTCACAGAATAAAAGAGAAATACCACATATTTATTTCAATAGATGCAGGAAGAATATTTGGAAAAAATTCAATATTCATTTATGATTTTTTTTTTTTTTTTTTTTTTTTTGAGACGGAGTCTCACTCTGTCGCCCAGGCTGGAGTGCAGTGGCCGGATCTCAGCTCACTGCAAGCTCCGCCTCCCGGGTTCACACCATTCTCCTGCCTCAGCCTCCGGAGTAGCTGGGACTACAGGCGCCCGCCACCTCGCCCGGCTAGTTTTTTTTTTTTGTATTTTTCAGTAGAGATGGGGTTTCACCATGTTAGCCAGGATGGTCTCGATCTCCTGACCTCGTGATCCACCCATCTTGGCCTCCCAAAGTGCTGGGATTACAGGCTTGAGCCACCGCGCCTGGCCTCATTTATGATTTTAAAAAACACAAACAAACAAAAAACTATCAGCCAAATAGGAGAAAAGGAAACTCTCTGAATCTGATCAAGGGCAGCTATAAAAAACCCGGAGCTAACATCATACTTCATGGTGAAATACTGAATGCCTCTCCCTAAGATCAGGAACAAAGTAGGATGCCAAATCTCTCCATTTCTACTTGAAGTCTAGCACTTGCAATAAGGCAAGAAAAAGAAAAAGGTGTAAGGAGCAGAAAACAAAAAGTAAGATAACCTTTGTTTGCAGATGTAAATAAATGGTGGCTGTTATTTGGGATGTGGAATTGAAGATAGTTCGTATGAATGCAAAGTCAGCCTGTGAGAACGCTCTGCCGAGGGTACCTAAACTAGAGCCTAGCTCAGAACTTGAAAGCTCCATAAACCACTCTGCACGGAGTTCCTTCTATCATAGAGATACTGCATTTTTGTGGGCTCAGGTTTTGGGCACTTACGGAATCCACAGTGTTTGTCCCTTCATGGTCTGCAGAATCTCATGACAGGCACCATCCAGGTCTCCCTGTGCTGTGGAAGCACCAGTTCTAAATCAACTTCCAGGCTGGTTTTTCTAGCCTTTCAGCTTGGTAGGCCTCGATAATGTTGTAAGTTTTGCTTTAAAAAGTCATATGCATTTGCAAGAAGTTTAAAGGGGAAATTGTCTTTTATATGTAGCCACACATTTTGAGTGTTTTTCATTCCTTCCTGAAAATCTGAGTTTCCATGAGATGGATTTTCTTTTTGCCTGAAGAACTGACTTCAGCATTTCTTGTAGTACAGGTCTACTGACAGTGACTTCTCTTGGGTTTCTTTGATTTGAAGATGTATTTATTTTGCTTTCATTCTAGAGTGATGTTTTCACTAAATACAGAGTTCTGGCTTGAATGGTTTTTGTTCAGCACTTTGAAGACTGTACCACTGACTGCTGGCCTCCCATTGTTTCTAATGAGCAGTCAGTGATTACTTGAATTATCATTTTCCCAGGTGTCACTTTGTCTGCTTTCAAGGTAATAAGGTTTGGATCTGTGTCCCTCCCCAAATCTCATGTTCAATTGTAATCCCCAGTGTTGGAGGTGGGGCCTGGTGGGAGCTGACTGGATCATGGGAGGGGAGTTTCCATGGATGGTTTAGCACCACCCTCTCCTGGTACTGTATAGTGAGTTCTTACGAGATCTGGTTGTTTACAAGTGTGTGGCAGCTCTCCCCTTTCTCTCTTCCTCCTGCTTTGGCCATGAGAAGCACCAGTTTGCCCTTCGCCTTCTGCCATGACTCTAAATTTCTTGAGGCCTCCCCAGAGGCCAAGCAGCTGCCAGAATCATGCTTCCTGTACAGCCTGCAGACCCATGGGTCAATTAAACCTCTTTCTTAAAAAATACATTACCCAGTCTCAGGTGTGTTTTCGTAGCAAGGCAAGAACAGCCTAATACACAAGCGTTCCTTTCTCTCTCTTATTTTTAGAGACAAGGTCTCGCTCTGTTGCCCAGGCTGGAGTACAGTGGTGGGATCATAGCTCGCTGCATGCTCCAACTCCTGGGCTCAAGTGATCCTCCCACCTCAGCCTCCCAAGCAGCTGGTATGTGCCACCTGTCTCACGTGTCTGTGTGAAGAGATCACCAAACAGGCTTTGTGTGAGTAACATGGCTGTTTATTTCACCTGGGTGCAGACGGACTGAGTCCAAAAATAGAGTCAGGAAAGGGTGGTGGATTTTCATCAGTTCTTATAGGTTTTGGGATAGGCGGTGGAGTTAAGAGCAATGTTTTGGGGGAAGGGGTGGATCTCACAAAGTACATTTTCAAGGGCGGGGAGAATTATAAAGTACCTTCTTAAGGGTGGGGGAGATTACAAAGTACATTGATCAGTTAGGGTGAGGCAGAAACAAATCACAATGGTGGAATGTCATCAGTTAAGGCTATTTTCACTTCTGTGGATCTTCAGTTGCTTCAGGCCATCTGTATATATACGTGCAGGTCACTGGGGATATGATGGCTTAGCTTGGGCTCAGAAGCCTGACACCACCATGCTTAGCCAATTTTTAAAAATTTTTGGTAGAGACAGGGTCTTGCTGTGTTGCCTAGGCTGGTCTTGAACTCCTGGACTCAAGCAATCCTCCCACCTTTTTCTCCCAAAGTGTTGGAATTATGGGTGTGAGCCACCGTCCCAAACAAGGGTTTCTTTACCTCTGGTTTTCAGCATTTGATTATGTTACTCCTTGGCATGGCTTTTGTAATATTTATTGTGGTTGAGGTTCTTGGATTTCCTTGAATCTGGAAATTCATACTTTTACCAATTTTCAGCTGTGTTTCTTCACACTGTATTTGGTCTATTCTCTTCTAATTACATATATGCTTGACCTTTTGATAGAGTCCCATATATCTCTGAGGCTCTTTTTTAAAACCATTTTCTCTCTTTTCTTTACATTAATTAATTTCTATTAATCTATTTCTGTTGATCACTGACACATTCCTTTGTCATCTATATTCTGCTCTATGCCCATCCAATGGATTTTTTGTTTGTTTCAGATACTACACTTTGCTTTTCTTTGGTTTCAAGTCTTACACTTCTCTGTTTAATATATTATATTTTTTCTTTCATTTTACATATTATGTTTTCTAAAAAAATATTTTCAGCTTGGTTCCTACAATGATTAATTTTATGTATCAACTTCTCTGGACCACGGTGTCCAAATGTTTGGTCAAACATTCCAGATGTTTCTGTAAGGATATGTTTGGATGAGATTTACAATGACATCAGTGGATTTTGAGTAAAGCACATTTTTACCTGTTCCAGTTGAAGACCTGACTAGAACAAACGGCCGACCTCCCCCAGCAGGAGGACATTTTCCAGCAGAGCTCAAGTCTTCTTTCCCCTCAGGCCACCTAGCCTGCAAATCTTTACATTTGCTTAATTTCTGCCTTTCTCTATGAGCGCATTTTGTTTCTAAATGGGTCCCTCTGGGTTCTTTCTTTTTGCAACCCCTTTGTCAGCCCTTCTGTACTTGTAGACCTGAGAGACCTGAGGCAATCAACGCCCATCCTTCCCTGGAGCATGCCCAGCGTGGGGAAGTGTGGCCGTGGAGGAGGGCCCCACCTCTCCTGGACGTCACCTGCAGTACTGGGAGGATATGAGGCCAGGGTTACCGCTACAGTACCAACACCTGCACTCCACCCCATCGCAAACACCAGCACGACCAGCGCCTGCGAGCATGGAAGAGCCAGCACTTACCCACAGCCGTATAACTTTCAGAATCCCCTAAAGTGCTTTCTGATATGGGTGGTGGCTTCCCTTTTGTCTTTAGCGACAGGAGGGAAACTGAGAGGTGACAATGTGCTAGCAGCCTTCACTCTCAGTGCCTCCTCGGCCTCGGCGTCCACCCTGCCTGGCGCTTGAAGAGCCCTTCAGCCTGCCACAGCCCCATGGAAGCCCCTCTCTGGGTTGGCTGAGGCCGGAACCTCCTCCCTCTGCTTGCGGGGAGGTGTGGAGGGAGAGGCGCGGGTGGGAACCGGGGCTGGGCGCAGCGCTCGCGGGCCAGTGTGAGTTTGGCGGGCGCGGGTGCGGGCTCGGCGGGCCCTGCACACGGAGCGGCCGGCCGCCGGCCCAAGGCAGTGAGGGGCTTAGCACCCGGGTCAGCAGCTATGGAGGTTGTGCCGTGTCCCCCAGCAGTGCCGGCTCGCCCGCGCTGCAC
The DNA here is from genome assembly GCF_003255815.1 of Theropithecus gelada. Classification (NCBI taxonomy): domain Eukaryota; kingdom Metazoa; phylum Chordata; class Mammalia; order Primates; family Cercopithecidae; genus Theropithecus; species Theropithecus gelada. The sequence continues at coordinate 180,317,292 of NC_037672.1, read as the reverse complement.
TCGCTGGGCCTCAGCTGCCTCCCCGCGGCGCAGGGCTCAGAAGCAGCAGCCCGCTATGTCTGAGCTCCCCACTCTGCGGTGGGCTCCCTCGCGGCCTGAGCCTCTCCGAAGGGCGCCGCCCCCTGCTCCGTGGCGCCGGGTCCCATGGACCCCCCCAAGGGCTGAGGCATGCAGGCACGGCTAGGGACTGGCGGGCAGCTCCTCCTGCAGCCCTGGTGCAGGATCCCCTAGGTGAAGCCAGCTGGGCTCCTGAGCCAGAAGGATTGTATGTGCACCAATCAGCACTCTGTATCTAGCTCAAGGATTGTAAATACACCAATTGGTACTCTGTATCTAGCTAACTCTGTATCTAGCTAACCCAGTGGGGACTTGGAGAACTTTTCCGCTTAGCACTCTGTGTCTAGCTCAAGGATTATAAACGCACCAATCAGCACTCTATCAAAATGGACCAATCAGCTCTGTGTGAAATAGACCAATCAGCAAAGCTCTGTAAAATGGACCAGTCAGCAGTATGTGGGTGGGGCCAGATAAGGGAATAAAAGCAGGCTTCGGGAGCTAGCGTGTGGCAAGCTGCTTGGATACCGTGGTGTAGGATGTTTATTCTTTGCTTCTTTGGAATAAATTTTGTTGTTCATTCTGGATTCATACCGCCTTTAAGAGCCGGAACACTCACGGCAAAGGTCTGCAGGTTCACTCCCGACAGTGAGACTAGAAACCCACTAGAAGGAAGAAGCTCCAGACACATCTGAACGTCTGAAGAAGCAAATTCTGGACACACCAGTTTTAGGAACTGTAACACTCACAGCAAGGGTTCTCGGCTTCCTTGTTCAAGTTAGTGAGACCAGGAACCCCTAATTCCGGACACAAAGCCATTAGCAATATTGTATTAATAAAGATACTTCTGTGAACCTAGTACTGAAAATATCCATCTCGAAGAAAATTAGAACAAAAAATTGCAATGCGCTATAAAACATTGTTCTTTTTAGATCCGTGAGTTCCTTTTTTTTTTGAATGGATTCTCCTTCATTTTCTCATTATATTGGAGTCATTGCTAACTGAAAGCATTCACAGCCAATAGTTCCTCCTTGCTTCGCTTCTTCTCACCTTTGCTGGATGGAGTGCAGACCAATTTTCTTTTTTGGAGCTGAAGATGGAATTGAGAGCTCCTGATCACTAATTAGTTTCCTTTTGACTCAACCAATCCATTTATCTGGACAATTTTACATTTCAGTTCTCAAAAGCTAAGCATGGCCAGAACTTTTCAAATTTTTAAAATCAATTAATCATTTATTTTGAGACTGGGCCTTGCTCTGTTGCCAGTCTGGAATGCAGTGGTGTGATCTCAACTCACTGCAGCCTTGACCACCTTGGCTCAAGCAATCCTCCCACCTTAGCCTCCCGAGTAGCTGGGACTACAGGTGGGCACCACTGTGCCCAGCTAAGTTTTGTATTTTTTGTAGAGATGGAGTTTCACTGTGTTGCCCAAGCCGGTCTTGAACTCCTGAGCTCAATCCATCTCCCTGCTTTGGCGTCCCAAAGTGGTGGAGTTACAGGTGTAAGCCACCGTGCCCGGCCTAGAACTTTTAAAGTAGAAGACTACTTTGTCAGAGATAGCCTTTTCTTTTTTCTCTAAGAGACACTTACCAGGAAATACCATTTTTAAAAATTTATAATTTTTGTGGGTACATAATAGGTGTACATATTCATGAGGTACATGAGACACTCATTTTTTAAGGAAATGTGAGCAACAGTTTAGTAGGGAAGACAATCCCACCTCTCTTCAGGGGTTTCACATGCCTGCTTTCTCCTTCACTTCCTGCCGGTCAGAGGGGGAGGTTCCATCCCTTTTTGATTACGAGAAAATGACAAAGGGTCAATCGCTTCTAAATCCCCAAAAATAGCAAAAACGTGTGCAACTTTATTCTACTCCACACACCTTTTCACAGTTTCATAGGTTAATGGATCTTCTTATTCAATTATTGAGCCAAAGCTTTAAATAAAAACATCAAAGTATCCTTTACCTTATTCTTCCCTAGCCTCAAGACAGGCCAGCCTCGCAGTCCACTTCCTCATCAGAACGCTAGCACCACCTGACTTGCTCCCAGGGCACGCTCATCAAAACTCACCCAGCTGCAGTGGCCTCTCAGCGCTCTTCTGTCTGACACACCAAGCAGGCTTCTCTGTGCGGTGATGTCTCGCCCTTAACTGGATGCTGTTAGTTTTTCTACAATTCACTCACTACAGTTCTTTCATCGTATTTTGATGCTCTGCTGAGAGAATCCAAAATTGGGCAGATGCTTTGGTTTACAAGCCTTATTTTACAAAATCAAAAGTGTAAATGTTTTCTAAATCCTCAGCAATCTCTCATAATATCTGAAAGGCGCATTATTTTACTTCTGATACATTTTGGTGGTTTCACAGGTTAACGGATTCTCTTATTGAACTACAGGTTGAGTATCCCTTATCTGAAAGGCTTGAGGGTGGGGAAGAAGTGTTTTGGTTTTTAGATTTTTTTTGTATTTTGGAATATTTGCATATACATAATGAGATATCCTGGGGATGGGACCCAAGTCTAAACACAGAATTTGTTTGTTTTGTATATACCTTATAGACATAACCCGAAGGTAATTTAATACAATAGTTTTAGTAATTTTATGCATGAAACAAAGTTTTGACTGTGGTGGGTTTTTTGTTGTTGTTCTTGGTTTTTGTTTTTTCTTTTTGAGACAGTCTCGCTCCGTCATCCAGGCTGGAGTGCAGTGGCATGATCTTGGCTCACTGCAACCTCTGCCTCCCGGGTTCAAGCGATTCTCCTGCCTTAGCCTCCCAAGTAGCCGGGGTTACAGGCACGTGCCACCATGCCCAGCTCATTTTTGTATTTTCAGTAGAGACGGGGTTTCGCCCTGTTGGCCAGGCTGGTCTTGAACCCCTGACCTCAGGTGATCTGCCTACCTCGGCCTCCCAAAGTGCTGGGATTACAGGCGTGAGCCACCGCGCCTGGTCAGTTTTGACTGTGTTTTAACTGCAACCTGTCAGTCTCACTTGAGGTTAGTTGTGGAATTTTCCACTTGTGGCATCGTATTGGTGCTCAAAAAGCATTGAAACTTGCAAAACCAGCAGAAGCTCCTCTTAAGAGGTGTTAGCATGGGAGTTTAGCAGCTGTCCGGTGAAGTGGAGCTGTGTAGATGACCAGCCTGGAAAATTCAACTCTCAATTCTGTTTCTCCTTAGTTGTATCCCGGGCTGGCTGATGGCGAGTAAAGCAGGTTGGTGATGGAAGTGACCTGGATTACTGTGATTGTGAGATGTAACTTTTGAAGTGTGAGTGTACTTAATGCTGTCTAATATCTGTGTTTGTTCCTAGAAGGTTGAGAATCTAATTTTGGTCATTGCGTAATGTTCTTATTTATCCACACTATAAATTTTAAGATGCTTTGCCTTCACACCTAATTATCTTTAAAAGATAGTTATGTCCAACCTTTCTCTCTTCTTTATTCTGTTTTGGGGCTCCTGATAAGTAGGCATTACTCTCTGAATGCTTATGAGTGCCTTGGAAGCTGTATCTGTAATAAGACAATGTTTTATAGGCCTTACTTTATTTCTTTAAAACATAATTTCTTGGCTGGGCGCAGTGGCTCATGCCTGTAATCCCAGCACTTTTGCAGGCTGGAGGAGGAGGTGGATCACCTGAGGTCAGGAGTTTGAGACCAGCCTGGTCAACATGGTGAAACCTGGTCTCTACTAGATATACAAAAAAATTGGCTGGGCGTGGTGGCAGGTGCCTGTAATCCCAGCTACTTGGGAGGTTGAGGGAGGAGAATTGCTTGAACTCAGGAGAAGGAGGTTGTGGTGAGCCGAGATCGCACCATTGCACTCCAGCCTGGGCGTCAAGAGCAAAACTCCATCTCAGAAAAGAAAAGAAAAGAAGAGAAGAGAAAAGAAAACCACCAAAAACAAAACCAGAATTTCTTACACTACAGTTTCTTTAGGCAGAGTGTCAGCCTTGGCAAATCTGATGCCACCACAGTGCTAACAGCTACCTCTGAGGTTGTCCTTCGTTCTGGTTATTTATCTCTATGCAAACACTCACCGCGAAACCTAGTGGCTTAAAACAGCAGTATATGTTTATCTCTCAGGTTCAGTGGCCTGCCTGGGTGCAGGTGATTTTCCTTGGGGTCTCTTGTGCAGTTGCCGTCAGATATTGGCTGGGGCTGGGGTCACCTGACGGCTTGCTCAGGCTAGTTAAGGAGGGGTCATGAACGGGTAGGAGCAACAGAGTCCAAGGTGTAGGGAGTTGTTAAATAAGACCTCAGGGCCACTGAATTGCTTCCCTACCCAGGTCAACGGGTATTTTAGGTCAGACAAGCACTTCTGAATTGTCTAAAAATATCCTCCAGACCTAACAGAAACCAATTCACTGAATAGGTAAATATGTCCCCGAACCAACTCACAGAACCAACAGATGTGTCTGGTTTCGTCTGTGGGGTACTGCTCACCCGCCTGCTTCTGGAGATGCGGCCTTCGAGAGATGGGAGCCTGTGGCCTCCAGGTTCGCCTAGCTACCCTCCCCCGGGCCTTACCCTCCAAGCTGGGTGTAAAGGCGGGACTGACCTGGGGTGAGGCAAGAATCACCAGGCCTGGGCCTCCCCTCCCCTCTCCTCCTTCCCCTCCCCTCCTTTCCCCTCCCTCTCCTCGTCGTGCACACTTTCCCTGCAAAAGCCTGCCACTCTGAGTCAGCCTTTGGCGTTCAGTGTGGAAGAGTCGATGCTGGGAGGCTGTCCGCAACCCCTGGCTGTGTTGAGGGCTGTGGCCTCCTGAATTTCTCCCGTCCCACTGCAGCGATGACACTGTCATTAATACTGTCTGTTCACGTCTCAGTGTTACCAACATGACCTTAAACACCAGGCGAGGGCCTGTATCTGTCTTGTTCACAGTTGTATCCACAGTGCTTAAAACAATTTCTAGCACACATTTCGGATGCGCTAAAAATGTGTTGGGTGAATGATGTCACCCCCTCAACCGTGTAAGTATGCATCATTTCTCTTCCTTTCAGGTGGAGACTTGAGGTTCTGGAAGGCCCACTGGCTTGAGGCTGTGCAGCTAGGAAGTTGCAGTCGTATACCAGGTCCTCTGACTTCCTGCTTCATGCTGGGACATTACTTCCTCGTGCTTGGGGATGTGATTCCAACTGCTGGCCCTCAAAAATCAATTAGCAAGCCTTTTTTTTCTTGACACAGGGTCTCACTCTGTTGCCCAGGCTGGAACACAATGGCCCAGTCACAGCTCCCTGCAGCCTCAACCTGCTGGGCTCAAGTGATCCTTCCACCTTAGCCTGTGGGTTGAACTGCAAGCATACGTCTCCACGCCTGGCTAAGTTTTGCATCTTTTGTAGAGACAGGATCTCGCCACGTTGCCCAGGTTGGTCTTGAACTCCTGGGCTCAAGCAATTCACCCACTTCAGCCTCCCAAAGTGCTGGGATTACAGGCATGAGCCACTGTGCCTGGTCTTAGCAAGTTTTAAAGAGGACTTTGCCCTCATTTGGGGTATATAGGGCAGATTTCAGCTCCAAACTGCACTGGTGCTATTGGTCTCCCACATCTGGTATCTGTTCTGACCTTTAGTGACAGAGAGCAAAGACTACGGATATTTACTCTGGGTTTGATCTGAGAGAAGATTACAGCAGAGATCGGTTTTAAACCATTTTAGGAGCTGGCTGGCTGTTGTCAGCTTGCTGGTCATGTAACTGTATTGCTACCATACATCTGCCAGGAGGGGTTAACACTGGGAACGTTTTTAAAGTCTAAAAATAAAAGTCCATAAACAAATAACAGGGATTGTCAAGCTACAATGATTTGCACATGATTGAATCTTTTCTGAATTCCAATAATGTGTAGCCAACGCTGACGACAAGCCCTGGGGTCATGGTTTGATTTGTCCCCACTCTGCACCCCAAATGCATGTGTCCGGCCATCAGCACTGCCCTTGTAAACCACCTGCCCAGGATAGGTTTATCTTTGCATTGATTTGCTGCAGGCTCAGGATGCTGTGTGGTTCCTGTGCAGACAAAGACCCAAATCTTCCCTGTCAGAGTGAGCACCCCAACCATCCGTGAAAAAAATCACAAAATCACAAGGAAAATACAATAATACAGGAACTGTGTTGAAACGAATCAAAAACCGGAAAAACTGTTCTGCCGATGTGGCTCAGGATTTACCAGGTCTGCTGAGAACAGCCTCTATATTTTCTCACTGGGCCCTATCGCTAACGGCTTCTTGCATGGAAAGAACAAAGCTCTACTATAATTAAATCAAAGGGTGATATTGTTCTCCCATGGAAGTGTAAGAATTCAGGAAGGGCTGCGGTAAGCCCTTCTGTGCTTTGGGAGGACGATTCCCACTGGCGGCAGCCCTGGGGGTCACCATCAAACTTCCTGTGCAGTATCGTTTCTTCGTGGGGTCTCAGGAGGTCTGGCTGTTTCTCAGCTTGTCACTGAGCTAGACAGGGACTGGAAAGGGGTGGCCAGAGATAAAAATAAACAGAAAGAGGAGGAGGAGGAAGCAGGAAGAAGAGGAAGAGAGAGGAGGAAGAGGGATGGATGGTATTGTGAGAAAGATGAAACCCCTCATCGTCCACAGGCGTTGATTCCTCTGCTAATCTACTGTCCCCAGGGGACTGCCCAACCTGAGCATGCGCACAGTTCCTTTCCTTGGTGTCTTTTAGTACAAAGGAGACAAGTTGGCCTTTTCCAAAGGGCATTGACAAAAGCAAAGAGGAAATAGTTACAGAAAGTTATTGGTAGCAAACAAAAGCCAGATTTCCCAGAGACAGAGGTCTGATCCTACCACGGGGAAATTCTCGCTCCGTGGCACAGTGCAGCCTCACAGGCGCAGGGGCCAGCCTCGTGCAGCGGGTGACAGGTAGGTGACAGGGTCATCTCAGGTCAGTCCTCCATCTGTCTCCTTGATTTCAAGGAAAGCCCCATGTCCTAGTGCTCTTCCCCTCAGTTCTGGTTTCCCACATGGGGGTCACCCTGAGGACTGATGCAATGAACTTCTTCACCTTTTCATGGGACCTACCAACGCCCCCTCCTGGGAATGGCTTTCCAGGTCTGCAGGCCCCCTAGTATAACAATAACTGAAATACATAACAATTTATGATCTTCATAGAACTATAAACACATGTCATATCCTCAGATACTAGGCCTCACACAGATTAGGAGCTCAAAAAATATTAATTGTATGAAGAATGGCACTTCCTTTCTGAGACTGATTTCCAGGGTTGCGTGATGGATATGCCGGTAGCCATGGATCCATCCACCTGGTGTGGGATTTGCCAACTTTCCCAGGTTCTCCCAGACTGGATCACTACTTAAACCTTTTACCGCCGGTCACGGTGGCTCACGCCTGTAATCCCAGCACTTTGACAGGCCAAGGTGGGTGGATCACCTGAGGTCAGGAGTTCGAGACGAGCCTGACCAACATGGAGAAACCCCATCTCTACTAAAAATACAAAATTAGCCGGGCATGGTGGCGCATGACTGTAATCCCAGCTACTCAGGAGGCTGAGGCAGGAGAATCGCTTGAACCTGGGAGGTGGAGGTTGCAGTGAGTCAAGATTACGCCATTGCACTCTAGCCTGGGCAACAAGAGTGAAACTCCATCTCAAAAATCAAACAAACAAAAAAACCCCTTTACCCTTTTCATTCCATTTTTCCACCCACCCAAAGCCTTCCACAGGGATGCACTTTGTACAGAAAGTAAAGAATGGCTATGCATTCATGAGAAGAGGTCCGGGGTGCAGCAGAGGCCTCTGCAAACTCTCAGATGCAGGGATGGGAAGTACTCAGGGGGAGTAGCACGGGAAGCAGTCCCTGCGTGGGTGAGAGGAAACATGAGGTCTGGATGCCATGGAGCATAGTGAAATCAGGGAGGTTTAGACAAAGGCCACAAGGGACCAATTTCAGCTTCTGAACAATTTGCTGGAGGTATGACATTTAAGCATACCTTTGGGAAATTAAGCAGTTAGCATTTTGAAATCATACACAAGTCTTCACTTGATTTGAAAATCACACACAAGTGAAGTCTTGTGTATGATTTCAGAAAGTGAATTGCATTCTGGAATGCAATTAGGGTTGCTAAGTGTCGTCTTACCAATGCTCAGGGCAATAGAAAAATAACCTTACCTAGCTGAATAATGAGATGCTAGTACACCGCAATGAGAATGTTGGCTTTTGGGATTGGCCAGAAAGATGAAACCATGTGAGTTCGCAGGTTGCCTAAAGACCTGGGGCACAGGCGCTTCCATAGTGGCTGGGGGGAGTACACATTAACACAAAGTTTCTGGAGGAACAACTAGCTAAGAACAAGGAAAAGCATTATTTATTTATTTTTTTGTAGAGTTGGGGTCTCACCACCTTGCCCAGGCTGGTCTCAAACTCCTGAGCTCAAGTGATCCTCCTGCCTCGGCCTCCCAAAGCGCTGGGATTACAGGCATGAGCCACTGTGCCCCACCTGCAAGAGCCTTTTTAAAAGTGCACTGGCCAGGCGCAGTGGCTCATGCCTGTAATCCCAGCACTTTGGAAGGCTGAGGCAGGAGGATTGCTTGAAGCCAGGAGTTTGAGACAGGCCCAGGCAACATAGCCAGACTCCATTTCAACAAAAAATTTAAAAAATAAAAAAAGTTAGCTGACATGGTAACACATGCTTGTAGACCCAGCTACTCTGGAGGCTGAGATGGGAGGATTGCTTGAGCCCAGGAGCTGAGGTTATGGTGCACTATGATGGAGACTTTGTCTCTAAAGAAAAAAAAGTACATTTCCTTTTAACCAAAATGCTCTGTATTTCCCCATGAAAACACTCATCACATTTTAGCACCTTGTTTGATACCACTGGACTCAAAACCTTGAGGAGAGACCATGTCTGCCTTTGGGATCATTGTTCTGTCTCCAGTGTTCGTTCCAGCTGTGTGTTAGAAGACAACACATGTGTTAAAGGGTTATTGAGCACATCCCTCTTCTAGGATGAATATGTCCCAGGAAACAGTTGGCTAAGTGTGCAGAAATGTCAGTCAAAGGTCATTTGACTTCACAGCTTCTAAAATGTGTAAAAATGAGAGATTGGTTACATGAATGATGAGAATTTATAAAATAGAATACTATGCAACCATTTAAAATAATGCTCGATATTTAATGACTTGGAAAGATATTCACCATATAGAGCTATAACACACTAAAGCCACCTATACAACTGCACACAACCTACCACTGCATTTTTAGAAAGTAAAAAAGCTGTGCAGTAGAAAATGTATTTTTATTTGCTTCTGTAGGTTTCTGTATTATCTGATTTTTAAAATAAAAAAATAAACATATATTTCTTTAAAAATTTCCTCTTATAGTATGAAAATCCAATAAAATCACTTCCGTTTTGAAAAAATATTGTAATTGTTTGTGCCCATCTGGCCATTCTTCAGACGTGAGGCAATTATGTGTTACACTAGTGAAAGGTAGAAAAATGGTTTCAATTAGAGAAACGGGAAACTGGCACCTCATTAATTGAAGAAATTAAAAAGAAGGAACTGTGCCTCCTGGAGCTCTCTTCTTTGTATCAAACAGAAAAACTGAAAAGGCATTTACTTAGTCCATGTTGTGCTGCTATAATGAAATACCTAAGACTGGATAATTACAGTAAAAACAGACATGTATTTCTCACAGTTCTGGAGACTGGGAAGTCCAAGACCAGGTGCTGGCACTCCATGTCTGCTGAGAGTCTAGTCTCTGCTTCCAAGATGGCGCCTTCATGCTGCCTCCTCCAGAGGGGAGGAAGGCAACAGAACTAAACTTCCTCCATCAAGCCCTTTTATAAGAGCACCTAATCTCATTCATGATGGCAGAGCCCTCATGCCTCAATCACCTCCCAAATGCCACACCTTTCAATACTGTTGCATTGGGGATTGCATTTCAGCATATGTTTTGGAGGGGACAGAACATTCAAACCATAGCAACACTTTTTTTTTTTTTTTCTTTTTGACAGAGTCTTGCTCTGTCTCCCTGGCTGGAGTGCAATGGCACAGTCTCAGCTCACTGCAAACCCCGCCTCCCAGGTTCAAGCAATTCTCCTGCCTCGGCCTCCCGAGTAGCTGAGATTATAGGCGCCCACCACCATGTCCAGCTAAATTTTGTATTTTTAGTAGAGACAGGGTTTCACCATGTTGGCCAGGCTGGCCTCGGACTCCTGACCTCAGGTGATCCACCTGCTTCGGCCTCCCAAAGTGCTGGGATTACAGGTGTGAGTCACTGCTTCCGGCCTATAGCAACATTTTAAAAAATAGCCAAGGAAAGAAAAGTGCATCAGGAGCTGCGTGAGTCTGTTTGGGCGGCCACCGTGAAATACCACAGACAAGTGCCTTAAATGACAGAAATGTATCTTCTCACGGTTCTGGAGGCTGAGAACCCCAGATCAAAACTCTGTCAGGCTTGGTTTCTGGTAAGGCCTCTTTCCTTGGCTTAAAGACATCTGCCTTCTCACTGTACCCTCCCACAGTCTCTCCTCTGTGCTTGCAGCGAGAGAGGTCTCTGGTCTCTCTTCCTTTTCTTACACAGTCACCAGCCTTACTAGATTAGAACCTCATTCTTATCACCTCATTTAACCTTAATGATAATACTTCTTAAAGGCTCACTCTCCAAGTCATGTTGGGGGTTAGAGCTTCAACGTATGAATTCTAGGGGGACACAATTTAGTCTATAACGGGAACCAGAGGTGTTGATTTGGTGCCCAGTGGAGACTCAGAACAGCAAATCAGGAGATGAAGACTCACAGGTACTTCTTTTCTTCCTTTTCTGATACTGACACACAACTATGCATGATTGGGATCTGGGGTCAGCTGCCTGGATGCTCCTAACGTCCTCCAGCCCCTGGAATGCCCTTTTCCTGCCATCTTCGTGTGACTTGCTGGAGGCTCTCCAGCATGCTCTAGATACAGAAGGTTCAAGGTCTCACCAAGCCTTCTGGAGACTCACCCAGATTTGGGGGTGGGGGATAGAGCCTTATGTTCCCGCTATTATCTCTTGTTACAAATTCCTGCTTTTCCTGAATCTTGGTGGCCTGTATTCCTTGGTGGCCTCAGTTCCTCTCTCTTCATTTCCCAAGGCACTAACAGCACAAGGATTTGATGGAAGTTTAGGGCCCAAGAGGAGTCCTATGTGCCGCTCAGATTAGGCAATGACTTGCAACTAAATATCAGCTGTTCCTGCCCAGGGCCTTCTCACTCTGGCAGTGCCTGCTGCTGTGTTTTCTGAGGCCTACACTCCACTTCTAGACCCTTCTGTTCCTCTTCTCATCCTCTAGGCCCACAGAGTCTTTTCCCCCTAGAACTGCCAGAACAGCCAAGTTCCCATTGCTTTACTGAATGGAGCCATTTAATTCTGTCCTTTCCCACTCTCCTCTGCCTAATCCCAGGCCACCCAGACTGCTGGACGGGGCCTTCACCTTTCCTGACCAAAAGGCCCATAAATGTTTTCTTAAGCCTACGTGCCACCTACTTTTTTTTTTTTTGGAGACAGGGTCTCGCTCTGTCACCCAGGTGGCAGTACGGTAGCACTGTCTTGGCTTACTGCAGCCCCACCTTCTGGACTCAGGTTATCCTCTCACCTCAGTCTCCCGCGTAGCTGGGACCACAGGCACACACCACCACACCCAACTATTTTTATTTATTTATTTTGTTGAGACCACATTTCGTCATGTTGTCCAGGCTGGTCTGGAACTCCTGAGCTCAAGCGATCTGCCTGCCTTGGCCTCCCAAAGTGCTGGGATTACAGGTGTGAGTCAACACGACCGGCCACCCGCTACTTTGAACAATGCCTTTTCCCCTAGAATGTCAAAATTCTGTAAGAATTTCATTTTTGAAATAGTAATCTCTCCTCATGAAAAGTGCACATATATCAGACTTTGGAGGCATCTAATTTGCTGATACTTGCAACACTTCTGTATTTCTGTACACACATGCCTGTGTCTATACATACAAAATTAGTTCTTTAAATAAATAAAAATGGGTATGTTCTTTGAGAATCTGTTCCCATTTCTGTTGCACAAGCCTTAGAGGTGTGGAAGGAAAACAAGAACATATGGAAAAGGTATTTTGGGGTTTGGCACAGACATTTTGCAAGAAATTTCAAAGCATCGATGTCTCTAAGTGTTATTTGCAGAGTGGGGACTAGAACATGGGAACCAACAGTTTCCATTTTGGTCACGTTGCAGCTGTGCCAGGTCTTCAGAAAGCTCAACCTGAGAGCTCCAGCCCTGCTGTTCCTTGCAGATGGTCCACTGGTCCAGGCTACCTGCTCGGCTGGGCTTTTTCTCATTAAACTCTTGTGGAGAGGGCACCCCTGGGCCCAGAAGAAAGATGATGTCCTCTACAACGGCCCCAGGATGCTTATTATGATTCCTCCTCAGTTCGGAGCAAGCCATGAATAATTTAGGGTGGCATTTCAACCCCTTGTCTCCACTGGCTGTTCAACAAATCCTCTTTCCCCCTCGTTCTGCCTTTGATCGCCCTGGGAACGTTTAATAAAGCATCTGGCATTGAGTTTGTGCCTCAGCGTTCCAGAAGCGCGACTGAAATGACCCCAGCACATGAGTGTGCATTGACTGGAGGCAGCATAAATACCATCTTGAAGTCATGCCCTGGAAGCATGATGGACTTAGTGTGGGTACCCACACTCTGGAGGGACATTTGTAGCAACAGCGAGAAGGCCAGATAATGGCTCCATTTAACAGCCATTCAGGACCATAAATACATTTCCTCGAATAAATCTGCTGATTACTCGCGTGCTGACTTGACAGCTCAGCCAAGTGGTTTGCCCTAAATGTTGCAAAAGGCCCTACCGCGAATCCATCCATGTGGAGGGCCTCAGATAAAAAAATACAATTGGCGGGTCCTTTTCGGAAATGATTGTACAACATGAGAAAAGAGATGGGGACGAAAAATTTCGCAGGAGCAGGCATTTAATATCTAGCCAGTTGCCTCTACACAATCATAACTACTGCTTCAGGAAAAATCGGCCACAATTCACGTCCCAGACATGTGTTATGACAAATAATTTGGAGAAGACCAGAAAATAAAACAAAAAAACCCCCTGTGTTTTCTTTCAGATACATGATAAGGATGAGGGTGGACAATCGGATGCCGGTTTGTTACTCCTTTAGGGGATCAGGTTGTTTAAGATCCTTCAGAGTCGTTCCTTGGCTTTTGGGATAAAGTTTAAATTTCTTCCCATGGCAGAAGAGACCCTTCCTGGTTCGACTGCATCCTCTTTGCCACAGGGAGTTTTTGTGATCTATTCTAACCTTAGAGAACCACCGGCAAATGACTCTTGTTACCTAGAATTTTCTCGCCTTTCCCAGCCCCATCTCTCCTCACCTGGTGAAGCCTCATTTATCATTAGGAATTCAATCCACCGGTCATTCCCTCTGTAAAATCTCCGTTGAGTACCTTCTCCTACCCCAGCCTGATTGGATGTCCATCCGCCTCACTCCTCCAGACCCTGACGGCGGCATGGGTTGTCTTGTGTAGTTTTCTTGCCTATCCTCCAGCTGGGAGAAGGGGCCACGTCCCTGTGCTGGATCATAGCAGGCGTTTGATGGCCATCTCTCCAACAAGAGACAGCACGCAGCTGGCTCCTACGGCGTGCCAAGCCCTTCACCTGCCTTATCTCCTAGTCCTCCCACCAGCCTTAGGGGGTGGGGACTAGTAATAGCCACACTTTTCAAGTCGGGGAGCTAGGCATAGAAAGCTTCAGCAGCCTCCCCAAGGTCAGACACGTGGCCAGTAAGTGCTGGGGCCAGGCCTGCACCAGAGCACCTGGACTCCTGGGCGAGTGAGTCAACACCTGAGTCCAGGCATGCCAGGCAGACATCTTTCCTTTATTTCCTGAGAGTGGAGGGTAGAGAGGAGCCCATAGGGTTCTTGGTCACGCACACTGGAGCTTGGGTGAGCCTGATGCCCGTGTTTGGTGCCGGCAGGGCAGGCCCGGGCGGGGCAGGAGAGTGGGAGGGAGATGCTGCTCCTCCCCTTCCATGTCTTCTTGCCTCATGGACATCTTGTCAGCTCCTTGCTGTCAGGGGTAATAGTCACAGATTAGAGGAGGAGACATGGACTATTTATCGTCTTCAACTGTAAACAATACACCCTACTTGTCCTTATCACTGCTACTCAAACATTAGCATCTTAGAAAAAATGCTTCCTCCCTCCCGATCTTCTTCAGACTGACACCCTACCGCAGGGGCCTCCCGCTTGCACGGGGTCTCAGCCACAAATCATCAGAGGCAGCGGCTCCACAGCTGCCCCCTTCCGGGGTCTGACAACCCATCCCTTAGATCCAGGTCGGGAGGGAGGGAGAGGCGATCAAGAGCACTGGTGGGAACCAACCCCGGAGGGGACTGAGCTGGCAGTCAGGCTCCAGCAGAACTTTCCTTTGGTTGTCCAGAGAGAGCATGGCTGCTGGACGCCCAGGCAAGCTGCAGACCGTGCCCGTTAGACTTGCCTAGTGCTGCAGCCTGGAACGGGGCTTGGGGCTGAGTGGGGCCCGTGTTTGCCTGTGGAAGGTAAGAAGGAAGGGAGAAGGGAAGGCAGGGAGAAAGGAGGGAGGGAGGAAGGAAAAAAGACAGGGGGGAAGAAGGGAAGGAGGCAGAAAGGAAGAAGGGAAGGAAGAAAGAAGGAAAGGGGAGATGTGGGAGGGAACCCAGACTCGGAGGATAGGCAGACTGAAGTTTTGAAGAGGTGTGGCTTAGGCATGAGGGAAGAAGAGCCACCAGCCATGGTTAACTCAAGGCGAGCTCACATCTGAGGGTAGGCATCATGTTTAGGATGGTGAGTTTCATTTTCAACTTTTTTTTTTCAACATTTCCTCTTTCCCATAGTTTGATTTTGTAAGGCCTTGGATACATGTTAATTTTCCTGTCTGCAGGACTTGGATTTGATGGACGGACTAGTTGCCCCAATGGGTCCTGAACGGCCCTCCCAGTGGCCTAGGGGCTCAGAGACAGACCCCTTGACCTTAGTCCCAACTTGTGTCTACTCACTCAGCATCTCGTGGTTCAGAACTCCTTGGTTGCTGCTTGAAACATAAAGCTAGTTTACAACAGTTATGTTTTAATTTTAGGCTTAATTGCTTTTTGAATAGAAGAGAATGGTTCTGACATTACAGCATAGGTTCCAGAATTAGTTCATTGTAATTCAGTTCCCACAATTTTACCACAAAGGCCTCCTAATGAGATTAAATCTAAGCATTACACAGTTGCCCATTTATTATTTTTCCTCGGCATGCCCAGATAGATGGTGATGACTAACCTGAACTCTGATTATTTTACCACAATAAGGTCAGCTCACTGGGGGCTCATGGCCAAGACCCAGAAAATATCATAACTCACTCAAGATAAGGTCTATGTCATGGAGTAAATCACAAACTCTATAGTTAGAACAATCCTCCCATGTACACTGATGTTGACTTTCAGCCGTGTTCTTAATCAGCTCTTGCACACAATGCATTCTCTATTTGAAGGGTTTGCTGCTTTAATCCCAGACAATAACGGCCATTCACTTACTCTCGCCCGCAGATGCCTTCTCGATACTGAGATTCCTTCACTGGAATCACCCTCTCATTGACCTAAATCATTCATTACAAAGTATTTCAGACAAGCTCTCGATAACCCTGGAGTAGAGGTGGCACCTGTCTTTCTTTCATTTATGAGGCCTTTCCACTCCAGAAAGCTTCAGTCACCACTCAGAAAGATTTCTTTTCTCCTATGTTTACAATGAGCAGCTTTGCATTTAGTAACAAAACCTGAGACCACCAGATCTTTGGGTCTACTTATTTATCCAACAAGGTTGATGAGAGCTGGTGCGAGGAAGCAGGTGTTCTACATTCCCAGTGGGAGTGAAAGGGGATAGAACATTTCTGGAGAAAATTTTATAGTATGTAGCAAAAGCTTTAGAACAAAATCATCAATAAAATATTAATATTAAGTAATTAGCCATTACTATTAACTAACAACATTAAATAAATTATTAATTAATAGTTCTAAATTATTTATCCAAATAAATGTATTTCAAGAAATTTCTTTTTTATGCTTAAAAACTCACATGTACAATATGCTTAAAAACACAGCCAGGAATATTCAGAATGTCTCCCCCTGTGGTAAGTTTGCAGATGACTTTTCTTTGTTTTATTTCTACTTTCTACATGTAAAAAGGATGGTGCCGTATTACTTTTGTAATATAAAAAAGCAAACAACAGCCACAAAAAAAGAGGGAGGGGAAAGAAAAAGGAAAGAGAGCAGGAAAAGAAAGAGAGAGTGAGAAGGAAAAAGGAGAAAAAGGCTGAATGATTGATAGCTGGCGTAAAAAATAAATCTATAAGTGTAGAAGTCCTCAAATGTGGTCTATTTGTATACGCTGTAATTTGACCCATGCCGCATCCCTGATAACATGGAGGGAAAGGGCGTTTATGTTTCATGCTTTCAGAGCCCGTGAGCAATCTTACTGGGTTCTATGGGATCTTTGGTCCTTGATTTCTGTCCCATCACAACAAAGAAAACAGACCACGTGCTGGCTTTGACAGAACTGATTTAATTATATTTGCTTACATGAGCCAGTCCGGGCTTGTGAATCACCATGCCTTCAGGGGTTGAAATATACCTGGCCTTTGATCACGGCAGAGTAAAAACTTCTCACACTCACATCCGCATCCCACGAAGAAGGTTCTGATGCGGGGGTTGATGGGAGTCCCTGAGGGCTCCTGGCACTGTCTTAACCTGCTCACTCGTGGTCTCAAAGAAATTCTACTCCTTAAATAATTTCTTCTAAGCAAGACCGGATCTTCTACTCCCTTTGGTGTTCCTTCAAAATTTGTCAGCATATCTGTAGGCATGCAATCTTCGTGTAGGTGTGCTAGACTGATGAAACATTTCTGCGTCTCATTTCTTCCACCCCGGGGATTGGTGAGGTTGTTGTTCTAACCATAACTTGCAAGAAGGTCAGGGGGAAGGTTTTCATACTCCTGCATGGCTTTGGAAACTGGGGAAGTTGGGGCACCTCATGAACTAAAGAAATAGAAACAAACATGAGGGCTCCCAAAGCTGGAGTGTCTGAGCCACGGGAAAGAGGGTGGAGTATGGAGCTGTGGCGGGAACTTGCAATCTCCTGCGATCTGTTTTATTGACGTGGCAGCCTGCAGTGGTCCACACCCACCAGCAGGGATCCTCCTCTCCGAAGGTGTGCTTTACCCATGTGACTGTCCGAAAATTATTGAAAACCATGTTTTGTTTGTTTGTTTGTTTTGTTTTTGAGACAGTCTCACTCTGTCGCCTAGGCTGAAGTGCGATGGCACGATCTCAGCCCACTGCAACCTCTGATTCAGTCTCCCAGATTCAGGCAATTATCCTGCCTCAGCCTCCCAAGTATCTGGGATTACAGGTGCCTGCCACCACGCCTGGCTACTTTTTGTATTTTTAGTAGAGGCAGAGTTTCACCATGTTGGCCAGGATGGTCCAACCTGCCTTGGACCTGACCTCAGGTGATCCACCTGTCTTGACCTCCCAAAGCGCTGGGATTACAGGCATGAGCCACCTCTCCAAGCCCATCTCTCTCTCTCTCTTTTTTTTCATTTTTATTTATTTTTATTATTATTATTATTTTTTACGAGGTCTCACTCTGTCACCCAGGCACAATCATAGCTTACTGCAGCCTTGACCTCCTGGGCTCAAGTGACTCTCCCGCCTCAGCCTCCTGAGTAGCTGGGACTACAGGTGCGTGCCACCACACCCAGCTAACTTTTAAAAAGTTTTTGTAGAGACAGGGTTTTGCCATGTTTCCCAGGCTGGTCTCGAACTCCTGGGCTCAAGCAATCTGCTCACCTCGACCTCCCAAAATGCTGAGATTACAGGTGTGGGCCATTGCATCGGGCCAAAAACCATCTCTTAATGGATAAACTTATTTCAATACCCATTAGAAGAGGAAGGCATTTAAAAGTTATTTCAGTCTTTAAACGCTTATTTTTCCACCACTGTGTATAAATAGAAAGAGAAAAAG
This sequence comes from Theropithecus gelada, assembly GCF_003255815.1. NCBI lineage: Eukaryota > Metazoa > Chordata > Mammalia > Primates > Cercopithecidae > Theropithecus > Theropithecus gelada. The sequence goes on along the minus strand of NC_037672.1, from coordinate 180,299,211 downwards.
CTTGAAATCGTTGTCTGCCTGAGCAGAAATGTCTGGTACCTCACTGCCGGCAAGTCCGTGTGCTGTGGGTTGAATGGTGACCCCTACAAAATATGTCCACTTGGAACTTGTGAATGTGATCTTATTTGGGAAAACGGTCTTTGCAAATTAAGTTATGGATCTTGAGATGAGATCATCCTGGATTATCTGGCGGGTCCCAAGTCCAGTGACAAGGGTCCTTATAGAAACAGGGGAAGACACAGGCAGAAGACAGAACACCCAAGAAGGCCACGTGAATGAAGTCAGAGGCAGAGACTGGGATGACACAGCTGCCACCAGAAGCTGGATGAGGCAAGGGAAGGAGTCCCTCCGAGCCCGCTGAGGGAACACAGCCCCACCAGCACTTCGATTTGGGGTTCTGGCCCCCAGAACTGTAAGACAGTAAATTCCTATTGTTGTAAGCCACATAAGATTTCTCCTTTCTTTCTTTCTTTCTTTCTTTCTTTCCTTCCTTCCTTCCTTCCTTCCTTCCTTCCTTCCTTCCTTCCTTCCTTCCTTCCTTCCTTCCTTCCTACCTTTTCTTTCTTTCTTGCCTTTCTTTTTTTGAGTTTCCGTGCTGTTGCCCAGGTTGGAGTGCAATGGCACAGTCTTGGCTCACTGCAACCTCTGGCTCCTGGATTCAAACAATTCTCCTTCCTCAGCCTACTGAGTAGCTGGGACTACAGATGCACACCACCACACCCTGTTAATTTTTGTATTTTTTAGTAGAGATGGGGTTTCACCATGTTGGCCAAGCTGGTCTTGAACTCTTGACCTCAGGTGATCCACCCGCCTCAGCCTCCCAAAGTGCCGGAATTACAGGTGTGAGCCACCCCGCCTGGCCCACAGCAGACTTCTTACAGCAGATCTAGGACGTGAGCACACCTTGTCTTTACTCATTATCCATCCTCGTCAGCCCTCTGGTCACCTGGTAGCGTTGGAAACAGTGAATTGATACCTGCCTGTCATTCCAAAGAGCCCTTTTTCATTTAAAAAAAAAAAAAAAAAAAAAAAAGGTAGCTATTTTAGGAATGTGTGTCCTCAAATGCATTTCAGTTCCTCAAATTTGTCTGTTCAATGATTTTTTTCCTTTTAAATTTCTGAATCTCAGTTTCTTTCTCCCATTTCCTCTCTGCGCACTTTCCACATTTCTGTGGCACCCTGACTTTTGACCCCGGGAGAACTCCCTAAACAGCAGAGGTGATGGGAAGGGACAGGCACTGTGCTTCCATCCGCCCAGCTACCGAGGAGCCCTGCTTTTACCCGCAGTCCCATGACTGGCCTCCTCATCCATATTTTACCCTTCTCCTAAAACCCAAGTGAGCACTGTGCTATTTTCTTGAATGTTCTCAACGTGCAGGGAGCTGGGGTCCCTCTCCTAAGAAGCTTAGCAGCACTTCCCCACACTGATTTATGGATTTAGAGGTAACACTTCCAGTATCACCACCGGGATGGATTTTCTATTATCTCACACGGTTCAGCAGGGTTTTGCATGCTTGTCATTTTGGCAAAGAACACAGAAAGAGCAGAGAGAGCCATTCAACCTCAGCCTGATGGGGGAGAGGTAACGCAGACGAAGAGGCAAACCAGAGTATGAGAGACAAGAGGGAGGGGAGACTTGACAGTGTGTTTCAGTCACAAATCTAGTCCATTCTACAGTTAGCACCAGTCTGGCTCTGCCCAGTTATGTGTCAACTCATGTCCTTTGTTTATCTTTTTGTAGAGACAGGTTGGGCTACGTTGCCTGGGTGGGTCTCAAACTCCTGAGCTCAAGTGATTCTCCCGCCTCAGCCTGCCAAAGTGCTGGGATTACAGGCATCAGCTCCTACGCCCAGCCAATGCCTGTTTTTTAATTACAGTAATTCCTGTTAAGTTTCTGTAACTTGCGCTTCAGAGAGCCCTGACTCCTGAGCTGAAGTTGCCAATGACATTCTGATGGTTCAATTTCTTGCAAATTAAATTTTGTCCTCGGCTGGGCACGGTGGCTCACGCCTGCAATCCCAGCACTTTGGGAGGCCGAGGCGGGTGGATCACCTGAGGTCAGGAGTTTGAGACCAGTCTGGCCAACACGGTGAAACCCCGTCTCTACCGAAAATACAAAAATTATCCAGGCATGGTGGCGCGTGCCTGTAATCCTAGCTACTTGGCAGGCTGAGACAGGAGAATCGCTTGAACCCAGGAGGTGGAGGTTGTGGTGAGCCGAGATCGCACCAGTTTGGGTGACAGAGTGAGACTCTGTCTCAAAAAAAAAAGGTTGTCCTCATAACTAGGAAGCAACAAAGCCAGGAGTAGTACCTGAGTCTTAGGACTTCTGATTCCCATTGCCACTAGACATAGAGCATATTTCACATATTTCAGTTCATTTCATATAGTAGAAGCAAGTCACAAAGAAGATGTGATCAAAAAGCTTAGTAAATGACAAACTAAAAAAATTCAGTTAAAAATAGACATTTAAGTCTTTAGTCCATCTCAAGTTGTTTTTGTATATGGCCCAATTTCATTCTTTTGTATATGGGTATCCTGTTTCCTCAATATCATTTATTGAAGAAATGTCATTTCCTGATTGTGTATTCTGAGCAGCCTTGTCAAAGATTAGTTGACCGCGTATGTGCAGGTTTATTTTTGGGCTATTATTTTTTTATATACGTTAAGTTCTAGGGTACGTGTGCACAACGTGCAGGTTTGTTACATATGTATACATGTGCCATGTTGGTGTGCTGCACCCATTAACTTGTCATTTACATTAGGTATATCTCCTAATGCTATTCCTCCCCTCTCCCCCCGCCCCACAAAAGGCCTTGGTGTGTGATGTTCCCCATCCTGTGTCCAAGTGTTCTCATTGTTCAATTCCCACCTATGAGTGAGAACATGCAGTGTTTGGTTTTTTGTCCTCGTGATAGTTTGCTCAGAATGATGGTTTCCAGCTTCATCCATGTCCCTACAAAGGACATAAACTTTTTTATGGCTGCATAGTATTCCCTGGTGTGTATGTGCCATGGTTTCTTTTTTGTTTTTGTTTTTGTTTTTTATTATTATATTTTAAGTTCTACAGTACATGTGCACGACGTGCAGGTTTGTTACATATGTATACATGTGCCATGTTGGTGTGCTGCACCCATTAACTCATCATTTATATTAGGTATATCTCCTAGTGCTATCCCTCTCCCCTCCCGCCACCCCACGACATGCCCTGGTGTGTGATGTTCCCCTTCCTGTGTCCAAGTGATCTCATTGTTCAATTCCCACCTATGAGTGAGAACATGCGGTGTTTGGTTTTCTGTTCTTGGGATAGTTTGCTGAGAATGATGTTTTCCAGCTGCATCCATGTCCCTACAAAGGACACTAACTCATCCTTTTTTATGACTGCATAGTATTCCATGGTGTATATGTGCCACATTTTCTTAATCCAATCTGTCACTGATGGACATTTAGGTTGATTCCAAGTCTTTGCTGTTGTGAATAGTGCTGCAATAAACATATGTGTGCATGTATCTTTATAGCAGCATGATTTATAATCCTTTGGGTATATCCCCAGTAATGGGATGGCTGGGTCAAATGGTATTTCTAGTTCTAGATCCTTGAGGAATCGCCATACTGTTTTCCACAATGGTTGAACTAGTTTACAGTCCCACCAACAGTGTAAAAGTGTTCCTATTTCTCCACATCCTCTCCAGCACCTGTTGTTTCCTGATTTTTTTAGTGATTGCCATTCTAACTGGTGTGACATAGTATCTCACTGTGGTTTTGATTTGCGTTTCTCTGATGGCGAGTGATGATGAGCATTTTTTCGTGTGTCTGTTGGCTGCATAAATGTCTTCTTTTGAGAAGTGTCTGTTCATATGCTTTGCCCACTTTTTGATGGGGTTGTTTTTTTCTTGTAAATTTGTTTGAGTTCTTTGTAGGTTCTGGATATTAGCCCTTGGTCAGATGAGTAGATTGCAAAAATTTTCTCCCATTCTGTAAGTTGCCTGTTCACTCCGATGGTAGTTTCTTAATTAGATCCCATTTGTCAATTTTGGCTTGTGTTGCCGTTGCTTTTGGTGTTTTAGATATGAAGTCCTTGCCCATGCCTATGTCCTGAATGTTATTACCTAGGTTTTCTTCTAGGGTTTTTATGGTTTTAGGTCTAACATTTAAGTGTCTAATCAATCTTGAATTAATTTTCGTATAAGCAGTAAGAAAAGGATGCAGTTTCAGCTTTCTACTTATGGCTAGCCAGTTTTCCCAGCACCATTTATTAAATAGGGAATCCTTTCCCCATTTCTTGTTTTTGTCAGGTTTGTCAAAGATCAGATGGCTGTAGAAGTGTGGTATTATTTCTGAGGGCTCTGTTCTGTTCCATTGGTCTATATCTCTGTTTTGGTACCAGTACCAGGCTGTTTTGGTTACTGTAGCCTTGTAGTATAGTTTGAAGTAAGGTAGTATGATGTCTCCAGCTTTGTTCTTTTGGCTTAGGATTGTGTTGGCAATGTGGGCTCTTTTTTGGTTCTATATGAACTTTAAAGTAGTTTTTTTCAATTCTGTGAAGAAAGTCATTGGTAGCTTGATGGGGATGGCATTGAATCTATAAATTACGTTGGGCAGTATGGCCATTTCATGATGCTGATTCTTCCTATCCATGAGCATGGAATGTTCTTCCATTTGTTTGTGTCCTCTTTTATTTCATTGAGCAGTGGTTTGCAGTTCTCCTTGAAGAGGTCCTTCACATCCCTTGTAAGTTGGATTCCTAGGTATTTTATTCTCTTTGAAGCAATTGTGAATGGGAGTTCACTCATTATTTGGCTCTCTGTTTGTCTGTTATTGGTGTATAAGAATGCTTGTGCTTTTTGCATATTGATTTTGTATCCTGAGACTTTGCTGAAGTTGCTTATCAGCTTAAGGAGATTTTGGGCTGAGATGATGGGGTTTTCTGAATATACAATCATGTCAGCTGCAAACAGGGACAATTTGACTTCCTCTTTTCCTAATTGAATACACTTTATTTCTTTCTCCTGACTGATTGCCCTAGCCAGAACTTCCAACACTGTGTTGAATAGGAGTGGTGAGAGAGGGCATCCCTGTCTTGTGCCAGTTTTCAAAGGAAATGCTTCCAGTTTTTGCCCATTCAGTATGATATTGGCTGTGGGTTTGTCATAAATAGCTCTTATTATTTTGAGATATGTCCCATCAATACCTAGTTTATTGGGAGTTTTTAGCATGAAGGGCTGTTGAATTTTATCAAAGGCCTTTTCTGCATCTATTGAGATAATCATGTGGTTTGTCTTTAGTTCTGTTTATATGATGGATTATGTTTATTTATTTGCATATGTTGAATTGAACCAGCCTTGCATCCCAGGGATGAAGCCAACTTGATCATGGTGGATAAGCTTTTTGATGTGCTGCTGGATTTGGTTTGCCAGTATTTTATTGAGGATTTTTGCATCGATGTTCATCAGGGATATTGGTCTAAAATTCTCTTTACTTGTTGTGTCTCTGCCAGGCTTTGGTATCAGGATGATGTTGGCCACATAAAATGAGTTAGGGGAGGATTTCCTCTTTTTCTATTGATTGGAATAGTTTCAGAAGGAATGGTACCAGCTCCTCTTTGTACCTCTAGTAGAATTCGGCTGTGAATCCATCTGGTCCTGGACTTTTTTTGATTGGTAGGCTATTAATTATTGCCTCAATTTCAGAGCCTGTTATTGGTCTATTCAGGGATTCAACTTTTTCCTGGTTTAGTCTTGAGAGGGTGTGTGTGTCCAGGAATTTATCCATTTCTTCTAGGTTTTCTAGTTTATTTGCATAGAGGTGCTTATAGTATTCTCTGATGGTAGTTTGTATTTCTGTGGGATCGGTGGTGATATCCCCTTTATAATTTTTTTTTGCATCTATTTGATTCTTCTCTCTTTTCTTCTTTATTAGTCTTGCTAGTGGTCTATCAATTTTGTTGATCTTTTCAAAAAACCAGCTCCTGGATTCATTGATGTTTTGAAGGGTTTTTTCTGTCTCTATCTCCTTCAGTTCTGCTCTGATCTTAGTTATTTCTTGCCTTCTGCTAGCTTTTGAATGTGTTTGCTCTTGCTTCTCTAGTTCTTTTAATTGTGAATTTAGGGTGTCAATTTTAGATCTTTCCTGCTTTCTCTTGTGGGCATTTAGTGCTATAAATTTCCCTCTCACACTGCTTTAAATGTGTCCCAGAGATTCTGGTATGTTGTGTCTTTGTTCTCATTGGTTTCAAAGAACATCTTTATTTCTGCCTTCATTTCGTTATGTACCCAATAGTCATTCAGGAGCAGGTTGTTCAGTTTCCATGTAGTTGAGTGGTTCTGAGTGAGTTTTTTTTTTTTTTTTTTTTTTTTGAGATGGAGTCTCGCTCTGTCACCCAGGCTGGAGTGCAGTGGTATGATCTCGGCTCACTGCAAGCTCTGCCTCCCGGGTTCACGCCATTCTCCTGCCTCAGCCTCCTGAGTAGCTGGGACTACAGGCACTTGCCACCACACCTGGCTAATTTTTTTTTTTTTTTGTACTTTTAGTAGAGACAGGGTTTCACCGTGTTAGCCGGGATGGTCTGGATCTCCTGACCTCGTGATCTGCCCGCCTCGGCCTCCCAAAGTGCTGGGATTACAGGCATGAGCCACCGTGCCCGGCCCTTGAGTGAATTTCTTAATCCTGAGTTCTAGTTTGATTGCACTGTGGTCTGAGAGACAGTTTGTTATAATTTCTGTTCTTTTACATTTGCTGAGGAGTGCTTTGTTTCCAACTATGTGGTCAATTTTGGAATAAGTGTGATGTGGTGCTGAGAAGAATGTATATTCTGTTGATTTGGGGTGGAGAGTTGTGTAGACGTCTATTAGGTCCACTTGGTGCAGAGATGAGTTCAATTCCTGGATATCCTTGTTAACTTTCTGTCTTGTTGATCTGTCTAATGTTGATAGTGGGGTGTTAAAGTCTCCCATTATTATTGTGTGGGAGTCTAAGTCTCTTTGTAAGTCTCTAAGGACTTGCTTTATGAATCTGGGTGCTCCTGTATTGGGTGTATATATATTTAGGATAATTAGCTCTTCTTGTTGAATTGATCTCTTTACCATTCTGTAATGGCCTTCTTTGTCTCTTTTGATCTTTGTTGGTTTAAAGCCTGTTTTATCAGAGACTAGGATTGCATCCCCTATTTTTTTTGTTTTCCATTTGCTTGGTAGATCTTCCTCCATCCCTTTATTTTGAGCCTATGTGTGTCTCTGCACGTGAGATGGGTCTCCTGAATACAGCACACTGATGGTTTTTGACTCTTTATCCAGTTTGCCAGTCTGTGTCTTTTAATTGGAGCATTTAGCCCATTTACATTTAAGCCCATTAAATTTAGCCCATTTACATTTAAGGTTAATATTGTTATGTGTGAATTTGATCCTGTGATTATGATGGTAGTTGGTTATTTTGCTCATTAGTTGATGCAGTTTCTTCCTAGCATCAATGTTCTTTATAATTTGGCATGTTTTTGTAGTGGCTGGTATTGGTTGTTCCTTCCCATGTTTAGTGCTTCCTTCAGGAGCTCTTGTAAGGCAGGCCTGGTGGTGACAAAATCTCTCAGCATTTGCTTGTCTGTAAAAGATTTTATTTCTCCTTCACTTATGAACTTCGTTTGGCTGGATATGAAATTCTGGGTTGAAAATTCTTTTCTTTAAGAATGTTGAATATTGGACCCCGTCTCTTCTGGCTTATAGAGTTTCTGCTGAGAGATCCACTGTTAGTCTGATGGGTCTCCCTTTGTGGGTAACCTGACCTTTCTCTCTGGCTGCCCTTAACATTTTTTCCTTCATTTCAACTTTGGTGAGTCTGACAATTATATGTCTTGGAGTTGCTCTTCTTGAGGAGTATCTTGAATACTATTTCTATGTATTTGAATACATAGAAATACATTCTATGTATTTCCTGAATTTGAATGTTGGTCTGCCTTGCTAGGTTGGGGAAGTTCTCCTGGATAATATCCTGCAGAGTGTTTTCCAACTTGGTTCCATTCTCCCTGTCACTTTCAGGCACATGAATCGGACATAGATTTGGTCTTTTCACATAGTCCCATGTTTCTTGGAGGCTTTGTTCATTTCTTTTTACTCTTTTTTCTCTAAACTTCTCTTCTCGCTTCATTTCATTCATTTGATCTTCAGTCACTGATACCCTTTCTTCCACTTGATCGAATCGGCTACTGAAGCTTGTGCCATGTGTCACGTAGTTCTCGTGCCACGGTTTTTAGCTCCATCAGGTATTTAAGTTCTTCTCTATGCTGTTTTTTCTAGTTAGCCATTCGTCTAATCTTTTTTCAAGATTGTAATATATTTTTTAGCTTCTTTGTGATGGGTTCGAACATCCTCCTTTAGCTTGGAGAAGTTTGTTATTACCCATCATCTGAAGCCTTCTTCTCTCAACTCGTCAAAGTCATTCTCCATCCAGCTTTGTTCTGTTGCTGGCAAGGAGCTGCATTCGTTTGTAGGAGAAGAGGTGCCCTGATTTTTAGAATTTTCAGCTTTTCTGCTCTGGTTTCTCCGCATCTTTGTGATTTTATCTACCTTTGGTCTTTGATGATGGTGACGTACAGATGGGGTTTTGGTGTGGATGTCCTTTCTGTTTGTTAGTTTTCCTTCTAACAGTCAGGACCCTCAGCTGCAGGTCTGTTGGAATTTGCTGGAGGTCCACTGCAGACGCTGTTTGCCTGGGTATCACCAGTGGAGGCTGCAGAACAGCAAATATTGCAGAACAGCAAATGTTGCTGCCTGATCGTTCCTCTGGAAGCTTCATCTCAGAGGGGCAGCCAGCTGTATGAGGTGTCAGTCTGCCCCAGTAGGATATGCCTCCCAGTTAGGCTACTCGGGAGTCAGGGACCTACTTGAGGAGGCAGTCTGTCCGGTCTCAGATCCTAAATTCCATGCTGGGAGAACCACTACTCTCTTCAAAGCTGTCAGACAGGGACGTTTAAGTCTGCAGAAGTTTCTGCTGCCTTTTGTTCAGCTATGCCCTGCCCCCAGAGATGGAGTCTCCAGAGGCAGGCAGGCCTCCTTGAGCTGCGGTGGGGTGCACACAGTTCGAACTTCCCAGTCTCTTTCTTTACCTACTCAAGCCTCAGCAATGGCAGATGCCCCTCCCCCAGCCTCGCTGCTGCCTTGCAGTTCAATCTCAGACAGCTGTGCTAGCAGTGAGTGAGGCTCTGTGGGCGTAGGACCCTCTGAGCCAGGGGCAGGATATAATCTCCTGGTATGCCATTTGCTAACACCATCGGAAAAGCGCAATATTAGGGTGGGAGTGTCCTGATTTTCCAGGTACAATCTGTCATGGTTTCCCTTGACTAGGAAAGGGAATTCCCCGACCCCTTCCACTTCCTGGGTGAGGCGATGCCCCGCCCTGCTTCAGCTCACGCTCCGTGGGCTGCACTCACTGTCTGACAAGCCCCAGTGAGATGAACCTGGTACCTCAGTTTGAAATGTAGAAATCACCTGTTTTCTGTGTTGCTCATGCCGGGAGCTGTAGACTGGAGTTGCTCCTATTCAGCCATCTTGGAACCTCCCCCTTCTCCATTTTTGGACAATTCTGTTCCATTGGTCTATGTGTGTATTTCTGTCTTTTTTTTTTTTTTTTTTTTTGAGACAGTCTTTCTCTGTTATCCAGGCTTGAGTACAGTGACTGGCTTTTGGCTCACTGCAAACTCTGCTTCCCAGGTTCAAGCGATTCTCCTGCCTCAGCCTCCCGAGTAGCTTGGATTACAAGCATGAGCCACCATACCTGGCTAATTTTTGTGTTTTTAATAGAGATGGAGTTTCACCGTGTTTGTCAGGCTGGTCTTGAACTCTTGACCTCAAGTAATCCACCCACCTCGGCCTCCTGAAGTGCTGGGATTGCAGGTGTGAGCCACCGTGCCTGGCCTATGTGTTTTTTTTTTATGCCAGTACCATCTCATTATGATTACTGTAGCTTTGTAATACAGATGGAAATCAGGAGATGTGATGCCTCCAACTTTGTTTTTCCTTCTCAAGTTTGCTTTGGCTGTTGGGGGCCTTTTTAACTTCCTGGTACTTATTGGCCACAAAAACAGGAGACCTTGGAGAGCCAGCTGGAAAAATGAGTCTGGAGTTCAAGAGAGAGAACCCAGCTGGAGATACAAATTTGAGCGTGGTCAGAATACAAGTGGCCATGTAAAACCACGAGATTGGATCTGATTACCAAGTGTGGACAACAGGGCCCAGGATTGAGCCCAGGACATTCTAGTATTATAAGAGAAGGAACCAGCAACAGAGACTCTATTTGTTTTTGTTTTTGTTTTTGTTTTTGAGACGGAATCTCACTCTGTCACCCAGGCTGGAATGCAATGGTAGGATTCTCAGCTCACTGTGAACTCTGCTTCCCAGGTTTAAGCAATTCTCCTGCCTCAGCCTCCTGAGTAGCTGGAACACGCCACCATGCCAGCCTAATTTTTTTGTATTTTAGCAGAGACAGGGTTTCACCGTGTTGCCCAGGCTGGTCTCGAACTCCTGAGCTCAGGCAATCTGCCCACCTTGGCCTCCCAAAGTACTAGAATTATAGGCGTGAGCCACTGCGCCCAGCCGGGAGACTCAATATTTTCCTGGGATTGCCATAATAAAATGCCACAAAGTGGGTGACTTAAAACAACACATATCTCGTCTCACAAGCTGGGAGGCTAGAATCTGAAATCAGGAGTCAGCAGGGTTGCCTCTTCCTCAGGGCTGTGAGGAGGGTCTGTTTGAGCCTCTCTGCAGCTTCTGACAAGGGCCGGCAAGCCTCTGCGTTCCTTGTCTCATAGATGCCTCTCCAGCCCTGGCCTTCGCCGGCTCTGGTAGCCTCCCTGCGTCTTCTCTCTGAGTCTGCACCTGGCTGTCTTCTCATTAGGACACACACATGTGCTCTAGTGTGCCCTCATTGTAACTGATTCCATCTACAATGACGCTATTTCCAAATAAGGTCACCGTCCAAGGAAGTGGCATGATGGACTTCAACAGAGCTTTCTGAGGGGACATGGTTCACTCCGGAACAGAGACTGAGATGCAGCTGCCAAAGAAATGCTCTGGGCTGGAATGTAAGTGAAGAAAGTGGCTGGAGTGCTACCGCTGGGTTAACTCAGGAGAGAGCTGAAATGACCCATTTTAAGGGACCCATGGGACACAAACCTGATGGGCACAAGTTCCTGAGGGAAATGGAGAAGAGAAATTGGGAACTGCAAATACAGAAAAGTTGTTTGAGGAGTTGCTGTAAAGAGAGGGAGAAAAATAGGGTAGTGGCTGGAGCAAGATGTGGCGCCAAGAGAGGGTTTGTTGTTTCGGGGAGGACCCTCAGCCCACGCTGACGGTAGACAGCCAGGACAGAGCGGAGAGTGGAGGATGCCAGAGAGAAGGGGGAGGATTGCTGAGGGGAGACGATCTGTGCTCAAGGAAGGGGTGGTTTAGAAACGGCAACCACAGGCTGGGCGCGGTGGCTCATGTTTGTAATCCCAGCACTTTGGGAGGCCGAGGCAGGTGGATCACGAGGTCAGGAGTTCGAGACCAGCCTGACCAACATGGTGAAACCCCATCTCTACTAAAAATACAAAAATTAGCCAGGCATGGTGGCGTGTGCCTGTAATCCCAGCTAACCTGGGAGGCGGAGCTTGCAGTGAGCCGAGATCACAACACTGCACTCCAGCCTGGGCGACAGAGCAAGACTCTATTAAAACAAAACAAAAAAAAAACAAAAAAAAAAAGAAAGAAAGAAAAGAAAGGGCAGCTACAGTCCCATCACCCTAACAGGAGGGCCAGCAGAGCCTGGAGACCGGTCTATTGACTGTAGGCGGGGCCAGGAGGCACACATGTTGGGAGGGGTAGTGCTTGCGTTCCTTCTCTTCCAACTGCCCCCTGCTCACAGTGGATGAGGGAGCAAAGGCCTGGGATTCCTCAGCAGCCCAAAGATGGGTGGCGGGAGAAGTGCAAGATTCCCTAAGTCACGGGGTTAGGAAGAAGCCACATTGGAGTTCTCGTTTTCTGTCGCTCAGTATGCGGCTTTGCACATTGCACCACCTTGCCTTGTCCCCACGAAACGAAGATGCTCAGCTGCAGCCCTCCCAGAACCCACTATCCTGGTGATGGGACGCTCTAGTCCTTTGGGAAGCCCCGGCCGGCATGCGGCAGGCAGCAAGCTCCGAGCCGCAGGCCGCTCCCTGCACCAGCTCCCACCCGTTGAGTTGCGCACTCATCCGGAGTCAAAGGTGTTTGATTCCAAATTTATTTATTTATTTTTTCTTTGGGATTGATTAGTAACTTAGTTAAATATCACATAAACTGGTTAAATAGTAAGGGGAATAAAGGGTTGCTTCTATGAAAACTCTTTTGGATGCTTTAGAAAAACTAGATGAAGATGAGCAGTTCAAAGCCGCCCCTCCATTAGGTGTCAGTGAGACAATGAGGAAAGGCTGGGGGAAATCCTAAGAATCTTGACGTGTTCTGCACCGAACTCATGCAAGTGCCTTAAGTTGGACTCCACTTCAGAGGAGCCCGAGTGGAGCCGGGCGGATGCTGTGTTCAGGAGTGGTTCCCGCACAAAAGAGGAAGTGGTGCTGCAGCGGGAGGCCCCATTCTCAAAGAACACGCCTGGTCCGACTTCACAAGATTCGTGGATCTCTTTGAAAGGAAAACAATATGATTAAGGTGAACATGTATCATTTTCCTTGACTCTGTACTGTAAGAGACCATTTCCATTAAGTGACTATCAATGCTGATCTTGTCTGATAGAGGGCTTCTTTCTACTCGAAGTCATTCACGCCTTGTCTCCCTTTTGAAGGGGAATCGCACACCTCAGCAGTTGCCATGGGCTCACCGCATCCTTTAACCATCCTTGGCTGTCACTTGCCTCGGAGTCAAGCCCACATAATTTTTGACACTGAGATTACAAACTTAGATGCTTACAGGGGCCAGGCAGGTACCGGGAATGAGTCAAGTGGGGCAGCAAAGAGAAAAATGAATCCAGACACACTTTCCTTTCATTTTAAGTGTGTAGGAATACTCTTGATGCCTACATGTCAATATACTTTTTTCTGTGTGTGTGTTTTTTTTTAAAATCAAAAAATGTGCTTCTCCCACATATCTTTTGTTTTTCTACTTTGCCTCAAGACATGGGTGCTGCTAAGCCAGGGCAGATCCAGGTTTTGCAGGGCCTGCAGCAGTCACAATTTCGGGGTGTACTTTAAGAAAAGAAATGCAGTATTGGCTGGGCACGGTGGCTCACACCTGTAATCTCAGCACTTTGGGAGGCTGAGGTGGGCGGATCACGAGGTCAGGAGTTCGAGACCAGCCTGACCAACATGATGAAACTCCATCTCTACTAAAAATACAAAAATTAGCCGGGCGTGGTGGTGGGCACCTGTAATCCCAGCTGCTCATGAGACTGAGGCAGGAGAATCGCTTAAACCTGGGAAGTGGAGTTTGCAGTGAGCCAAGATCGCACCACTGCACTCCAGCCTGAGCGACAGCCTGTGCAACAGAGCAAAACTCCATCTCAAAAAAAACAAAAACAAAAGAAAAGAAAGAAGTGCAGTATTCAAGCTTCCTCCAAGCCGTTCAAGTGCATTTAAACTGTTCAGGCTTGTGCTGAGCCACACAGGTGAGAAATCAAATAACTCTTGGGTGAAATTCACTGATGAATATGTGCAGTTTGTTCCTGGCAATACTTGTTTCTCTGGGTTATTTCACCATGTTGGGATAATTTTGCATGCTGTTCTATCCGGAACTGCCAGACTTCATTGGGACAACAGATGCATCAGCTACGCTAAGGCCTGATCCGAGACTTCGGATGCATAGAGCATGTGCAACCTCACGCATGGATGCACTTCCCATTCGAAGTACTGCTGAGATTTGTGCCCTCAAACACGGGGATTTTGATAAGTTCTATTTCACACCATTTCCCATAAAAAAGAAATATGGTCCATTTACTGTGGTGTACTATGTATTCTGAAGGATATTTCAAACAGGCGAGACCTTCCATCTTGACGAGGTGTTAATGAGAATGGAATCTTCTGCTTACAGTTTTATATATCTGAGGTTGGAAGATTTTCCACAGGCCAGCATCTGGTTCAGCACACTTCAAACCTTGTGTCTGTCACACTGTTACCAGAAAGGGGTCCCAATCCAGACCCCAAGAGAAGGTTCTCGGACCTCGCACAAGAAAGAATTCTGGGTGAGTCCACAGAGTAAAGTGAAAGCAAATTTATTAAAAAAGTAAAGGAATAAGAATGGCTACTGCATGGACAGGGCAGCGGCTTGAGCTGCCCACTGATTACACTTACAGTTATTTCTTGATTATATGCTAGATAAGGGGTTGATTATTCATGAGTTTTCTGGGAAAAGGATGACCTATTCCTGGAACTGAGGGTCCCTCCCCTCTTAGACCATATAGGGCAACTTCCTCACATTGCCACGGCATCTCTAAACTGTCATGACGCTGGTGGCAGTGTCTTTCAGCATGCCAATGCACTATAATTAGCATATAACGGCAGTGAGGACAACCAGAGGTTACTGTTGTCACCATTGTGGTTTGGTGGACTCTGACCAGCTTCTTTGCCACATGCTGTTTCATCAGCAAGGTCTTTGTGACCTGTCTCTTGTGCTGACCTCTTATCTCATCCCGTGACTAAGAATGCCTAACCTCCTGGGAATGCAGGAGGTCTCAGCCTCATTTTACCCACCCCCTATTCAAGATGGAGTCGCTGTGGTTCAAGTGCCTTTGACAACACTGCTTGTGGAGTTCTGGGGCCAGCCCCCGTGGCCACATTCACCTTGCCATTGCACCACACCCAGCGTCATCAGGCAGGCCATGATGCCGGGCACATCAGCAAGGTAGGGAGTGGGAGGGTGAGCAAAAACCTGATGCATGGAAATAACTGTCAACCACAGAGACGTTGCCCCTAACCTCAATTCAATGTAGCCCCATTCAATTTCTCCTTAGTCAAATCCCCCAAAAGCAGATGCTCCAATGCTGACCCCCATGAGGGGAAGGAGGGTGAGGGGAAAGATAGGGAGGGAAGAGAGAGTAGCCATGACTGATTGCAAAGTATCTTACTCGCCAATTTTACAAAAAACATGACCAATTTGTGAGCAAATTGCTAGGGCCCCTCCCAGGGTCCGGAACGGACTCCTGCAGGTGCAGGGCCCTGAAGCTCAATTACATTAGCATCACACAAGTCTGCCTCTGGTACAAAGAGACGGTTTCCTGCCATAAGAACATTGGCTAAGGCGTCCAGCAAGACCGTGGACTCACATAGGTTCTGGCCCTCTGCCTCCAGACCGACCACGCAGAGAAGTGTGGATTAGAGGAACTAATGAAAATAGCACGTTTTGTTTTTTCCCATTTCTCAAGGTGCTGTGGAATAATTATTGCTTGTCCCCATCCACCACAGAAATCTGTAGCAGCAGCCCAGGCCATTGGCGCCAGTGCCTGGGACACCGATATCAGGGCAGGACAGGGTTGGGAGAGGAAAGGGATGGAGGCAGAGGAAAGCAGATGGGCTCGACCACTGTGCTGGGTGTTGAGCCACTCAGCACTGTCTCCTCCCTGTCACTTATTTCCAAGAGCCTAAAGGCTAGACAAGAGGAAAGGCATTGTCTGGTGGAGTGGCAGCTGTGTTAGGGTCCTCTAGAGAAACAGAACCCCGGGCTATCTGTGCATAGAGATGAGGCGATCTACTGTTTGGCTCACGGGGCTATAAGAAGGAGGCTGAGAAGTGTCATGGTCTGCTCTCTGCCGGCTGGAGATCCAGGAATGCCGGTGGTGCAATTCGGTCTGAGGCTGAAGCCCTGAGAACCCAGGAAGGGCTCTAATACTAGTCCCACAGTCCAACCCTGGAACCAGGAGCTCTGATGTCCAGGGACAGAAGAAGATGGATGTCTCAGTTTAACGGGAAAGAGAGAGAGAGAGAATTCACTTTTCTTCTGCCTTTGTGTTCTATCCGGGCCCTCAGGAGACTGCGTGATGCTCATCCACATTGGAGAAGGGGTGTTCTTTACTCAGTCCACCGAGGCGAGTGCCAATCCCTGCTGCAGACACCCTCGCAGACACACCCAGAAATAATGTTTCACCAGCTCTCCGGGCGTCCCTTAGCACAGCCAAGCTGACATATAAAATTAACCATCACAGCAGCACACAGGGGTGGTCAGTCAGGAGCTCTGTGGCCCTGTGTCTCCCCACCCTGCCCCTTAGCCTCCCAAGAGCCACCTCCACTAGGATCTGGCCCTCAGCCCGAACGGGCGGCCCCTGATGGAGTGGCCAGAGCCCCCGGGAAACATGAGCTTAGAGACCAAAGTCACTAGGCACCCCGGGGTACCTTCTCATGAAAGAAAAGCCAGAAAGTGGAACAACACATACCATCTAAAGCAGAGTTACTGGAACAGGCTGACTAGGACTTTAACATATTTATTATTTGCATTTATTTTAATAGAAAAGGAAGGTATTAATCACATAAAACAGGAACAATAAGTCATTATTTATTTTTATTTTATTGTATTTTTGAGATGGAGTCTTACTCCATCGCCCAGGCTGGAGGGCAGTGGCGCTATCTCGGCTCACTGCAACCTCCACCTCCTGGGTTCAAGTGGTTCTCCTGCCTCAGCCTCTGGAGTAGCTGGGACTACAGGTGTCCACCACCACACCCAGCTATAAGCCATAATTTTGAAAGAACTAAGGGTTGGGCGCAGTATCTCAAGCCTATAATCCCAGCACTTTGGGAGGCCAAGGGGGGGGCGGATCACGAGGTCAGAAGATCGAGACCATCCTGGCTAACACGGTGAAACCCCACCTCTATTCAAAATACAAAAAACTAGCTGGGCATGGTGGTGGGGCCCTATAGTTCCAGCTACTCGGAGGCCGAGGCAGGAGAATGCCGTGAACCCGGGAGGCGAAGCTTGCAGTGAGCCGAGATCGAGCCACTGCACTCCAGCCTGGGCGACAGAGCAAGGCTCTGTCTCAAAAACAACAACAACAAAAAAGAAAAAACAAAGAACTAAGTAGAACTATTAAGTGTGACTGCATCTAGTTCAAATAAAGGCTCAGTAGACGCAGCGTAAGGGTTTGACGTCAGTCAAGGTGCAGTGACGGGCACTGGGGGAGCTTCCACATGCAGCAGCAGGCCGCTGGACTGGACTCCTCCGCTGCTATGGGCGGCAGCCACCGGGCGGGTGGCCCCTGCTATTGTAACACCTCGGAATCTTCCAGAGGAGCCAGAAATCTACTCACCTGGCTTTTGTTGTTGCTGTTGTTTTATTTGTTTTAATGTGAATTCTCCACAATTTTAAATGTTGGCTCGATTATTAAAGAAAAAACTGGACAAAGCAAACAAGGCACATCTGAGGGCCAGCGTCACAGGTGGACTGCTGGTTTGCAAACTCCTCTGCACACCATTCTGTTGGGACATTCTCATGAGCCCAGTTGATTCATGACGTCTGAGCTGCTTAGAGTTCACATGATAATTCTTTTTCACACTGAGGATCAATTCCAGTATGAATTAAACCAAATGTGGCATTAGCTACCCAGTTAACACACAATAGACTACCACCGTGTAACACCTAATATGTGACAGAGGCCTTACATGACTTATTTCATCTAATCCCACAACATCCCTCCAAGAGATCTGTGTCCATTTAGGGTGAGCGGAGGCTCAGAGAGACTGAAATTAGAGCTGCACAGCTGTGTGCGGTGACACTGGGTCCTGCATGAGGGACAGATATGCTGAGACACAATGGCCTCTGCCCTGGAAGTGACAGCAGGACCTGGTGCTCCCACCCTCTGTGTCCCCAGTGAATCAAACACATATTACAGTTTTTCTCTCAGGCCTCAGGTGTTGATCCAGATGGTTTGAAATGCTCACTTCCTACCCTGTAACAAAATTGTAAAAGTCATGAAGAAATTTCTTAATGCATAAAAACTTCACTTACCTATCATTGTTGCTGGAAATAAATTCCAAGAAAGTGGGCCCTGCCCATGAATATCAAGGAGGACATTTTGAACTGCCTGCACCAGAAATGCTGACACAAGGGGGCTGCGAAATCAGCAAATCTATGTCCCCGGAGCCTTCTGGGTGGCTGGCTCTGTGGGGTGCAGTTTCGTCAGGAACCCACTTCTCTCCACCTCTCCACTCTGCCGTCCCCAGAGCTGACCTCCTCCTTGGAAGCAGGACGGCTGGGGCAGTTGTGTGTATCACATCCAGGCCAAGAAAGGGGCTGTCTTTTTTCAGGGATCCTTCTAGACCTGATGAGACATTTCCTTGAAGCCCCGGGCGTTCTCATTTCCTGTTGGACAGAACTGGGTCCCAGTCCATCCTGGAACCCATCACCAGGAGACGGGGAGTAGGCTTCTCTCAGGCTAGATGGGCCCAGCCTGACTGGGGTGAGGTTTGTTGGCCTCCCCGGGGGCACATATTTGGGGAGTGTGGATCACAATGAGGTTGGGGTGGGGACAGAGAATTTTCAGGGAGGCCTCAAGGGGCAATGGGCCCTGGACAGGCAACACACATGTCCCCACACGTGTTGTGTGTACTCTGCATGAGTTCTGTGATGGCCATGAGTGATGTTATTTTAGTATTGCACATGGCATGGTCTGGTGCAGTGGCTCCCACCTGTAATCCCGCACTTTGCAAGGCCCACTCAGGAGGATTGTCTGAGGTGAGGAGTTCGAGACCAGCCTGGACAACATAGCAAGACTCCATCTCAAAAACAAACAAACAAACAAAACAAAACAAAAAAACATTAGCTAGGCATGGTGGTGTGTACCTGTAGTCCCAGCTACTTGGGAGGCTGAGGCGGGAGAATGGCTTGAGCCCAGGAGTTTGAGGGCTTCCAGGCCCTGCAGGAGAGGCTGCAGTGAGCTGTGATTGTGTCACTGCACTCCAGCCTAGGTGACACAGTGAGACTGTCTCAAATTAAAAGAAAAAAAAAAAAGGATTATGTATGGCGTCCTGTCTCAACTGCAGACACTGAAGGACTTTTCAGTGTAGTGGACGCCAGGGATTGGCAAAACAAACAACGTGTGTGGAAAGAGGGCAAAGTGGATAGTGATTTAAGGTGAAAACTGTTTAAAAAAAATAAAAATATACAATGCTCACTTCACAAATGCAACTTCTGCAAAGGATACACTAGCGAAATGGGTCGATTCCTCCTCCTCCCCACCAGCTCCTGCGTGAGGCTGAGGACCCACAGGCTGTGTCCCAGACCTTGCCCTCACGGTCCAGTCCGCCTGCCAATGCGCAGCACAGGACCCAGCATGGCCAGGGAACCACACGTTGCCTGGAGAGAGGCACAGACACAGTGGGAGAACTGGAGAAGGGGACAGAATGAAGCTGGGTCTGATTTCTCACACAGAAAATGGGGTTTGTGGCCAGGCGCGGTGGCTCACGCCTGTAATCCCAGCACTTTGGGAGGCTGAGGTGGGTGGGTCCCCTGAGGTCAGGAGTTCAAGACCAGCCTGGCCAACATGGCGAAATCCTGTTTCTACTAAAAATACAAAAAAAAAAAAAAAAAAATAGCCAGGCGTGGTGGTGCACACCTGTAATCCCAGCTACTCAGGAGGCTGATGAGAATCGCTTGAACCTGGGAGGTGGAGGTTGCAGTGAGCTGAGATCCTGCCACTGCAATCCAGCCTGGGTGACAGAGGGAGACTGTCTCAAAAAGAAAAGAAAGAAAGTGGGTTTGTGTCTGTCATGTAACCTTGAAGGGCTGTGGCAGCAGCCGCACTCCCAAACCTCTGCTGGAGAAGGTTGTGTTTGATTGACTGTGGTCAGCTGTGGCCCCAGATCTGTGAGCAACCCGGCCGGGGCCAGAGGAAGAGGCATTCCCTGTAGAAATGTGATCATGGTATCTCCCCTGCCAGGTAAGTATATCCGTGTAGAAATGTTACTGCCTCAGTGGTTCGAGGAGGAACAAGGAGGCCTGGAGATGTCTCCATCCTCAAGACCGGCGGGGTGACTGGGTGGCTCCGGTGTGGGGAGAGTGTGGAGGGGGGACAGGAGGGGGCCGTCAGGACACATGGGCTGGGGGTCAGGGGGCCGTAGTCAGCCGTGTGCCCCAGAGCAGAAGTCACCGCTAGATAGAGTCAGGACCAGGGCCCACTCGCACTGACGCCTCCAGGGCGCCAAGAGCTTCAAGCAAACAAGGCTGGAAGCAGCAGCTGCGCTGAGGGCCCTGCAGGAGGGAGGGCTGGAGCCCAGGGCCTGGGTGGGGGTTGCGCGCGGCCCCTCTCAGACGAGGAAAAGAGGACTAAAAGCCACGTGCGAGGCCACCACCAGGTAGGGGGGCGCGGGGAGAAGGTGGTGGCCGTGGGAGAAGCGGGGGCGTAGCCACGCGAGCAGGGTGGGCTCTGGGGCGGGGCCGGGTGGGTTTCTCGATCCTCCGGGTGCACCCGGACCTGGCGGTGCAGCGGGAGCGCCAGTGAGAGGCGAAGGGGGCCTGAGAGACAAAGGGGGCTTCCAAGCCCTGAGCATCTCAAGAAAACAACCGTGAAGCCCCACACCCAGGTGCCAGGCGCAGAGGCCAGGGGGTTCTGGGGACAGGAGCGGCTGATCTCCCTCAGGGGACAGAACCGCCTGCTCTGCCGCGCGGGAGGGGGTCAGGGACCCACCCTGGCCTGGGGCCCACAGAGCCCTGAGGACCAGGAGCTCGCCCCTGCTCCCAGCAGGAGGAAAGGAGCGGAGGAAACCCGTCCTGGGCACCTGAAGCTGGAATTGACTGAGTACTTACTGGGTAGAGACCGGTTTAAACTGAGAGAGACTGTTAAAACTGAAGTAAAGTGAAAAGCTGTTATCCAGATAATGTAAGTTCTGTTCCTTGGGTGGGCCTGAAGAAGACTGGGTCAATTATGAAAATAGAGACAAAGCCATATTTCCTTTACACACTTTAGTTATCTGCTATTAATACCGACATGCGGGCCGGGCGCGGTGGCTCATGCCTGTAATCCTAGCACTTTGGGAAGCTGAGGAGGGGGTGATCACTTGAGGTCAGGAGTTCAAGACCAGCCTGGCCAACACGGTGAAACCGTGTCTCTACTAAAAATACAAAAATTAGCCGGGTGTGGTGGCGGATACCTGTAATCTCAGCTACTTGGGAGGCTGAGGCAGGAGAATCGCTTGAACCCAGGAGGCGGAGGTTTCAGTAAGCCCCTTGTGCCACTGCACTGGGCAACAGAGTCAGACTACCTCAAATAAATAAATAAATAAATAAATAAAATAAAGTAAAAGCTGTGAATGCCCAACAAATTAGCTTTTTTACAAAAATAAGTGTATACTTTACATATCTTATCTCTACTTTTTAAAATTAAACAATATATTGTGGATATTCATCGAAGCCAACACTTACAGATCCATCACCTTTTAAAACTGTTCCAGAGACTTCCATGATACAATTTTAATCTCATCAGTCCTTTATGCATGGAGGTTTAGATGAGGCTTATGTTTTCCCTTTTACAAAGTAATTCTGCAATGAACATCCTTGAATAGTGATCTTTGTAAGAATGTCTTCAGAATCAATTTCTAGAAGTGGAAATTGTGGGAACAAATGATATGTATATTAAATTCTGAGAGGTACTTGGGACATCTTTTGATACTGGTGGAGGCTTTGGGAAGTTATTAAGAGAAGTGACGATGGAGGGTCAGGCCTGGGGCTGCTGGGGGAAAGGAAGTACTCTCCATTATTCAGAATGTTCCTCTCCAAGAACTGGAGCGTTGTAAGTTAAAAGTCTAATGAATTATAAGTGGCATATTGACAGAGTTTACACATTTCTAAATCCCAAACTGGATTTATAATATGATAGCAATATAGGAGTTTTAAGTTAAATTACATTTGATATTAAATTAAATTTCCTCAAAAACCCAGCACGGAATGTTTCCATAGGGCCAAGTTTGGCAAGAGTCTTTGGCATATAATCAATCAAAGAAAAAATAGATAAGTTGGACATCATCAAAATCAAAACCTTTTGTGCTTCAAAGGACACCATGAAAACAGTGAAAAGAAACTAACTGGTAGGAAATGTTTGCAAATCACATATCTGATACAGGGGTTGCATTTAAAATATGTATAAATAATTATTCCAACTCAATAATAAAAAGACAACTGAATTTAAAAATGGGCAAAGGATCTGAATAGGTATTTCCCCAGAGAAGATGTACAAATGGCCAACAGGCATATGAAAAAGTCCTCAACATCATACATCCTCAGGGAAATGTAAATCAAAACTGCCGTGACAGACCATCGCACAGTGACGAGGACGGCTAGAAGAAAGAAGACACATAATAACTAGTACTAGTGAGGATGGGGAAATGGAAACCCGCATACACTCTGGTGGGAATGCAAAATGGTGCAGTCACTTTGGAAAACAACTTAGTGGTTCCTCCAAAGGCTAAACATAGAGCTCCCATATGACCCAGAGGTTCCACTCCTAGGCATACACCCAAGAGAAATGAAAACATACGTCCACCCGAAAACTTGTACATAAAGGTTCATAGCAACATTCTTAATAATAGCCGAAAAGTGGACACAGTTCAAAAGATCAGCAACTGATGAGTGGATTAAAACAATGTGGTCTCCTCATATAACACGGTATTATTTTGCCATAACAAGGAATGGAGCACTGTTACAGGCTGCAACCTGGATGAACCTTGAAAACATTATGCTAAGTGAAAGAAGTAAAAAGATCACGTATTGTACCGTTCCATTTATATGTAATATCCAGAACAGGAAAATCTATATAGAGAGAAAGTGGATTCATGGTTGCCTAGATGTGGGGGTAATGGGAAGAGGATGAGGGAGTGAGGGCTAAAGGGTCTGAGTTTCTTTGAAGGGCGATGGAGATGTTTTAAAATTGGTTGTGGTGATGGTTGCACAGCTCTGTGATATGTAAAAGCCATTGAATTGAACACTTCAAATGGATGAATTGTATGATATATGAATTAGAACTCAATACAGCTGTTCCCAAATAGTCTTTCTTTCTTTACTTTTTTTTTTTTGAGACAGAGTCTTGCTCTGTCACCCAGGCTGGAGTGCAGTGGTGCGATCTCAGGTCACTGCAACCTCTGCCTCCCAGGTTCAAGCGATTCTCCTGCCTCAGCCTCCGAGGAGCTGGAATTACAGGCATGAGCCACCACGCCTGGCTAATTTTTGTATTTTTACTAGAGACACGGTTTCACCATGTTGGCCAGGCTGGTCTCGAACTCCTGACCTCAAGTGATCCTGCTGCCTCGGCTTCCCAAAGTGTTGGGATTATAGGCGTGAACCACTGTGCCTGGCCCAAATAGTCTTTTGATGGGGACCTAATCATAATACAATGGGGAAAGGAGAATTGGTGATCGCTGTTTCCAGAAGCCCCCAACTTGCACGAGGATTGTTGCTAACGAGCTTCTCAGCTGTCAGACCTTAAAAATCCCAGATATGGGGTTGTTGCTCATTCACTTCCTCCAGCATAACTCCTTTCCATTCCACACAGCAAATGCCAGCCCAAGCAGACCAATTGTCCGAGAGAAAGTAGGGGACATCTTAGCCTTCTAATTCACAGGGAAAATGTCCTGCCTCCCTGTTGTCAATTCCTGCCTGGCACTATGTGCAGCAGAGATGAGAAAAGCCACTTCCTTTGCATTCATCTGGACTGCCGTGCTTGGAGAACAGAGGAGCAGGCATTCTGGCGGAGGGAGGTGTGCAAACGTGATGTGCCAGTCAGAGACAAAGTGACCTGGCAAACGAATGCTCTGACAGCGTGCATCCCTGGCCACGTCCCAGGGATCCCAACATTTGGGTTGTTGTCCTTCTAAAGAGACACACATCTGCTTTTGAAAACTGTGCTTTGTAAATGATGAACTTGAGCAACGCAAAGAAAGGACCTAGTGAACATTTAAATTCAACTTATTTCCTTTTAGGCTATCTTGTAATGTTTGTGGAACACTTAAGCATTTAAAAATATATAGTTACATGCAGCATGCGTGTGCTGCTTTTACATTCTATCATTGCTTAAATATTCCAATCTTGGTGCATCAAAAAGGTCCTTTCCTTGTCATTTTCTTTCCTCTTTTTTGTTTTGTTTTGTTTTGTTTTGTTTTTTGAGATGGAGTTTCGCGCTTGTTGTCCAGGCTGGAGTGCAATGGTATGATCTAAGCTCACCGCAACCTCCACTTCGTGGGTTCAAGCAATTCTCCTGCCTCAGCCTCTCGAGTAGCTGGGATTTCAGGCGCCCGCCACCATGCCTGGCTAATTTCAGTATTTTTAGTAGAGACAGGGTTTCACCATGTTGGCCAGACTGGTCTCGAACTCCTGACCTTAGGCGATTCCCCCGCCTCGGCCTCCCAAAGTGCTTGGATTACAGGGTGAGCCACTGCACCCAGCCCTGTCCTTGTCATTTTCAATGGCCATAAAGTATTTCATGGCACTCCATAATTTGTTTAGCTGTTTCCCCTGTTATTTGTCTGGTTTGTTTCCAGTTTTATACCATGTGCAGTTGCAGCTGCTGTGTATTTATTTGTACATATTAGCTTTTCTCTTTGAAATTATTTTCTTGTAGTATATTCCCAAAAGTGGGATTATCGGGCCAGTTTCATAGCTCTTGTTCCATTATCGTCTGATCTTTCTCAAGAAAAAGAAAGAAAGAGAGAGAAAGAAAGAAGGAAAGAAACAAAGAGAGAGAGAGCGAGAGAAACGCCATAAGAACCATCACACACGGGTGTGCTTCTTCCCTGAAAGTCCTGCCAGTATTGTGCGTTATTCTTTAGAAAAAATTGTGCTAAACTTAATAGACGGGAGATTGTTTTAAGTGACATTTCTGTCATTGCTGGGGGTTTGAAATACACCAACTTGGCGTGGGCCCAGATGTCCACAGGTCTGTTTTGGGATCTCAGCCCGAAAGAATGCAACAAACCACATCCAGAGGAGAATAAAGGAGTCAACTAAGAGGCAAGCCAGCCAGCGTCCGGCTGCGGTTTCCCAACGCCATGAGACTCACTGCAGGGAGCCTTGTACCTCACGTGTGACACACACGTGATGCTCAGTGAATGCGGACTCCACATGTTTGGTCCCTGGGGGGAGACTCCAATAATTCTTTCTGTTGGTCTGGGGGTACAAACAGTAAGATCCTCCTTACCTTCTGGAAGGAGGTTGAGGGTGGTAGGCCCAGCTTGGATTTTAGGGAAGAGTGGGTTAGAATGGGGCTCTGTTGGTCTTATGGGGTACTCTGGGAAGCTATGCAGGGACTGGGAGCTTGGCTCTGCCCCTCCTTCTTCCACTCAGGATGTGCGCTGAGGCTAAGCCCCTCGTACCTCCAGCAACATCTCCCCTACAGCAATGACCTCCCACCCAGACACAGGCGAGCTGCCTGAGTCCCAGGAGGTCTGTGCGGAGGGAGGTTTTAAGCCACAGGATTCCCAGCTGGGCGCCCCCAGACAGGAGGTGGCCTCAGTTCCATGCACCTTTTTGATAGCGGATATTCTTGGGGTCAATGGAAGATGATCCTGACTGGAGAGCCGTAGATCCACTGTTGGGGGTTCTCACCTTCCAGCCTTCAGACCTGCTGTTTCTCTGTGGGGTTCTCGCCTCCCAGCCTTCAGACATGCTGTTTCTCTGCCTGGGTGCCTTCTCCATCTCATTCTTCTTGTTAAATCCTCTAATTTTAACATCAGCTTTTGCAGGAAGCTCACTCCTGACCTCCCCTTCTGGGTTAGGAGCTGCCTTCTGGGCTCCCATAGCACCCTGACCTTCCTCTTCTTCATACCTGTCGTCCTGGATCGGTGGTTGGAACCATGTTTGACCCATCTCAGTATCTGCCTTAGTACAGTGCCCGGGGCATGGCTCCGTTTGTTGAGAGAATGGATGAATATGTCACGGGGTGAAAGGGCGAATTAATTAACCCTGATATTTACAGTGGCCACCAGGGCCTATGGTTTGTAGCAATCCTGAGTTGAACCAGCTCTTTGTGAAATCTCTAAGACACATGAGCCATCAGGCTCTCTTTACTCCAGAACCGCACCATGGAGATGGCTGAGACTGACTGCCAAGTGGGGAGAAGGGAGATGCTCTGGGACCTGGCAGCTCTACAATTATCTTTTGGCTTTAGTAAAATTAGAATCATTTCTTCCTAACATATGTCAGGTTCTAGTTGTTTTTTCCAGCAACCTCAGCATCCCCTTACGGAATGAGGCTAGAAAATTAAAAATAAACAAAAACGATAAATCAAAACTTTGTTGTGAGGAAGCAAATTTTCTTTTTTTCTATGTCGGTCTAAAACACCCTTACAAAATATCCATGTATCACAATGCATTTTAGGTCCCCGAATCTTCTCATCACCACGCTTCATTCAGTTTAATTCACACGCAGTGATGAGTAGCTCCTAGATTCTGGACACATGGGGAGCCAAGGGTGGGGTTTCCTGGGTTAGGGGTGGGTGCAGAAATTCTAACCTGAAACAATCACAGGAAATGCAAAAAACGAACAAAAAGTGATCCGAGCTGGGAACTGTGCTGAATGCTAGGTCTAAGAGCAAGAAGGGGAAGACAGTGGGTGGCCCAGGCCAAAGCTGTCAAGCATTTAGTTAGCAGCAGAAGACAGGAAGAGGTGTGGGTGCTGCCGGGCAGTAGGAAGCTGCACTGTCAAAGCCTTGTTTTGGCAGTGGTCACCGCAAAATGGTCTCAGAAAAGCCAACTATGTCAGGAATGGAAAGAACTTTCCAGAAAGGAAAAGAATATGGCCATTTCCTTCAAGTACTTCCTCCAACGGGAAGCAGGGACAGCAGATGTATAATCAGCCATGAGTCATAGTACCAAGAATGAACTGGTAAGAACAGATATGATTTTCCTGTCCATAACCACTTAACTGTTTACAATGATGACACATACATTGACAATATCTTTCTATTTAATGATATAGACAAGATGCATATTAGTCTTCACTTAAGCAAGAGTTTACTTGTCATGCCTTTGATATTAAAGATGGTTGCAAAAATTACTTTTAATTTAATATTCAAAATTTTAAAGTTGCACATACTCTGTGGAGAAGAGGTGAATCAATAAACTAAAAGTTCTTGCAACAATGTTGTTTTGCAGAGTTTATAATTGTTTTAGTCAATTTCAGATTATTTAGAGGAATAGGTTAGGGGAGATATAAATTATAAATTAATAGTAAAAATAGAATCTCTTGATTCTACTATTTTCTTTTTCCCTTAAGTTGCAGCCACTTACAATTAAAATATAAGTTTTGTCAATATATCTTAACATCAAAGAAAATGGCAACTACCTATTTCTCAGGCAACTAGATATCCTATTTACTATAATTATAATTTTCTAGAATACAAAGTTCTTCACACTGGGAATCATAGATGCCTGGACAGCTGCAAGATTTTAATTTTATATTTTTTATTTTAGTTTTTTTAAAATTAGCAATTCTAAGAATATAATGAGAAAACTTACAATGGTAATTTATATTTAATATTTTCATAAAAAAGACTTTAAGTTTCTTAAGTCAGTGTTTTCTCAAGCTGGGGTTCATGAGCATATTATGAAAAACCTAAAAACTATTTCTCTGTAAATTCTTCAAGTTCAAGAAACACTAATACATATTCTTATCATTCAAAGTCCATTCTTGTTTTTTTTTTTTTTAGCTTCAAAACGAATGACACATTAAAGCTGTATCTCATATTTTGTAGTATCTGCATGGCATTAAATTCACTCTCTGGTTGTTAAAGATTTACTTCTATGTTTATTTCTTAAAGCACTTTTGTTTTTCCACAGCAGGTCTTAAAATTGGCCAAGAAGGCTTTTTTTTCTTTTCTTTCCCACAGGATCATGATAGGAGTTGCATGAATCCCACAAGTGAAATAAAATGCATTTATCTTTTCCTTATTATAAAGATTTATTTATCTTTTCCTATTTGTCTTGCAGTTGCCTTACCTGAGCCACAATAGATACGGTAGACATGGGACACCTCAGAGATCTGATTTTTTCATGCTCTGAAATTCATAGTAAATCTCATCATGCCACTCCAATCTCTACCCCCAAATCCCTGTCCAAAGTCCACAATCCTTGGTGTGACATGACTCATTCATTCATTTAACATTTCCTGAGTATCTAATGTGTGCAGACTTGCTCTGATGGGCTCTGAATTCACAGAGGTGAAAGGACAGATGCAATTCCTGTCCACAGGCGAGAAGGACAATGACACAAATGTGTCAATGATCACATTTTGGATTGTTGACGTCATGGAATCCATAGTGACTGAGGAACTGCGGCAGGAGGAGCTAACTGAGCTAGGACCAGGGGTTTGTGAAGCTGGAGTCCATGAAAGCCAAGAAAGGGCTTCTTAGGGATAGGAAATGGTGGGGAGGAGGAATAACATTTTCTACTAACTTCAAACTGAAATTTAGCATTTTCTTTAATTATGAATGTGGGCAACAAACCATGTGGTCTAGGTATTTTGACACCAATGGAAACTACAGATATTTTCATTATGGCAGTTGTTGACTGCCATATAGTTGTTCAAATATCTTGAAATATTTACACATTTCACCACTGAGACACCATGGTACTTGGATACCCTTTGCTAGATCTTGTTATTTAATATGTTAATAGAGGACATCTATTACTATTTTTTAAATGTTGTGATTACTGTATTTCAATGTCATTGGTTGCCTTTGTCATCCTGTGTATTTAATTT
This sequence comes from Theropithecus gelada, assembly GCF_003255815.1. Lineage (NCBI taxonomy): Eukaryota > Metazoa > Chordata > Mammalia > Primates > Cercopithecidae > Theropithecus > Theropithecus gelada. Next base: position 180,270,532 of record NC_037672.1, on the reverse strand, counting down.
ATGCATTTAAAAACATGACTCTGAAAAGAGACTCATAAACCTCACAGAGTTGCACAAGGGGTTGATGGCTCAAAAAAGAATGAGAAGCCCTGAGCCCAGCCCTTGCCTTGTGGCTGCCACTGGCCTCCCCAGCCTGGGAATCTGCTGTGGCCTCTGGGCCTCACATGTGCTGTTCCTTTGCCCTGTGTTGTCCGTTCCCTCCTCTCTGCTTGGCATTAAATTCCGATGGCTCCCATCATGCTTTGCATGGACATGAAACATTACCAACTTTGGGACGCCTCTCTGGTGGTGCCGCACAGGATATGTGTCCTAGCCAAGTGCTCAGTCTCTTCTCCCACTCCCTCCTCCCTCACCTCACACTTGTCACACGGCATTGCAGTTGCCTCTTTGCTTGTCTCCCTCCCTGAATGGTCTGTGAGCTACTTGACAGAGAATACCCCTCTTCTCCATCCCTGATCCCCCATGTGTGATGTGCTTATTACAGGCATTCAACACAAGGATACGTAATGCAGGAAGAATGGATGGATGGACAGATGAGCAGATGGATGGATGGAGGGATGGATGGATGGATGGATGGATGGATGGATGGATGGACAGATGGATGGATGAGCACACGGATGGATGGATGGGAGGACAGATGGATGGATGGGAGGACAGATGGATGGATGAATAGACGGATGGATGGATGGATGAATAGACGGATGGATGGATGGATGAATAGGTGGATGGATGGATGGATGAAAAGATTCAGATACAGGTGCAAAGCATTTCACATGTACAATCTCTTTATTCAGTGTTTCTCCTCTTAGAAATGATATTTTTCTTCCAGCGAAGGTTGGTGGGAATCTTTGTGCTGATAATACCCACAGCTCTTCTCCCATAGCAGGATCTGAGGGAAACTTGGCAAGAAACACTGCCTCTGGATCCAGCCTCCCAGCCGCAGCCGCAGGTCGAGCAGGTGGGCCGGAACCACGGTCGCTGACCAGGGTATCTGATCCTCTCAGTCTGAAGGAAAGTGAGACCTCAGCACAAACGCCATGGATGACACAGCATGGGAGGGAGCGGCCCAGAGAGAGAAGCACGAAGCACTCGATCATGGAGGAGGAGGAGGAAGAGTGGGATCCATGGGCAGGCAAGACCTTTCCATGGCACAAAAAACAATTTTAGAAGTATCCAGTTGTATAAAGACTGGAAAAGGGCATCTGTTTCAGCCGGTGGACCACAACAAACCACCCACCCACAGATGAAACACACTTTCACAGCTGCCTCTGAAGATGGGTTTGAAAAACCAAATACAAAATAAAAATAGCAACTCTCATTTATTGAGAGCCTACTATGCATTGAGAGACTTTCCAGTGCTATCCCCAATCTCACCATGTGAATGCTGGCACAGTGACTATCACTATTTTACAGACAAGGCGACAGGCTCAGAGAAGTCAAGTTGCCTGAGGCCACATAGGTTTAAGGAGCGGAGTCAGAATGTGAACCCTGGTCTTTCCAATCTCAGAGCCCAAGCTCTTCCATTTGCATTAAATTCATCTTTAATTTATGGGAAAGTTTCATCCTCTTGGGGGAGAAATCCATGTAATAATTCTGAAATAAGACCATTTGGACTTTCAAAGGCCCTTTTACCTCGACTGGGTAAAATAGTGTCCCCTTTGAAGGAGTTTCACCTGTGGGCTCTGCAGTTGGGTGGGGAAATCTGTTGATTTTGGGAGCAGCCTCTGAACTGGAAACAGGAGTATTACAGACAACAAGGAGATACATATACACATATATTTTTTTGAGACAGAGTCTCGCTGTCTCCCAGGCTGGAGTGTAGTGGCGCGATCTCAGCTCACTGCAAGCTCCGCCTCCCAAGTTCACGCCATTCTCCTGCCTCAGCCTCCCGAGTACCTGGGACTACAGGTGCCCACCACCACGCCCAGCTAGTTTTTTTGTATATTTTTAATAGAGACGGGGTTTCACTGTGTAAGCCAGGATGGTCTCTATCTCCTGACCTCGTGATCCGCCCACCTTGGCCTCCCAAAGTGCTGGGATTACAGGCGTGAGACACCGTGCCCGGCCAACAACAAGGATTTTATGAAAGAGAAGGCCATGACACAAAGTCTCACGGCAATCCCATAATTTCCTTTGCAGGGGAATTTAAGAGAGCAACCTCCTTGAGACGCGGTTAGTGCACTGTTTTCAAAAACCCTGAATGGAACAACCTGTTGAGAGAGCAAAGAGCTCCTGCGTTTGTGGCACATGGGAGCCTGGCAGCAGCAGGTGTGTGTCAGCGGGAGACCCAAGGCAGGCCTCCCCTCCACAGCCCCTCCCACACCCCAAACTTAGCCATGCTGGTGCCGGACATCCTGTGCTGCTTGGAGTTGTAACTTCACGTCCTCCAGAGCTCCAGGCAGCACTAAAGTCTCTGGGACGCGGTCAGCTGCTTAGATGGGTTCCCAGGAAGGTTCACTGTTCTGGAAAGGTCTGTAAGCATGTGACCTGAGCTCCTTGAGGTTCAGGGGGCAGGTCTGACCGAAGCAGAGTTTTCCCTTTCCCAGCTCAGGAGGGATTTTTCCCGGTTCTCCCTGTCGAGTGTCTGAGGGCAGTGACTCGGCCAGGCTGGGGGCTGCAGGTCCCGGAAGCCCAGGGCATGGATGCTTATGGGTGTTCAATTGATGTCTTTCCCATAGTTGGTTTCATGTAGGCATTGAATATGTATTTTCTGCCAAACTTGATTACACCTCAAGCTCCATGAAGGCAGGGACCATGGCTGCTTTGTTAACTGTGTACCCAGGGCCTGGCCCCGAGGCTGGCACTAGATGCCCAACAAACGCTTGTGGAATGCGTGGCCAACACCTTAGCTTTTCTACAGTTGGTCTTTCTGTTTAAAGAGAAAGAACGAAAGTGACGGGATTGACACTGCGTTCTATGTAAATGCTGCTCCATGGATTTGTGCAACATCAGTGCTCCAGGTAGAAAGGCACACAGCAAAGCTGACTCAGGCAATTGTGCAAGTTCAAGTTTTAACTTTTGTGCCCAGAAAGTCCTCATGTCTCTACTCCTGGCTGGGCCTGGGATGGTCCCAAAGTCTTCAGGTTGATGTTTCTTTAAGGTCGTTCTCGGAAGCAGGACCAGAGTCCTGTTCATGAAGTCCAGGGCTCCCTGCGGTGGTCCCCCGATTGGACCCACCCATGGCCCTGCCTGTGCTCCTGCTATATCTACCCAGGGCCAGGCGTTTCCATCTTACACCTTCCCCTCTCTGCCAGCTCTCAGCATGCCTTCCAGGACATGGCTGGTGTTTGGCTAATGTTTGCATGGAGTTCAGTCTCTCTCCTGGAGAAAAGGGCAGATATTCTGATGGCTGGGGCACCAGCTGGGGCTGTGGATTCCTGCTAAAACCCAGCAGCGCAGCCGAGGGGAAGGAGCCCTGGAATCTGAGTCTGGAGGCCGGGTCAGAGTCTTGACACTGATCTTCAGCTCACTAGAAAATGAAGGCACTGTGATGCCTGAGGTGTCGGCTGCCTCTAGGGTTCCGTGAGTCTCAGACACCCACCTCTTCAAGAGTAGGTGCCAAGGCTGTCACTGATTTGCAATGATTTTCCCATGTGTTAACTGGAAACTTAAAGGAAACATTAGCCATGAGGATTGGGAGCTTAGATTAATATTTAGAAAGGATTTACAAAGAAAAGAACCCAGTTAATCCCAAGATAGAGGTCTTTTCATTTCTATTTGTGCAGTGGGTGGAGACGGAGTCCCTGGCTCGGACAGTTCCCACAACCTTCCCTGTAAAGCCCCTCTGTGGTAGCAGTTTCTAACTTTACCGTCACAAAGCCAGCATGTGCTTCCCACGGCTTCGGCCCCCACTGCTGGGAGATGGATTCAGGGTTCTGACTCTGGCCCGAGGAGGAGGCACAGTGCTTGCCAAGTGAGTGCCAACTTTAGCAAGCAAAGCTTCAGGACAAAATGGAGAGGCAACCATGACAATGGTCTCAGATCACTCTTTATGGCATAAAAGATTAAGGGCTGGACTTTGGTGTGAGACAGGCTTCATTCTTTGAACTATTGTTTGGCAAACTAATTGGCTTACTTAAGCCTCAGATTCCTTATCTGTTAAATGGAGATAAAGATGGTGTCTATATCAGACAGTTCTTGTGAGAATACGATAACACAGTTAAAGCTCTTAACCTAATGCCTAGCAAGCAGTAAGTGCTTAATAAATACTGGTTATTATTATTATGCTTTTGCTACGGTTTGAATGTGTCCCCTAAAGTTCATATGTTGGAAACATAATCCTCAGTGTTTAGAGGTGGGGCCTTATAAGAGGTATTAGGTCAAAAGGGCTCTGTACTCAGGGAGGACTTAATGCTTTTGTCTTGGGAGTGAGTGAGCGTGAGAGTGGGTGGTTAAAAAAGCGAGTTTGGGTCCCTCTTGCCCCCTCACTCTCATCCTTTCTTGCCCTTCTGCCTTGAGCCATGGCAGGCCCTCACTGCAGCACTGAGGCCCTCACCAGATGCCAATGCCATGCTCTTGGACTTGCCAGCCTCCAGAACTGTAAGCCAAATACATTTCTTTTTCTTTCTTTTTTTCTTCAGATCAGACGGTTAATGTGCTGACATTGTAACAAGGTTTGAGGGTGGCACATCTCACGCATGCGTGTGAACACCCAATCATCATGCTCACAAACTACAAAAGGATCATGCCAAATACATTTCCGGTAAATTACCTAGTCTTAAGTATTCCATTACAGTAGCACAGAACAGACTGAGACGCGTTATCCTGGCCTCTGTCCCTTGGTTGTTGCATGACAGGATGTTCCCTTCACTACCGAGAGCCGATGTCTCCTATTATTTCTTAGGCATTAGTACCTTGACAGTTTGGCATAAAATCTCAGTTAGGGCCTCAGAAGACAGAGACACGAGATAACTAGGCTTTCAGAAACACTCCACCTCCACCCACTCGGCTATGAAAAGGGTTTGTTTCCTGCTGCTGGAAATCCACACATTCCTCCTTGCCAGTGTACACACAAGCAGAGATCAAGTGAATATTGACTAGGGTTCCCCTCCTTCCTCTCTTAAATGCCGTCGCCTGAATCGGACTGAGGGCACCCCGGAGTCACTCATAGCAGAGTAATTATGTAGAGGCAACACATCCTGCTTACGTCTTCAGACCCCCACCCTCTGGACTGGGAGCTATTGGGCAGCAGCAATGGGGCCTTCTGGAGGGGTCTGCACACACCCCTCCAGATCTGTCCTGGCGATGGTCTGCTGGGCGGAACCCCTTCCACCACCTTCTTCCATTCCATTCACCCCCTGAATGTCCTGGGCAAAACGTGTCAGGCCATGGGGAGGAACTTTCTGCTGGTGGTTCCCTAAAGATCCTCTGATGTAGGAAGCCACTACTGCCTGCAAGTTTAAAGTCCCAGTTTCCAGATAAGTACGAGTTTATACTTGTTTATGTATTTTTTCCTTTGAGTCTCTGGTTGGCTTTTTTTTTTTCTTCCTGCAATGGGCAAGAACTTGGACTTTTTTAAAATTCTTTTTTCTTTCCCCAAATGCTTTGATGAAAGCTTCAGGAGCATTCAACTAATAGATTGGCTGGTAATGACAAAATTAAATACATCAATTCAAGTAACCGGTAAGTGCCATAAATCTAAAAGCAATATCTATTTTTAACCACCACATCCTAAATGTCTGTAGGCCGAGCTGGTAGTGTTTGGAGGATTGGAACAGAAAGACATAAGGGACCACTCTATATTTCAGACAAGTCACTTGAGTGAAACAGCAAAAATCAAGAGGTAGGCACCACCGGAGGTGGGTTGGCAAAATCCAGACCAGCCTGCTCTTCTGCCTCCTCCATGGCCTGAAGGCTGGGCATCAGTGGTGTGCCTGGGCATCAGCGGTGTGGCTGGGCATCTGCGGTCTGCTTGGGCATCAGTGGTGTGGCTGCACATCAGCGGTGTGCCTGGGCGCTGGGCATCAGCAGTGTGGCTATGCATCAGCGGTGTGGCTGGGCATCTGCAGTGTGGCTGGGCATCAGTGGTGTGCCTGGGCGCTGGGCATCAGCGGTGTGACTGCACATCAGCGGTGTGGCTGGGCATCTGCAGTGTGGCTGGGTATCAGCGGTGTGGCTGGGCATCAGCGGTGTGCCTGGGCACTGGGCATCAGTGGTGTGCCTGGGCATCAGTGGTGTGGCTGGGCATCAGCAGTGTGGCTGGGCATCAGCGGTGTGCCTGGGCATCATCGGTGTGCCTGGGCACTGGGCATCAGCAGTGTGCCTGGGCATCAGTGGTGTGGCTGGGCATCAGCAGTGTGGCTGGGCATCAGTGGTGTGCCTGGGCATCTGCAGTGTGGCTGGGTATCAGCGGTGTGGCTGGGCATCAGTGGTGTGGCTGGGCATTAGCGGTGTGCCTGGGTGCTGGGCATCAGCGGTGTGGCTGGGCATCAGCGGTGTGACTGGGCATCAGCAGTGTGACTGGGAATCTGCGGTGTGGCTGGGCGTGGCTGAGGATTCCAAGGGGTCTCAGACCTGTGCTCCAGGCAGCAAAGCCAGATGGTCCAGTTCTCAAACTCACAAGCCTCAGCGTGTGAGAGAAGTGCTGGAGGGGCTTGCTGACCTGCAGAATCCTGCCCCCAGTTCCCGGGACCCTCCCCGGGATGTGCAGTGTCTGTGCTTGTCACGGGGATTTGCAGGACCTGTCTCACACGGGCTCCAGAGGCTGTCAACTTTTCAGGAATTCTGGGAGTTGGTTGTTAAACACAGCCATCACTGAAAATTGAATTATATAAACTTATAAATGATATAACAAGCAAATGAACACTCCAAACATATCCCTTCCTCATTATTTTGCTATTATCTATGTTCTTGAGGTTACCTACAGCTATTGTATCTAGATAGCCTCACATAATATACTGATGTTTCAGTCAACGGCAGACTGTGTATATGGCAGTGCAGTAAGATTTTAATACTGCATTTCCACTGCATCTTTTTTCTTTTTCTTTTCTTTTATTTTTTGAGACAAGAGTCTGGCTCTGTCACCCAGGCTGGAGTGTAGTGGTGCAATCTCAGCTCATTGCAACCTCTGCCTCTCAGGTTCAAGTGATTCTCCTGCCTGAGCCTCCCTAGTAGCTGAGATTACAGGCACCCACCACCATGCATGGCTAAAATTTTTGTATTTTTAGTGGAGATGGGATCTCACCATGTTGGCCAGGCTGATCTTGAACTTCTGACCTCAGGTGATCCGCCCACCTCGGCCTCCCAAAGTGCTGGGATCACAGGTGTGAGCCACCACAACTGGCCTCCACTGCATCTTTTCTCTGTTTAGATATGCAAATCCCTATTGTGTTACGACTGCCTGCAGTCCTCAGTATAGTAATCCGCTGTATAGGTTTGCAGCCTACGAGCGATAGGCCATACCATACAGCCTCGGGAGGAGGAGGCTAGAGTATCTAGGTTTGTGTAAGTCCACTCTGTGACATTTGCACAGTGACAAAAATTCCCTAATGACCCATTTCTCAGCATGTGTCCCCACTGCTATAGTCACCATTATATGACTGTATTATCTCTTCCTAACTCACTGCATACTCAGTGATTCCACACTGGTAGCCTGGAATTGGCCATGGTGAGAGTATTTCCATCATGGAAATCGGCAGAGGCTGTAATCCAGGGCTACCAACCTGAGAGTCGCTGTTAAACATTTAGCAGCACACTGCAGGCAGGGGAGGGGGGAACCCGAAAGTCGAGCTGGATAAGCTCCTCAGGTGGTTTCCATGCAGAAGCTCTGCTTGGAACAACACTGTACAGTATAGACTTAGAGGTCCAGGCCCAGGTACCTCTGTGCTCTGGGTGTATTAGTCCACTTTCATGCTACTGATAATGACATACCTCAGACTGAGCAATTTACAAAAGAAAGGGGCTTAATGGACTTAACAGTTCCATGTGGCTGGGGAAGCCTCACAATCATGGCAGAAGGCAAGGAGAAGCAAGTCACATCTTACATGGATGGCAGCAGGCAAAGAGAGAGAGAGCCTGTGCAGGGAAACTCTCACTTATAGAACCATAGGATCTCGTGAGACTTGTTAACTATCACGAGAACAGCATGGGAAAGATCTGCCCCCATGATTCAGTACCTCCCACCAGGCCCCTCCCACAACACGTGGGAATTCAAGATAAGATCCGGGTGGGGACACAGCCAAACCATATCACTGGGAAAGGAACTGAGGTGCTGCCTTCATGGCTCTGTAAATGACCCCATGACTTGCCCCACTGTGCTTAGCCCTATCGTCTGTAAAATAGTGATGCACCTAGTATCTACCCCCATTGTATGATTGTGAGGATTCAGTGAGATAATCCATGTTAAAGTCTCAGAACAGTGCCTGGTATGTAGAAGGCTCTAGATAATTGTTACCTATTATTATGATCTGACAAAAGAAAGTTAATTTTGTCCAGCAGATCATCTTTTTTTCTTTTACATCGTTTTTTTTTTTTTTCTTATGAGGGTCCTGCACAGTCTTCGTAGAAAATTTAGGAAATAAAAATAATCAAAACAAGGAAAAGAAAAAGCATCCATTTCTAGCACCTGGTGAATATTTTGGGGGGCCTTTAGCCTTCTAGTCTTTTTCCCGCACCTAAGAGATGTCATTCTTGATGCCCTTCTGGAAGGGGATGCTCTTGTTCGCCAACTCGTGAGGCTTCAGCAATATTTCGTCTCCCACTCCTCATGCTCAGATGCTCCAGGACAGCTGATTTTGTCACCATGATGAAAGGGTACTGGCAATGGGAATGACATCTATAGTGTTGACGTTCTATATTTACTTTATTATCATTTAGAAGGATCCTTCTAATCAATTTATTAGACAAATATTTGTTGAACACATAGTAGATACAAGGTATTGTGCTGTGGGGGTTGTGAGGGTAACAGCGTGTCTTGTCCTTAATAATAAGGTCAATAGTATTAATAACATGAATTACTATTTAGTAGGGAAAGAAATATTAAGAAAACGGGAGGCTGAGGCATGAGAATCGCTTGAACCTCAGAGGCGGAGGTTGCGGTGAGCCGAGATCTGCACTGCAGCCTGGGCAACAAGAGCAAAACTCCAAGAAAAAAGAAAGAAAGAAAGAAAAATCAAGAAAAAAAAAACCCATAGATTTTCTTTTAATCAGATAAAAACCGTGTTTAGCCAGAGGAACCCCTCATCTTCACCTATTTATCTAAGTGCCGGGGCGGCCGGCGCCGGCTAGGAGGAAGGGCGGCTCTTCCTGGCAGCACTGCTGGGTGCTGCGGAGGGGAGGCGGGGAAGCCTGTGATGTCCGGGCGTTCCCAGTGCCCTCCTCTCTGGACTCTGCGGCCTTCAGATTCAGCAGATAATCTTCCTGCAAGATCCCAAACCAAGCCGACTTCTTCATTTTGTGCTCAAACTGTGGACCCGGAGTAACCTGGCCCATTGCCAGAGAAGACCCCAGCAAGCTGGGCCTGGGGAGAGATGTGGATTGATCTCCAATGCTTAAGGGATTTTTAAAGGGTCATTTTGACAATGGAAGATTTGGCTTCTCCACTGACTTGAGAATCCAAAGCTTTTGCTGGACCTCTCGGGCCTCTGCCTTCGTCCTTCCTCAATCATCTCTTGCAGGACCCAGGGTCCACGGCTCCTGTTGCCAGCCGATGAGGTAAGGCCGCTTACAGCAGCAATCTGGCTACAATTTGGCTTGAGGTGGCCTTGTCTGTGTGTTTTTTGTGCCCTATATGACGACAGAGGCTGAGCTGTCTGCTGGCAGCCGCCATGTGGGTGACCCACCTTGGAAAGGGACCCTCCAGCCCCCAGTTGAGCTGATGCCGCCTGGAGCAGGGACAAGTGGTCCCTGCTGAGTCCCAAGCTGCACATTCACGAGCAAAATACATAGAAATTGCCAGCTGGGCACAGTGGCTCATGCCTGTAATCCCAGCACTTTGGGAGGCTGAGGCAGCCGGATCACCTGAGGTCAGGAGTTCGAGACCAGCCTGGCCAATATGGTGAACTCCCGTCTCTACCAAAAATACAAAAATTAACCAGGTGTGATGGTGTGCACCTGTAATTCCAGCTACTCGGGAGGCTGAGGCAGGAGAATTTCTTTAACCGGGAAGGTGGAGGTTGCAGCGAGCTGAGATCACGCCACTGCACTCCAGCCTGGGTGACAGAGCAAGACTCCATCTCAAAAAAAAAAAAAAAAAAAAAAGTAGAAATACGATTGTTGTTTTAAGTACCTAAGTTTTGGGATGGCTTATTATGGGATGTTTATCAACCCTTGCCCCGGACCAAGCATTTCTCAGGATGTGTGACTTTCAGGGCTGAAATCCTGACAATCCTGGGCAAACTAGGATGGCGTTCACCCTAAGCTTCAGTCTTCAGTCGGCTGATTCTGCAGCTCTGTTTCTGAGCTCTGTGTGTAAACCTCCATACTTTAGACGAACAATTTCGGACAGAGACAATGTAGCCCTGCACACCCTGAACAAGGTGGTGGTAATTGTGTCTGCTGGCCCAATTTCACCGCACCCGCACTCTGTGAGCGTGAGCGACCGAAGCAGCTGACTCAGGCGCTGAAATGTGGGGGTGGGGGTCCTCCCGGAGCCCCATCCGGACTACCTTCATGCTTTCTGCTCCTGCCCAAGCAGACTCCTGCCTCAGGGCTGTTGCAGCTGCGTGTCTCTGCCTGGAACACTCATATCCCAGCTCCTTTGACTTCTTTGAGTTATCTTGTCTCCTGATGGCCTCTTTGTACCAATGTGAGCCCCATAGGGACCGGGGAGGGGTCGCATCCATACTGTCCAGCACTCAGTGCCTGCTCAGCAGGAGGGGCTCACACCTTTTTTTTTTTTTTAAACAGTCTCCCTCTGTTGCCCAGGCTGGAGGGCAGTGGCACGTCTCAGCTCACGGCAACCTCTGCCTCCCGGTTCAAGCGATTCTCCTGCCTCAGCCTCCTCAGCAGCTGGGACTACAGGCACGCGCCACCATGCCTGGCTAATTTTTGTATTTTTAGTAGAAACGGGGTTTCACTATATTGGTCAGGCTGGTCTCAAACTCCTGACCTCGTGTTCCGCCGGCCTCGGCCTCCAAAAGTGTTGGGATTACCGGCGTGAGCCACCGTGCCTGGCCCACAACGTATTTTTTAATGCTGGAAGAATAAATGAATTGGGAGGGTGCTCAGAGGTTATGCAGGTCCAATGCCCACCACAGCAGAAATCCCCTCCGTGATAACCCTGGCAGGTGATAACCTTTGGCTTAGACGCCTGTAGCAGGGAGAGCTCACTACGTCACAGAGCAACCTGTTCCATTAGGTTTTTAAAAAGCGTTTCACTGTGATATTAAGAATCATCTCCCTACGATCTTTCACGCCTGCTCCCCAGGCCTTCATCACCCTGACTGCCTCCTGCAAGAGAGCTCAAGCTTGCCATATCCTGTGCACTGGTGATGAGGCCCAGACAGGTCTCCGGCCCTCTGGATCCGGGTGTCTCTATGTGCCCTGAAATGACTTATTTCAGGATGGTGGGCACCAATATAGCCTCAGGAATTCTGAAAATTTGTAAAAATGAAGGAAGAGTTCATCTGGTGGCATAGTTTTTTCTTTTTAAACTTAAGATGATGGGAAAAGCTGAAGAAAGTAACACCTCAAATCTAAATCTTATGCAATCTTATCCAAAATAATTTGGATACCTCGGGATCCAGGTTCTGTCTCTCCGATCTCCTATTTAGAGACACCATAAAAGACCATCTCTGGTCCTGGGCTACACTCCACTGTTCAACATGACGGGCAGTGGTTCTATTTCTCCAGGTTAGAACCCATCAGGGGAGTGGCTCCACCGTTAGGAACCTGTATGTCCTGTGGGCCCATCTGATTTCATCTCCTCTGAGCGGGTGCGGGATGCCCAGGGGCCATGCAGAGAGGCGACGGTGCAGCCCTGGGAATGTGGGGCAGGTGACCTCTTGTCCTGGCCTGTGAGGCCGGCCCTGTGTTCTCTGAGGGGTCACCCTCTGCAGAAGTATGCTCTCAAGGTGTGGCCTCAGCCAAAAAAACAAACAAGATGAAGCCTCAAAGTTTAGCTCCATTGTAGCTATTGTGCTTGTACCAGAGACTTTTGTCTGGGAGCCGGCAGGAGTCTTGAAGCCTGGTGTTGCTCTGCGTAGGCTGCTGAAATGACAAGGGGACAGCTCAGCTCTGGACAAAAACACCTCCCTGGACGCTGAGACATCACGCTTTACCTCCAAGTCCTTAACGAGGATGGAGAAAACCACAGAGTGAATGCTGGAACTTCCCGGGACGTTCCCTTCCTCACCCAGTACCCCCCGCCATCAGCCTCAGTCCTTTTCATTTTAATCAGTCCCATAAGCCAGCCTCTACTTTTCAAAGGATCCGAGGAACCTTCCTGCCAAGTCCCACTGAGCTCTTGCCACACTCGAGGATGTGGGCCAGGCTCTTGTGTAGGTTAAGGAAGTCTGAGAAGAATAGAGATTATAGGAAACAGTCTACCTTTCTTTACAAGGCCTTGTTTTGCATCCCTGAAATCTCAGATTCAGCTCTTACAATGAAGTCCTGTTGTAGAAAGAGCTGGCCTTTTATCACCACTTAAAATCTAATTAATCCATATTGAAGCACAAAGATTTCTGTTGTATTTTAGGGTGAGGGGTCATAGAGCCTTCTTTGTTCATCCTTAGACTTATAATCATCAGGCATTGGGGATATAATTTTACCAAATTGGAAGGTAACAGATCAAGTCCTTATCAGAAAGCCTAACTCATAGTTTTAAGAGAGTCCTTCGTCCTTTACGTGAAACATTATATTCAAGAAGAACAAAAACGCATTTCAGAGTGCCCAAAGAGTTAATGACCACAGCTTATATTCCAGGCAGCATAGAACCAAGATCGTCACATTACCGTCAACCACAAAAGACAGCAGATCCTATAGGGGTGGCAAAGTCCTAAGACTTGTTGCAATGGCTTTAATCTTTAGAATAGTGATGCAATCTGTTGGACTTTTACTATCTTTTCTGGGATGGATTTTATCCATTATTACAACTTATTTGCCACACTGGAAGAACCTCAACCTGGACTTAAATGAAATGGAAAACTGGACCATGGGACTCTGGCAAACCTGCGTCACCCAAGAGGAAGTGGGGATGCAATGCAAGGACTTTGACTCCTTCCTGGCTTTGCCTGCTGAACTCAGGGTCTCCAGGATCTTAATGTTTCTATCAAACGGGCTGGGATTTCTGGGCCTGCTGGTCTCTGGGTTTGGCCTGGACTGTTTGAGAATTGGAGAGGGTCAGAGAGATCTCAAGAGGCGACTGCTGATCCTGGGAGGAGTTCTGTCCTGGGCCTCGGGAATCACAGCCCTGGTTCCTGTCTCTTGGGTTGCCCACAAGACGGTTCAGGAGTTCTGGGATGACAACGTCCCAGACTTTGTCCCCAGGTGGCAGTTTGGGGAGGCCCTCTTTCTGGGCTGGTTTGCTGGACTTTCTCTTCTACTGGGAGGGTGTCTGCTCAACTGTGCAGCCTGTACCAGCCACGCTCTCCTAGCTTCGAGCCACCATGCAGTGGCGCAAATGCAAGATCATCATCAACTGGAGACAAGAAACACCAACCTGAGAAACTAAGCCAGAAAGGACAAGCGTCTGCTGTTCAGGAGACGCTTGCTCAACACTGGATTTGGTAGGAGGTCCCGCTCTAGTCATCTCACTGTGCTTCTGATTTTCGAAAATGCATTTTTTCCTGTGGCTATTAAACTATAGTTTCTTTCCAAGACTGGTAAACTATTTTTATCTTCTACTCTGAGATCAAAACCAATCAAGACTTAATAGTAATGACACCCATTACTGTGGATGAGTGTTCTCAATTTTAAAACAGTGATTGCATAGAAGTGGTAAATAAAACGTTAATCTGTATGTGTCTTTGAAGGTGTTATTCATATGGAGCGGAATCATCTGGCAGATCATTGACTTCTTTCAGGTGTTTAAGATAACCTAGTATAATAAGCCTGAGCTGCATATTTATTTAAAATGCATGACGTCTTATTATATAAAATAATGATTAGCTCTTTAAAAGCTTTAGAGGTGAAAGGCGTAGACACATCATCTCCTGAATCAGAGACTTGTGTCTCTATGGAACCTTTTCTCAAAAGGCAGCCACATTCAGTCATGCCTTCTAAACTATGTCAGAAGCAGGAGGGTGATCTTGTGTTTTGGATGATTCAAGTAGGCTCTGGCACACAAACGTGCTTCTGCATCCTGTGCTCTGTATTTCATGGGCAGCGTTTCTGGCTTCCCTGGCACTGAGCAGTCTGTGGGGGGCAGGGCAGGGCAGGACTGGTGTGTGTGTGTAGAGACCTCCTGGGATGGCCGCCTCTCCGTGGAGCACGCTGCCAGCCCAGGCGGAACGACCACAGAGCACACACTCTGGAGCCCTTCATTTTATTTGCACAATGAAAAGACTTCGTCCTTTTTTATCAGCAATACACATAGTTCCAACAAGAACTATTCATCACAAACTGCTGGCTTGGGGATTTCTTCGTGAAATATTTTGTATTTGCTTGGTACATGGTTCCAGGAAACTCGTGTGTTTGTGCCAATCAGGGAAATAAACTGAACAATAAACGACACTGAAATAGACTATTAGGCAATATGTAGCTTTGTTTTTTGTTTTTGTTTTTTTAAAAACCAACTGAATTTTTTTCCACCCACAAACACATGGGAAGTGCAGAAACCAAAGTTAATCTATGTGATGTATTTGCATACGTTTACAAACAAGACAAATTAAAACAGAAACATGTTCAGAATTTAACCTGATTAAATATTAAGTTCAGTCCTGAGCTTTTGATATTTAATACAATATAGATAAAGCAATAGCAAAAAATTTTAATTTATTTGATTTGCATGCTACAGAGATTTAGCTAAACTTTGTTCATTTGGCTAGCAATATCCTTTTTGTACCTGTAACACTTAAGATTCTGATATACAAAATTGTAATAATATAATGATAATTCAAACTTGAGAACTAAATATTACATTCTTTTTACCCTGTGCGAATAAATTCTACCTTTTAAAAATAGTATTTATAATATTAAAATTCGTATTTGTCCATATGGTTTTGTGATCAAGTTATTAAAATGTTTTGTCACTGTGAATCATTTGGGTTAGTACAAATATGACAAGATTATTAAAAGCTGCCTATAAATACATAACACTATTGCTGACTTTTAAAGTGTAGAAAAAGGATTATATTAAAATAAGTTCATCTCTCATGTTAGAAATGAGGAAATTTTGTGAAATACAACAACCAAAAGCATCTTGGTCACAACTGCTAACTACCAGCCTGAGACAGATTTTATTCTTTAATACTTGTCTGAAACTTTTTGTATTACAAAAAGTCCACAGCTAATCTGATGAAAGACTTATAAAGCTGTAAATATTCCAATATAGTCTCTTCTGTGTCAAATATTTAAAATGGCCAGAATCAAACTATATATTAAACAGAACATAAATAAGACTGTAAATAAATAAATGAAGAAAATAAAATCGTACAGAACAACTACACATAATTCTATAGACATCTTCATGGTCAAACTAAGACGCTGAAAACAGCCCACCTTCATTTACCTCCACGTTAAATAAACTTCTGTCTTTCACACTGGACCTCGACAAGGGTGAACTGTGTTCTTTTTCTAGTTTTCCTTAGTCATCTAATAGAATGAACTGGGCAGTCTTAAAGGACTGTACTCAGTCAATTCACTAGGCTGGTTTTTGTTCAAAGTAGTGTCTGCCATGTCCAGTTATGTCTTCAGAGAAATTTGTATGTTAAGTGGTGGGACATTTAGGAAAAAATAAAGTTCTAGGCTCAGAAGTTGCTTAACTTGAACTTCAATTCCAATAACATGAACTTTCTAAAATATATACAATTGCTTTCAAGAAAATAAAAATTCTTGCTAGTGAGCATTCTAACTTAGGAACACAACTTTTTTGTTCTTTAAGGGGTTCCTTTAAGACAATTTTGGATTTCTTTAAAAAAATCTATTTTATTTGCCATAGTAGATGGCTAACCCCAAATTGTTTCTGAGTAATAAGTATGGTTTAAATGGTCTAAATATTATATATTTTAAAAGCTCGATGCTGGCAGAGCTGCACTGAGGATATGGTTTTTAAGGCGTGCCTGGGTTGGGTAAGGTGAAATTCTAAACTGGAGGACGCATTCGTCAGTTTCTCTCTCTAAACTTGTTCATCCAAAAGTCATTTCATAAACAATTTAGCTTATACTTCAAATTAACAATCCCCCCGGCACATTCTTCCCTCTGCCTCCGAACTATTTACCATAAATTACAGATAGAATCCCCTAAAAATGAGAGCTATGAAGCAATTTCTACTAAATGTTAGAAATCTCTTGATAAACTCGTTTGTTTTTGGCAACTTTCATTCTATCAAGACATCTTTTCCCCTCTTCTTGGTTATACCAAACGAGTGCCGATGCGTTTCTCTCCACACCTCCAGCTTTCTCTGTCCTTAGAACACACGGCCACCACTTGGCACCATCCTTAGATTTAGGGCAAAACACTGGTGCAAGCCAGAAACTCACGTTTGAACACTTCTGCAAATTCAGGCTGAGTGAGAGAAACCAGCTGCTCATTTGATGAGCTTATTTGTATCTCTACATGGCTGGTGTTCTTTCTTCTCCTTGCCCTCAGTGTCATGAATCCCAAGATCTTTAGTGTAGCCAAGAGCAGTGCTCCTTTGTATTCTTATTCTTAAGATAACTTGGTAGTTTATATTTTTGTTTTCTTTAGAAAAATATAAAAGGACAAAAAGGAAATCGTTTTAAGGAAACCAGGTGTTGCCGCACAGGTGATGGCCATGAACGCAGCATCCATTTTGGGTGGACTTTGGAATGCCGCACCCCAGCGACTGCTCACACTCTCCTCGCCAGCGCACAGATACCACGTGGCGGTGCTGCCATCGGCACGGCCTACTCACAGAAACACAAAGGAGAAGCAAGACCACCTGCTGAACCAAGTTGTCTCTCAACAGTCGGCTCAACAGTACACGTGGGGTAGTACTGCCTCCATTCCGTGTTTACAAAACAAAGCCCACCGGCAATGCGCACATTCTGGGCAACATTTGTGTACCAGATTATCCCATTTTTCTTATCTGATTTTTTCTTGTTTAAGCACATAAAAATTACACTCAAGATACTTTACAAATTAAAATGTTGAAAATCTGACGTGAAATAAAAGTTCTTCAAGAGTTGACAGTTATGTTACCAAAAACAACCAAACACCAAAACAAAAAAACAAATCTTCAGTCTTTTACCCTCCCTAAAAAAGTGAACAGATGACAAAATAATTTCTTAAACCATGTAATCACACATCGTCAGCTGGCAGGGACGGGATGCTTATCTTTGCTCTGGTGAAGTAGGCAATCTTCTCCCTAGAGTTGGGGTGAGAAATAAATTGACTTAAATATGATGCTAAAAATACTCTGGGACCATTAAAACAGTCCCCAGGACCTGCAGCGGCAGTGATGTCTCTACAGGCACAGGCAGAAGCTCTTTTCCTTAAGCAGAACTCCATCCATTTACAATCCAGAGAGTCTCTGCCTGCTAAAGGGAGGGTATCAAGGAGAACAGCAGCTCTGGCTCACGGAAGTCACCTATAGACCAAGCCAGTAAGTTCCCTTCAGGGAACTTCCAACAGAAGACAGTTTTAAACTAGTAGGGGTCTGGTCTAGGATGGGTGCTTCCAAACTAGGCAGTGGAAGACTCAAAAGGCCCAAAATCCTACATGGAAACTTCTCAGTAACCTCACAGAAAAGTACATAATACCAGGAAAAGTCTTTAAAATCGATACTGTGCTGAGGCAGGGACAACCTGATGAGTGACACCACGACTCAAATGAAAGGAGAAGGAAAACCTCACTATCTGAAAGGCAGTAACTGCCCTGGTCCCGAAGCAGCAGAGAGGCTGAGACAGGGCAGAGTGGTTTTCACGTGAGGACAGTACTTAAAAAAAAAAGACAAACAGTACGTCTATTTTCCTACAGAACTTCACACTGTACATTTATGCCGTCAGCGCGTATTTCTTGAGGGCATACGACATGCAAGGGGCACACTGGTAGCTGAAGAATCAAGCACTGGCCCTCCTCTGTGAAAGAACAGTCCAGATGGGGGAGGAGGCGCGGGCTAGAAACCAGAGCCGAGGTGAGGATGTTCTGAAGACTAAGGAAGGACAGAGAAGAGGAGGAGTGGAAACACAGGACACTGGAGCGAGCTACTGCTGCGAGCAGCGTCCTTTACATTTGTTCACTTCCATAAGAGGGAAATGAGAACGAAAATCGCCCCGAGTGTGGGCGTGATGTCAGCAGAGGCCGTAAGGCGCAGCTGGTAACTGGGGTGTTTAAAAATACCCGCACTAGTTGCCAGTGCCTGCATTTGAGATATTTCACGTAAAATTGTTGATTTCTAACTTCTCTTGAAAAATTAGGCAGCCAGGGACCATCAGGCTCCTGATTCCAGGTGAAATAAGCAGCTGGGGTGGTGCCGCGCAGAACGCCCCAGGCCCCACCGCTGCCCATCTCACCACCCCAGGCCAGGCACCAGCAGCCGCACAAATCCCACGCTTCCAGCGCGGCCTGTCTCACCCTGTCCATCTCATCATTCTCATCACTTGCCTGGTGATATAATGGCTTCGTATCTTAAGGGAAGCTGGGAATGTTCATGGATTCTTTGCTTCGAGCTTCAGCAACAACTGCTAGTTGTGTGACTTTCCATGCCGGGCAATGCTGCTTACTCTCTAAGTGACCACAGCAACAGGGGCATGGATGGACTCCCCTCACCTGCAGTTCTAAAACCCAAGGAGTGGCACTCCCTGAAAGTCACAAATGTGATTATTTAGCAGAAAAGAGGGCGGAAAAACCTCTCCACTGCAAGATGCTGCATAAAAATGAAGGAGCTGTGAGCCCACTAAGGCACACTGCTGCTGCCACATGGTGCGTGGCCCTGCCCTCCCACCTGGCACTAGACAGCGTGCCAAAGCTGTCCCTGCTCCACCACGTGACCTAGCTTCCCCACACTTCAAAAACACTCGCTTCTTCCAGGCTTCTCCCCTTTACACCTAAACGCTTTCCAAAGACTCGTCTATACAAAACCTCAACCAAAACCAAATAAAAACCCAGTAGGAGCAAACCTTTCTGCTGAGCTCCCTCCGATGGGGCTGAAAACATATGCTCACCAGGGAAAACATATGCTCACCAGCCGGCTCACCAGGGATCCCGGGTGCACTTTGCAGTTCTCTCCATCAATCTCCTCTCCCCATCCTCCAGCCCCAGGCTCCTGGTTCTCCTCTGACCTCTCCAGCCATTCCTTCCAGTATCTCTTTTGGGGTGAGCCCTTCAGTGACTGGTACCCACCAGGCCTCCTTTCCCAGTCACCTCACATTTTCTGGGATGTCTGGTCCGTTTCCACTGATGAGACCAGTGCATTGAAGATGAGCACTCCCATTTTTTAATCTCCATCCTGACCCCTAACCCTGGCTTTAGATTTTTATTTTCACTTGTCTGCTGGTCATGGTTACCTTGCTGGCCTGCTGGCATTGCCTGGTGTGCCATGGCAGAGGTCAGCATCCTCCCCACACCCCTGCTCCCCAGCATTCTCCATCTCAAGCGCTGGCACCATAGGACAGCCACTGCCCCCCATGAACCTCCCATGAACCTCACAGGCCACCCTTACCCGTTTCTCCCCAGCCCACTCTCCACAATGCCTGATATCTGCCCCACATAGAACCCATTCCCATCATTTGGTTTTGTGCATGGAGAGCCCTGCTGGCTGCCCGATCAGAAACCGCGAGTGGAAGCCTCTTCTGCACAGCTTCCGAGGCCTGTGCAGTCTGAGCCCGGTTCTCCCAGACAGGCTCACCAGCTGGCAACTCCCCATGCGCCAGAGCTTGGCACTGACTTCTAAGGTCTGTGCCTCTGTCCGTGCTGTTCTTCCTGCCTCAATGTCCCACTCAAAACTGCCACCCCTAGGTGCCTAAGGAGCTTGCAGCCATCCTTCTATGATGGGTTCTCTTATAATCTCCTCCGCTGGTGCCCGCAGCCCCGCACCTGCCCCATATGGATTGAGGCTCCTCCCACATCTCTCACAGGTCCCTACCCATACCTTTAGTGAGCTCTTTCCACACGCACTGCAATGACCTGGTTACCTGCCTGTCCCCACTACAGCCTAGAGCCCCCGAGAAGAGCAGAACACACATGTTCTTAGCCTCCGCATCTCAGGGCCTGACAAGGTACAAGGTTTCTGGGGCTGCCCAAGGAATGTCTGTGAAATGAGTGAACAAAACCCCAAAGATGTCTGAGTTTTCTGTACCTTTGTATCCTGGGTCGGAATAGTCCAATGAGATGTGCTAACAGCTACTAAGAGCTGGGGACACCCTGGGTTCTTGAGGGGAGTTAGGCTCTCATCAGCCTTTAACTCTGCCAGTCACATTTATCACCTCAGGTGCAAATGGGAAATTACATATTCAAGGCAGGGAACACAGGATTTCTGTCTCAGATCCTAGTATTAACTTTCACTGCACTGAGGTGAATTCCTACACAATCAGACCACATGAGGGCAACCCAAAAGCTGTCCTGGATGGGGCTATTCACCTGAAGGACTGCACCTGCCGAGGCACCTTCTGGCTCTGCTCCCGGAGCCGACACACGTCCTTGGAGACTTGCCTCATCAACTTCTCTGCATTCAAACCTTGCTTCTGCTCTTCTTTGGACTGTTCGGCCTGGAAAAGGGAATAAAAATGTAAGAAAAACACAAAACACTAATTAGAAATCCCTGGAGACAACCTATGAGGCTTGAAAGATTGTGACTAAAGTCAGGAGGGCAAGCAAGACAGTCAGTGGGCTGGTGTCCTTTACATCACGCGTCAGGGGCCAACACCCACGTGACCAGCTCATGCTGAGTAGGAGCATATGTGGATTTTGGGGTAAGTTCATTTTAATCACATTTTAGAAATCGAATTACACAGGTAATATGTGACAATTTTATTACATCTGAAAAACCTAAGAACTCTTAAAAATGAAACAGAAAATTACTCATAGCACGTTTTCCAAAAAATACCTACAGTTAAAGAATGTTTTGGGCAAATACACTTTCAACATCTTATTTATCTTTTTGACCCTTTTTTCTAACTTAGCCATTTAAAAAGCTGTTTATTAAAGTAGAATTTACCAATCAAAAAATGTGCATGTATAATATATATATAAAAATATACGTGTATAGCTCAAATAACTTTTACAAATTGAACACATCCATGTCACCAGCACCGGATGAAGGAGAGGACACTCCTGTTTCCAAGAAGCCCCCCTTGGTGCCCTTCCAGCTCTGCCCAGGGTTCCCAGCATTCCGACTTCTAACGCGCCTCTTCTGTCCTTGGTATAGAGGAACAGTAAACAGATACTCTTCAGGGTCTGGCTTCTTTTGCTCAACATTATGCTCACGAGAATCATACACACTGTTATCTGTAGTTGTAACTCACTTTCCCCACAGCTGTATAATACTCCACTGTATGACTTTACTACAATGTATAATCTGTTAGTAATAATGAACATTTGGGTACTGTGCATGAACATGTTTTAAAATAAAAATGTACTAATGATATTATATTAAAAGTTGCCTTTTCATTTCATTCTTTCACTCATATCCATTCACTCATTCATTCACCCAGTCAACAAATATTTGTGGACTGCCTTTTAAGGAAAGGTGGTATAAGTGGGTGGAGAGCAGACGCTCAGATATACGGCTTGCGGTCAAATTTCATTTCTACCACTTACTAGCGATGTAAATCTGGGCAAGTTGCTTGACCTCCTGGTGTCTTAGTTTTTCCATTTGTAAACTGGGAATAAGTACTTACTTCAAAGTTGTGAAGTTTAAATGAGTACATACACATGTAAAGTACTTACAGCAGTACCCAACACATCACTGAATATACTATTTCAGAATGAAGCTATCACTGTTGCTTTTTTTTTTTTTTTTAAACAATATGCCAGGTTCTGTACTAGGTGGCAGGGTTATAGTTGTGAACAAAACAGGTGAAGTCCAGGCTGGGAGGCCAAGGTGGGAAGATTGCTTAAGGCCAGGAGTTTGAGACCAGCCTGGACAACATAGGGAGACACTGTCTCTATGAAAAAAAAAAATTAACTAGGCGCAATAGCATGTGCCTGTGGTCCCAACTACTCAAGAGCCTGAGGTGAAAGGATCACTTGAGCCTGGGAGTTTGAGGCTGCAGTGAGCTATGATCTACCACTGCACTACAGCCTTCATGACAGAGCAAGACCCTGTTTCAAAAACCAAAACAAAGAGAAAAACAAGTGAAGACCAGTGGCAGAGAAAAACAGCAGCAAAGAACAGAAACTGTTTAATAATTATTAAAAATCAACAACATATTGTATTTTCTCAGGTTAAACCTTCCTCACATAACATTAAAAAACATAGTCTATTTATTAGAGCAGTTTTAGGTTCATAGCAAAATGGGTTGGAAAGTAGAGTTCTCATTCACTCCCTGCCCCTACTCATGTACAACCTCTCCCACTATCAGCATCCTCCGCCAGCCTGGTACATCTGGTACAATCAGTGAACTCATATTGACACTTCATTATCACCTCAAATCCATAGTTTATATTAAGCTTTGCTCTTGGTGGTGTACATTCAATGGGTTTTGGCAACAGTGTAACGACAGGTACCCACCATTATAATACCATACAGAGGAGTTTCATTGCTTTAAAATTCCCCTGTGCTCTGCCTAGTCCTCCCTCTTGCTGTTATGCATTTAAGTTTCCTCCATGTCTTTTTCATGGCTTGATAGATAGCTCATTTCTCTTTAGTGCTGAAGAGTATTCCATTGTTTGAATATACTAGTTTATTTAACCATTCACCTACTGAAGGACATCTTGACTGCTTTCAAGTTTTGGCTATTATGAATAAGGCTGCTGTAAATATTCATGCAAATGTTTTCATGTGGACGTAAGTTTTCAACTCACACCAAGGAGCACAACTGCTGAATAGTATGTAAGAATCTGCTTAATTTTATAAGAAATCTACAACTGTCTTCGAAAGTGCCTGTATGATTTTGCATTTCTATCAGCAATGACTGAGAGTTCCTGTTGCTCCACATCCTTGTCAGCATTTGGTGTTGTCTGTGTTTTGGATTTTGGCCACTCTAACAGGTGTATAGAGGTATCTCATTGTTGTTTTACTCTGCAATTTCTTATTGATATATGATGTTAAATATCTTTTCACGTGTTTATTTGTTATCTGCTTTGGTGAGGTGTCTGTTCAGGTCTTTTGCTGATTTTTAAACTGGGTGTTTGTTTTGTATTGTTGAGTTTTAAGAGTTTTTTGTAACTTAGATAACAGTCCTTTATCAGATATAACTTTTACAAACATTTCTCCCAATGTGTGGCTTGTTTTCTCTTTTTCTTGACAGTGTCTTTCACAGAGAAGTTTTAAATTATAACAAAGTCCAGCTTATCAGTTATTTCTTTCATGGATCACGCCTCTGATGTTGTGTTGTATATGAAAAGTCATTGCCATACCCAAGGTCATCTAGATTTTCTCCTAGGGTAACTTCTAGGAGTTTTATAGTTTACATTCGACATTTAGGTCTGTGATCATTTTGAGTTAATATTTGTGAAGGGTGTAGAAGGGTCTATATCCAGATTCATGTTTTTTTGCATGTGAATAGATATCCAGTTGTTCCAGCATCATTTGTTGAAAAGAGGATCTTTTTTGGATTTATTTTCTTTGCTCCTCTGTCAAAGGTCAGTTGAATATAGTCAGCCCTCTGTATCCGTGGGTTCCACATCCATGGATTCAACCAATCATGAATTAAAAAATATTTGGGAAAAAGTGGATGGTTGCATCTGTACTGACATTGTTTTTCCTTATCATTATTCCATTAATGACATTATTATTACTACATTATACTGTATTACTACTGTCATTAAATACAGTATAACAATTATTTACATAGTATTTAAATTATAATAGGTATTATAAGTTATCTGGAAATGATTTAAAGTATATGGGAGGATGTGGGTTATATGCCAATACTATATCATATTATATAAGGGACTTGAGCATCTGTGTCCATGGGGAGTCCTGGAACCAATCCCCACTATGGATGTTGAAGGATGACTGCACATTGAAGAGAGTCGATCTATTTCTAGGCTCTCTATTTTGATTTGTCTATTTTTTCACTAATACCACACTGCTTTGATTACCATAGCTTTACAGTGTCTTGAAGTCAGGTAGTGTCAGTCCTCCAACTTCATTCTTCTCCTTCAATACTGGGTCTTTTGCCTCTCCATATAAACTTTAGAATCAGTTTTACTATTACATAATAACTTGATGGGATTTTGAGTGGGATTGTATTAAATCTATAGATTGATTTGGGAAGTACCAACATCTTGACAATATTGAGTCTTCCTATAAACATGGAATATTGTCTCATTTATTTAGTTTCTTTTAAATTTTCTTTCATCATAATTATGTAGTTTTCCTCTATAGATCTTATACATATTTTGTTAAGATTTACAAGTATTTCACTTTTTGGATACTAATGTAAATGCCATTGTTTTTAACTTCAAATTCCACTAGTGCATTGCTGGTATATAAAAAAGTGATTAACTTTTGTATAGTAACCGTGTATCCTACAACCTTGTTATAATCACTTATTAGTTCCAAGAGTTGTTTCTGTTTGTTTTGTTTTTGGTCAAATCTCTCAGGTTATCTACATGGACAACCATCTTACGTGTAAACAAAGACAAACAAAGACAATTTTGACTTCCTTCCCAAGCGGTATGCCTTTTTTTTTTTCTTTTCTTATCACATTAGCTGAGATTTCTAGTGTGATACAGAAAAGATGATGTGAGGGGGACATTTTTACCCTGTTCCTAATCTTAGCAGGAAAGCTTCTAGTTTTTCAGCATTAAGTATCATGTTAGTTGTAGAGTTTTCTACATGTTCTTTAAGGTCTCTTCTATTCCTAGTTTGCTGGGAGTTATTTTTAGCATGAGCAGGTGTTGATGTGATTACAACAATTGATTTTGAATGTTAAATCAGCCTTGCGCACCTGGGATAAATCTCCCTTGGTTATGGTATATAATTCTTTTTCTATATAGTTGGATATGATCTGCTAATATTTTGCTAAAGATTTCTGCATCTATATTCACAAGAGGTATGGGTCTGTAGTTTCCTTGTCTTTGCCTGGTTTTGGTATTAGGATAATGCTGGCCTCACAGAATAAGCTGAGAAGTATTCTCTTCACTTCTGTTCTCCAAAAGAGATTGCAGAGAATTGATAAAGTTGTTTCCTTAAATGTTTGGTAGAGGCCAGGCACTGTGGCTCATGCCTGTAATCCTAGCACTTTGGGAGGCCGAGGTGGGCAGACCACCTGAGGTCACGCGTTTGAGACCACCCTGGCCAATGTGGTGAAACCCTGTCTCTACTAAAAATACAAAAATTAGCCAGGTGTAGTGGTGGGCACCTGTAATTCCAGCTACTTTGGAGGCTGAGGCATAAGAATCTCTTGAACCTGGGAGGCGGAGGTTGCAGTGAGCTGAAATCATGCCACTGCACTCAACCCTGGGTGACAGTGCAAGACTCTGTCTCAAAAAAAAAAAAAAAAAAAAGGGTAGAATCTACTAGTAAATCCATCTATGCCTGGTGCTTTCTATTTGGGAAGGCTATTATTTATTCCATTTCTATAATATAGATAGGTCCATTCGGACTATTTCCTGGCAGACTATCTTTCAAGGAATTGATACATTTCATCTTGGTTATCAGAGTTGAGAGCATAGAGTTGTTCACAGTATTTCTTTATTATGCTTCTAATGTTCACAGGACCTGTAGTGATGTCTCCTTTTTCATTTCTGATGTAATATAATTTGTGTCTTCTCCGTTTTTCCTTACCCTGGTTAGCAGTTTACCAATTTTTTTTTTTTTTTTGAGATGGAGTCTCGCTCTGTCACCCAGGGCTGGAGTGCAGTGGCACGATCTTGGCTCACCACAACCTCCCCCTCCTGGGTTCCAGTAATTCTCCTGCCTCAGCCTCCCAAGTAGCTGGGACTACAAGTGCATGCCACCACACCTGGCTAATTTTTGTATTTTTAGTAGAGATGGGGTTTCACCATATTGGCCAGGCTGGCCTCGAACTCCTGACTTCGTGATCCACCCGGCCTCAGCCTCCCAAAGTGCTGGGATTACAGGTGTGAGCCACCGTGCTCAGCCCAGTCTACCAATTTTATTGATCATTTGAAAGACACAGCTTACTGACTTCCTGTTTCTAATTCCATTCATTTCTGTTCTAATGGTTATGATTTCTTTTCTTATCCTTAGTTTGCTCTTTTTTTTCTAGTTTCCTAAGATGCAAACTTAGTTGATTGATTTTAGTTCTTTCCTTTTTTCTAGTATATGCATTCAATGCTATAAATTTCTTGCTAAGCACTGTGTTTGCTGCATCCCCCAGATTTTTTTTTCTTATGATAGGAACAGACTTTACTGGTTGTAATGAGAAGTGCAAGAGAAGAGGATGCTATAGTTCCTGCTTCTGGGGCAGTGTCCACAGACTCACTGGCTGTCCTCCAAAATCCTACAAATTTTGATTGTTTTTTCATTTGGTTCAAAATATCTTTTAATTGTTCTTAAGGTTTCTCCTTTGACCCACTTGTTATTTAGAAGTATGCTGTTTAATCTCCAAGTATTTTGGAATTTTCCAGCTACTTTTGTTATTGATTTCTAGTTTAATTCCACTGTGGTAAAAGCAGACAGTGTAAATATATATCTTACGGCCTGGACTGTGGTCTATATCTTGGTGAATGTTCCAAGTGAGCTTAAGAAGAGTGTGTCATCTGTTGTCATTAAATGAGTAGTCTGTAGATGTCAATTATATCCAGTTAAGTAATAGTGCTATTGAGTTCAACTATGTCTACTGATTTTCTGCCTGCTGGGTCTGTTTATTTCTGACAGATGATAATAATGAATTCATTCACTTCTCCTTGTATTTTTTTTTTTTTTGCCTCATATATTTTGTGCTGTTAGTCACACAGATATTTAAGAATTGTTATCCTGGTCGGGCACAGTGGCTCACGCCTGTAATCCCAGCACTTTGGGAGGCCGAGGTAGGCGGATCATCAGAGGTCAGGAGATTGAGACCAGCCTAGCCAACATGGCGAAACCCCGTCTCTACTAAAATACAAAAATAAACTGCGTGTGGTGGCGGGCGCCTGTAATCCCAGCTACTCAGAAGGTTGAGGTAGGAGAATCACTTGCACCTGGGAGCCTGGGTGACAGAGCGAGACTCCATCTCCAAAACAAACAAACAAAAACAAATTGTTATCCCTTCTTGGATAATTAATCTCTTTATTATTCATTATGTCATGCTCTTTTTTTTTTTAAACTGGATAACTTTTCTTTTTTTTTTTTTTTTGAGACAGAGTCTCGCTCTGTCGCCCAGGCTGGAGTGCAGTGGCCAGATCTCAGCTCACTACAAGCTCCGCCTCCCGGGTTTACGCCATTCTCCTGCCTCAGCCTCCCGAGTAGCTGGGACTACAGGCGCCCGCCACCTCGCCCGGCTGGTTTTTTGTACTTTTTTAGTAGAGACGGGGTTTCACCGTGTTAGCCAGGATGGTCTCGATCTCCTGACCTCGTGATCCGCCCGTCTCGGCCTCCCAAAGTGCTGGGATTACAGGCTTGAGCCACCGCGCCCGGCCTAAACTGGATAACTTTTCTTGCTCTGAAGTCTGCTCCATCTGAAATGAATATAGCTACTCCCACTTTTGATTAGTATTAGCATTGTCTACTTTCAGTCTATATGTGTTTTATGTTTAAAGTGGGCTTCCTGTATACAAAATACAGTTGGTTCTTTTTTGATCAACTCTGACAAACTGTTTTTTAATTGGTGTATTCAGACCACTGATGTTTACAGTGACTAATGAAATAGCTGGAATAATATCTACCATATTTGTTACTGTTTTCTATTTGCTGCCCTTGTTGTTTGTTCCTATGTTTGTCTTCTACTCTTTCACTGCCTTTTGTGGTTTTAATTGAGGACTTTATATAATGTCAATTTTCTCTTCTTTCTTAGCATGTCATTTATATTTCTCTCTTACTTTTTCTAGTGGTTGCTCTGGAGTTTGTATTATACTATCCAAATCTACTTCCAAATAACATTATACCATTTCATGAGTAGTACAAGGTCCTTATAATAACAAAATATCCCTCATTCTTCCCTCTTTTCCCTTGCATCATTGCTGCCACTCATTTCACTTATACATAAACATACACACACATAAGTGTATGTAACTTACACTGTTGCTATTACTCAGAACAAATTATTTATGTGATTAAGAATAAGAAAAAAATCTTATTTTACCTTAATTTATTCCTTTTCAATACTCTTCCTTTGTTTATATAGATTCATGTTGCTAACATATCACTTTCCTTTTCTCTGAAGAACTTTTAACATTTCTTGCTAGGCAGGTCTACTGAGCACAAATGTCCTTAATTTTTGCTTGTCTGAAAAAATATTTGTTTCTCCTTCACTTTTGAAGAATAATTTTGTGTTTGGGTACAGAATTCTAGGTTGATTTCTTTTTCCTCTTAACAATTTAAATTACTGCATCCCACTCTCTTCTTGCTTATACAATGATTTCTCAGGAAAAGTCAGATATAATACTCACCTTTGTTCTTCTATAAGGAAGTTTTTTCCCCTCTGGCTTCTTTCAAAATTTTTAAATCTTTTAATTTTCTGCAGTTTGGATATGCTTAGGTGTAATGTTCTCTGTGTGTGTATATTTATTTTGCTCGGTGTTTTATGAGCTTTCTGGCTCTGTCGTTTAATGTTTGACATTAATTCGGAGAAAGTCTCAGTCATTATTCCTTCCAATATTTCTTCTGTTCCCTTCTCTTTCTTCTGGTATTCCTATTACACACATGCTACATCTTCTGTAGTTATCCCACAGTTCTCGGATGTTCTGTTCCTTCTTTTTTATCCAGTCTCTTTTTTCTTTGCTATGCAGTTTTGGAAGTTTCTTTTTTTTTTTTTTTTTTTTTTTTTTTTTTTTGAGACGGAGTCTTGCTCTGTAGCCCAGGCTGGAGTGCAGTGGCTGGATCTCAGCTCACTGCAAGCTCCGCCTCCCGGGTTCACGCCATTCTCCAGCCTCAGCCTCCCGAGTAGCTGGGACTACAGGCGCCCGCCACCTCGCCCGGCTATTTTTTGTATTTCTTAGTAGAGACGGGTTTTCACCATGTTAGCCAGGATGGTCTCGATCTCCTGACCTCGTGATCCGCCCATCTTGGCCTCCCAAAGTGCTGGGATTACAGGCTTGAGCCACCGCGCCCGGCCAGTTTTGGAAGTTTCTATTGACATATCCTCAAGAGTTCAGATATTCTTTCTTTAGTCATGTCCAGTCTACTAGTGAGCCCATCAAAGTTATTTTTCATGTCTGTTAGTGTTTTTGATCTCTAGAACTTCTTTTTGATTCTTGCTTAGAATTTCCATCTCTCTCCTTATGATGTCCATCTGTTCTTGCATATTGCCTACTTTTTCCCTTACAGCCCTTAGCATATTAATCACAGTTATTTTAAATTCCTGGTCTGATAAGTCCAGCATCCCTGCCATATGTGAGTCTGGTTCTGATGCTTGTTTTGCCTCTTTAAACTCTGTTTTTTGCCTGTTAGTATGCCTTGTAATTTTCAGTTCAAACCCAGGCGTAATATACTAGGTGAAAGAAATTCTGGTACACAGCCTTTAGTGTTGGGGTGGTAAGATGGGGGTAAAGAAGGAAAGTGTTCTATAGCTCTGTGAACAGGTTTCAGTCTTTGAGTAGGCCTGTGCTCCGGGGCTATGAGCTTCACAAGTGCTTCTCAGTCTTTCCCCTCCTAAGGTGGAACAGATTATCTAGGATGGGCTGGAGTTGGGTATTCCCCTTCTTCCACATGGAAGACTAGAGGGGGCTAGAGTTGAGTATTTCCCTTATCTGAGAACACAGTTTCTCCTGAGGACGGGCCTTGCTAAGAAGAACAGAATGCTTTTGTATGTTTCAATTGGCTACTTTTTCCTTCCTCTGCCAGAATCAGGAGAAGACTTTTCTTCGACATCCATTGTGAGGACCCAGTCAAGCTCCTGGAAGTAAAACTAACACAAGCGTGGAGAGCCCCCGACTTCTCATGACTGGGTACTCCTGCAGTGTTTAACTCTCAGACTTCTCTGTAGTGAGCCTCCAGCAGTATGTTCATTACAGTTTAGGTTTTCTTACCCCAGTACTGGTTCCTGCAGAGGTCACTGCTCATAGATTCTTGCTCCAGTAAGCTGTGATTCTTCGTTCTGCTTGCCTGTCTCTCCAATTCTGGGGATAGTAGTTTGCCCTATGACCTCACCTCTCTGACTGATCTAAGAAGAATTGATTTTTCATTTTGTTCAATTTTTTACTTGCTGTTAGATTGAAGACTTCAAACTGCTTATATGTTGGACCAGAAACCAGAAGCCTGTAACTTTTAATGATTTCATAACATTGCACTTAGTAGCTACAGCTTAATTATCTTAACGAACCCTCTACAATTACCTATTTAAATTATTTCTAGGCTGCAGTGTTCATTCAAGTGGGATTTGACATTTAAAAATCTTGGTAAGTGAACATGTGGCTATATTAGATTTGGAGATAAATAAATGCAGGCATGTATTACATAGTTTAAAAAACTCTCCACAATAAGCCTACATCAGTATATTCATGTAACTGTTTATATTACTCCATTATCAGGGAAAAACTAGTGTTAATTTGTACTTTGAGTTTTAAAAACACCTAATATTGTAAAATACTGAATAAAGCTTCCCTGATATAAAATCCAAACTTACGTTTATTTATGAGTAAGTATTAAAAAGACAATTCTTTAGCTATGTAAACAAACTGTGAAATAGAAAATAAGGCTTAAATATGAATGTGTGACTTGTTACTCCTCCTACATTCATATTAGAAAGTTATGTAATTCACAGAGAGGACTGTCGTCATGGGGTAAAGGGGCCACGATGACTCTGTTCCCCATTTGCTGTCCTTCACCCAAGGCACTGACTCCCTCTTGTAGGTAAGCTAAGAGGTTGCCTAGTTTTTCACTTAGGATATGGCTCAAGGTTTGCCTTGGTGGCTGAGATGTTTATACTGGGCCCAAAAGCTTCAGGAGGGCAAAGGATGTGCCTGTTTAACATAATTCATAAAGGCTCAAGTGCTCAATACAATTTTTGAACCAGTAGTTCATTTCTGACAACTGCCTATATTTGCAGAAGTTACTTGCAACGTTGTCTTCCAAAAGGAATTAATTAAATCAAATGGCTGGAGACTTCATTATATAATACATATACACTTAACGAGGGGGAGTGGTCTCGTCTTAAATCAGTCTTGCCAATACATACTTAAAAACAGTTGTTATCTCCATCTGACAGATACACAAATCCTTTTTTTTGTTTGTTTGTTTTTGTTTTATGAGAGGGAATCTCGCTCTGTCACCCAGGCTGGGGTGCAATGGCAAGATCTCAGCTCACTGCAACCTCCCCACCTCCTGGGCTCAAGCAATTCTCCTGCCTATGCCTCCAGAACAGCTAGGACTACAGGCGCCTGCCACCATGCCCAGCTAAGTTTTATATCTTTAGTAGAAATGGGGTTTCACCATGTTGGCCAGGCTGGTCTTGAACTCCTGACCTCAAGTGATCTGCCTGCCTCAGCCTCCCACAGTGCTGGGATTACAGGCATGAGCCACTGCACCCAGCTGCTATCTGACAGATAAACAAATCTAATTTAATTTAGTTGATTTGTGTCTTGAGGGACAGTGAGGCCTTAGAAATAAGTGAGTTGACTTTTGTCAATTTTTTGGAAAGCTGCTTTAGGAGAAGGCATATTCTAAGCAAAATCTCTGGTGTAAAAAAGTTACATGGTAACTTTTCTGTTCACTTTCCCTCCCAATTCTCACTGGGGATGTTGGGGAAACAAGCTAACCAGCAGTGATTTGAGAAGCTGCCTCTTGCTGTACCTGACAGAGACAGAGAGAGAGATCCACATCAACTCAGGCCAGAACTATGCAGCTGACATACAGAGGTAGAAGAGAAAACAGCTTAGGTAAAAGTCTAAAGGTGGTGGGTAGCCTGCGCCTGCAATCTAAGTTGATGGACAGTCCCATAATTGGGATCCTTCCAGACTTGAAAAGCCAACTGCTTCTGTTATAACCTAAGCAGTTAGAAACAATAGAAGGAAATAAGACTGGTGCTGGCAAAAAGGGCAATTAAGGATCTTGTCATCCCACATGCATCCACTGTTTCAGACACCTTTAAGGCCAGGAAATCAAACAAGGTCTTCAGGCTTAAGAGACAGGACAAAGACAAGATCTTTGACTATGTTTCACAGCCAAACTGATACTATCAGCAATTCTCTTACTAAGAATTTATGCTTTAGGAATACGAGTGTGACCAGAAAGGTGCAAAAAATATGCATAAAAGTGTGT
This sequence comes from Theropithecus gelada, assembly GCF_003255815.1. Taxonomy (NCBI): domain Eukaryota; kingdom Metazoa; phylum Chordata; class Mammalia; order Primates; family Cercopithecidae; genus Theropithecus; species Theropithecus gelada. The sequence continues at coordinate 180,238,002 of NC_037672.1, read as the reverse complement.
GTTTCCACATTGTTTATAATAGAACATTTGGGAAATTATTAGAATAATTAAATAACTGTGATATAGCTATACAAATGAATGTATTAAAATAATGAGTTACAGTAACATTTACTAATATGGAAAGCTACTCATCACATACTATTAGAATTAAGTGAGGGAAAGAAGCAAATTTCAGAACAATCTATCTTTATGACCCCATTTTTGTATAACTCTTTCAAATAACACTAACGCACACACATTGCATAAAAAATAGCTGGAAGGACATACACCAAATTGTCAACAGTGGTAACCTCTGGGAAGTACAACTCCAAGAAGGACTTCTAGTTTTTGCTTTATATAGTTCTGCATCACCTGAATTTGTTTTAATAACCATGTGTTACTTAAACATTTAAAAAAAATTAAAATATTCTCAAAGCAAAAATATCCTAAACTCACTTTAAATTTGCAAATAAAAATACTGTGGCACTTTGAGGAAAGATGAGATTTTACAAAAACTCTTTATTCAGCAAATACTTATAAAGAGTAAATTATACTGAAACTACTTTATGGAAAGCTAAATAACCCACAATGGGGCATCCTTAGTACTTTGCTAATAATCATCTACTGCAATAAGTTTTGATTTTTTTCCACCACATAGTGTCTTTTTCCAGGTATTTTTTTACTGCCCCCCCATTTCCTCACCCTGTTTTGAAAGATTTTGTCTATAAAAGCAGCCTATATTTGTTAAGTAACAGTTGTCTCTTGATTACTTTGTAATTGATGAGATAATTTAGTTGCCAGTTGGAGCTTGTGAATTTATGTGATTCAAATACAAGGGTGACAAATGTGATAGTTACTTTGTGAAGTCCTATCTTTATTAAATGGGTAATTTTTCATTAGGTCCCAGATAAGGAACTGTTGACTTAGTACACACTGAGAAATGACTTCTACCTTGCTATGGTATATCAAATTACTAAATTAGTAAATAGACTAAAAATTTTGCTGCTATTCAAATTCTTTGTGAAATTCCATAAGAAAAAAAATCACTCTTAAAACAGACATCTGTTGACTGATTTAACAAGAGACATATCAGGAAAAGACAGGGAAGGAACTGAATCATGCATAGGTAAGAAAATCTAACCTACTTTTCTTACCTAGAAGTGATTTTATCCGATAGGAAATAGGACAGGCTCACAGGCTCCTGTTCCGTCTTTGCCACCTTCCACGTGAATGGAACGCAGAGGTCTATCCTACCCCTTGCAGAGAACTCTTTTGGCAGCCCTTCTAAGTAGTGTAATGGCTGCTGACGTTTTCAACTTCCAGCATTTCTATGGTGACTACAAAATTACTTTGAAACTTGCCTTTGTCTTACAAAAAAATAAAGCTGACCAGGCAACATAGGAAGATATTTCCTTCCCTGCTGAATAAAAATATACTTTACTGAAGACTGTATTTGTCTCTATGTTTTTATATTTATATCTGTATCTATACCTATATCCTTCTCCAAAAATTAGGTGGCAAAACATATAGAATGATTATCAGCTGCTAATGATCAATACATTTTGTAGGCAGTTAAATCTCATTGCTGAATACTTTACTGTAATCATTAAGATTTTGTTGAATGCAGTGTATTAATATATTTGGCATAATTTTTAAAACAGATCTAACTTTTAAGAGTGTTAACATTTGCATTATTTTAAGCTTTACAAAAAGTCTAGCAGTTCTGCAGTCTAGCACCAGAATTTTGGCATTTTGACAGGGAAACACTCTATGGGGGGGAAAAAAAAAAGAAAGAAATTCCTGCTTTGTAAGGACCATGAGGCTCCTCTGGAAGAACCCCAGTCCTCTCTCGGCATGCTCTGCCCCTCACCCCAAGGAGTCACGATAAGACGCCTGGCTCACGAGGTCTGGGAGCCACTTCGTACGCTGCGGACTCCAGAAGGGGTGATTCACCTCCAGTTTACATGATGGGAGCCCAACCTGCAGAGAGGCCCAGTGATTTATTCATAGTTGTGTTAAGAAGCCTAATGGAATAGAAAGCACCATCCGGTCTTAATTTATAGTCCTGAGCTTCTTGCTCTGCTTCCTAAGGGGGTTTTACAATACACGAGGATACTAAATAAGATTCTGTTTTTTATTCTGAACTACAAAACAGACTTTGGATCACAAAGGAGGAAGGTTATGGAGTGTGACCCTGAGACCTGACAGTTTTCGCTGACAAGGGAGGCAGATCCAGGATCTGCTGCTGGCTTTGATTCACTGCTTTTCTAGGAGCCATATTTTTTATGGCAACTGGCAGACTCGTTGCTCATCGTTAGGCACTTTACGGTCATCTTGCTGAAAACCTCACAAATCCCCAATACCACAGGGAAATGATGGAGATGAAAGGGCAATGTGTGAGCGTGGCAGAGTTAGTGTGTGTGTGTGTGTGTGTGTGTGCAGGTGCTGGTGTACCCATGTGTATGTTAACAAATGGCTGTGGAAGTGAGGAGGAAGCAGGTGAGGGAAGTCAATGGTTATCATGAGTTTCTGTGGCTATAATGAAAGGCACACAATGGAAAGTTTGTATTTTCACAAAACTGGTTTTTGCAAATTTCAGTGGTGAGAAAGGTACACAACTCAAACAGTTTATATCCACAGAGTTGGTAAAAATAACGATAAAAACCCTCTGCACTAGGGAGAATCAAATCATTTTGAAAGCAGGATAAATGCACCTTGTTTTGTGAGCTTTTTTCACTGTTGCTTGATGTGAAACTGCCAGTAGTAGAAGGAAGCAAAACTGGAGGGGCAGCGGGCTTGGCATCCGCTACGGGTTGAATGTTTGTCTCTCCAAAACTCATGCTGAAATTCAATTGCCATTGTAACGGTATTGAAAGGTGGCACCTTTGAGAGGTGAGCAGGCCTGAGGGCTCTGCCCTCATGTGTGGGTTTAATGCCCCAATCAAAGGGCTTTTTTGGGAGTGGGATCTCTCTCCTGCCTCCTGCCCTCCACCATGGGATACCACAGCAAGAAGGCCCTTGCCAGCTGCAGCCTCTGGATCTTGGACTTTCCAGCCTCCCGAACTGTGAGAAATAAATTTATGTTCTTTATAAATTACCCAGTCTGTGGCATTTTGTTATAACAGCACAAAATGGACTAAGACAGCATAGTTTCTTCCAGTGTGATAAAAAATCCGCTCTGCATAACCTGTGTAAGACTGCACTCTAAGTATCCTGATACGAAAAAGCTTCCAGGAATCACATTTCACCTGGGACTTCAGAATTATCAAAGTGCTGCATGTACCCTCAAGGTTTAGTTCCCTTAGGCCATGCAGACTTCAATTTCCACAAATCTCTCTGAATCCCTATTTATACTGAAAGCACATTAGACTTGATTTCAAATAGATCACAAAATTCTGTAACTAGAAGGGATCTTGGTGGCTATCCACTTCAATCCTCTTAATTCATATGTAAGTATATAAAATCCTATTAGTGCATGGGAAAAACATAAGCCACAGGTATGCATATTTTTATAAGGCTGGTTTGTTTTCATTTACCTATTTTTTGTTGGGAAGAAGAAAGGAGTTGTAAAGGAAAGCAACGGGGAAGGGTAATGAGAAAGCAAAGCCACAACAGCATCCAAGAAGATCTGACTCTGACGCCACAAGCACTCATTGGTCTCCTGGCCTTGCTGTTACAGTCTCTTTTCACCTGGACCCTAAACAGGGACCTCAGGTATATACCAATGGCTCTTTCCCTGGGTAACATCAGGCTAGCTAAAGAGTTTTGGCCCTATCATGTGTATAAAAAGACAGCATTTTGTATATGAGGCTCAACTCCTCTGACAAAGGAGTTTTATACTGAACTGTTAATGGCATCCCCAAGATGTTCACAGTAGTGATCTAGAAAAACAACAGCAATGGCATGGAGAAAGCTGAATACAAATTATTAAGACTGTCAGCTTTTACTAGCCCTTAATTTTTTAGATGTATCTTCACATTTTGTGAAGCTGAAATTTTCTTGACAAGAACTAGAAAACACATTCTCATTCACATTCTCATTCTGAATAAGAGACCTCTAACATGCCAGCTCAAATCCTCTTGACCTTTCCCAATGTCCTTGCAGTCATCAACTCTCTGAGGGGTCTGGTGGACTTCAGGAAGGTACAACTAGTGTCTCCCCTTATGTCCTTTCTCTGGCCCCTGCCATGGCTTTTCTGTTGAAGCCAACGTGTGCCATGAGATTGTCTGGCAGTCATATGTACACATGGGTAGAACGATTCTTCCTCATTTCTCCTCTGAGGGATGACTGTGAGATGTGGTTAGCATGGCCTGTGGGTGCTGGTCCCAAGGGAGCAAGCAGGCAGCACACTAGCGGCCATCTCCTCCGTTGTCTCTCTTCAGCTCCCCGGGCTGCACCCTCTTGGTGAAGCAATAGAACAGAAGTGTTTATCCCAGGCCGGGCGCGATGGCTCACACCTATAATCCCAGCACTTTGGGAGGCCAAGGTGGGCAGATCACCTGAGGTGAGGAGTTCAAGACCAGCCTGGCCAACATAGTGAAACTCCATCTTTACTAAAAATACAAAATTAGCTGGGAGTGGTGGTGCGCACCTGTAGTCCCAGCTACTTGGGAGGCTGACGTGGAAAAATTGCTTGAACCCGGGAGGTGGAGGTTGCAGTGAGCTGAGATTGTGCCACTGCACTTCACCCCGGATGACAAGAGTGAACCTCCAAGTCAAAAAAAAAGTGTTTATCTCAGGCTCTACCATGATCATAAGAGAAAGATCCTTGGGATCTTCTTTTCCCTCATTTATCCTGGTATGCAAACTAATTTTAAAACCAACTAAGTGCTGGTTCATCAGATAATAAAGATCAGAAATCCTCTAGGCTAGCTATGGTGGCTCATACCTGCAATCCCAACACTTTGGGAGGCCAAGGAGGGAGGCTTGCTTGAGCCCAGGAGTTCGAGACCAGCCTGGGCAATACAGTGAAACCTGGTTTCTACAAAAAAAACAAAACACACAAAAAATTAGCTGAGTGTGGTGATGTGTGCCTGTAGTCCCAACCACTGAGGTGGAAGGACTGCTTGAACCTGGGAGGTCGAGGCTGCAGTGGGCTGTGGTCACACTACTGCACTCCAGCCTGGGTAACAGAGAGAGGACCTGTCTCAAAAAGACTCTTCTATTAAGAAATAATTCCCTTTTTTTTTTTTTTTTTTGAGACAGAGTCTTGCTCTGTCACCGAGGCTGGAGTGCAGTGGCGCAATCTCGGCTCACTGCAAGCTCCGCCTCCTGGGTTCATGCTATTCTCCTGCCTCAGCTTCCCGGGTAGCTGGGACTACAGGCGCCCGCCACCATGCTCGGCTAATTTTTTTGTGTTTTTAGTAGAGAGGGGGTTTCACCGTGTTAGCTAGGATGGTCTTGATCTCCTGATCCACCTGCCTTGGCCTCCCAAAGGGCTGGGATTACAGGCGTGAGCCTCCGCTCCCGGCCTTAAGAATAATTTCTAAGCAAAATCATCAATGCAACCTATGTAAGGATGATTCTAATCATCATCAGAAAGGTATTATGAGGCCAGAATTATGCACAGGTATCATTTAGTGATTAAACAACTGTAAATTAATATAAAATAAAGCACTATTTTACAAAGGAGAGTTCTAAAGTGTCATTCTTTTTCAGACAGTTTCCCACTGGAACAAGGCCTGCTTGTATCCTTCACTGGGCAAAACAAAGGAGATCCTGGCTCTCTCAAATGTTTGCACTCTTGATCCAAATTGAACAGTCCCATGATCTTCAGATTAATCCCGGCTGTTCTGAGCCCAGCGACCAGTTTTCACACCATCTAAGAGAGTACTGCCACGTGGGTGACAGAAGGCCTGTTTTGTGAGCAAAATACATCCAACGTGGCATTAATGTTACCTCTACTGGCAAGGCCAACTTCACCCGGCTTTGTACTCAAGTATGTTGGGTTGTGTTGACATGTTAAAGAATCAAAACCCTCACACAGCGATGGCAGCACCTTTATGAAGACACTGGCTCTGAGTCAGGCACAGGAAGGGACGGCACCCGTCAGGTATGTTAGCCAGCATCATTTTTAGGCGATGCCCTGCAATAGGAATAATTAAATGCTGACAATTAGGAGATGAAAGTGAAAAATACCACCCGTGTCACACACATGGTTGCACTGAATGAGAGAGATGACAGCTCCCAAAGAGGTCATTTACAAGGTAATTTAGTTCAACTTTATAATGTGTCTGAGAAGCATGCCTCACATTCCTATCATTATTTCTGTTACTGAGAACAGAATGATAGGTCGGTATGATAGGGACGAAAACAAACAGACAAGGGGTGTCAGGGATCTCGGCACCCCAGGAAGAATGAATTGGGCACTTTTCCCCTCGCACTGTCATTCTTTTCCTAGATCACGGCTGTGAACATCGTATGAGATAGTGGGAACAAAAACAGCAGAAAACTGTTTCAGAACAGTCTGTCAAAAGCGTTGAGGGTTGATTTCAAAACTGTGTTGTATATAAGGTCTGTAAGAGATACTGATTTGATCTGATAATATCCATAGACCCTCATATTCCTGAAACTTGGTCCCAGCGTCACCAAGGCACAATTGGACCAAGGGCTCCCTGAGGACAAGGCAGAGGCCCTCACATGGCCAAGCTACGCTAAGGCCACAAACAGTGTGCACCAGTCAGATTCTCATCACGTTTTCAGGCTGTATTGTTCTATTCACCAGTAAGCCCTAGGGTGAAATCCTCTATGCCAGTGGTGAGCAAGAGGCAAGCAAAACTCAAAGAGGGCTAAAATCACGGCTGGTCAACAAGATGAGCAGCTTGAATGAGGCAAAGGAGACTTCTGCCAAGGTTGGATGGAACATCTACTAAGGCACTGTAATACCAAAGAAGCAAAAGTAGCCTCACTGCTTCCCTGGGGAGTTGACACTCTAGGTCGAAGGCAGCATAGGAGTTGGAGAGGAAGGATTTGCATTAGGAGGTGTGTTTGTGCTTTTACAGAAAATATGTCTGCTCAAGTTTCCCAAGGAACTCCTTCTTAATTTTTTTTCCAGTTGGAAACAAACACACATTTTTGACTGGCTCATTAAGGGACAAATCATTAAAATGAACATGTGTGCCTCAAATATCAACTCTGACTTGACTGCCAATTTTCAGAAACTCTGAGCAATGTGTCTGCCCTGATGATTTCCTTGGGTTGTTGGGTTCCAGACTCCTTCTACTTTATATCTACTTTACTTAGAGCAAATGCAAAGATTTCTTTAGTGTAGAAGGAAAACAAAGGTCACCCTATCAGTCCCCAAACCTTGAATCATCCCTCAACAACAGTAAGAATCTTAGCAGAATTCTACAATGAAACACAATTAAAAAAAAAAAACCACTTAGGAAAATATATTTATGATACTTTTACTTTTAAAAGAAGGTCTTAATCTTCTTTTTCAATCAGTATTAGACTTATTTTTTGGATCTGCCAGAGTCTCTCTCACTTTATCTCATGAGAAAATGTCTGGCGCTGGGGACTGGGAAGGAGCCTCTGGCTCTAGCCATGGTCACTTATACTACTGCCACACTGTCTTTCCAGAGAACACTCTCGAAACTGCACGGTTCCCCTATTACTTATGTATCACACATCCGTGCTCCACACAGATACCATCCTCATCACACAGCAACGCTCCATACAGACGTGTCTGCTTCTGACCTCTGTATTCATGCCATGACCAATCTCTTAATTCCTCCACAAATTCCTGCTATTTTAGCAGTTTAATAAATTTGTAGGGCAAGTCCCTCTCCTTGTTATTCTTTTCCAAAATACCTTGGCTATTCTTTGACCTTCACTTTTTCATTAACTGCATCAGTATCCATGAAGAACCATGTGGGCATTCTGCTTGGAATTACATTGACTCTATGGTACATTTTAGGAAGAACTGGCCATCTCCACAGTGTTAATTCTTCCTCTATATCAGCAATTGGCAAACTACGGCCTGCCGCCTCTTTTTGTAAATAAAGTTTTATTGGAACGCAAATACATCATTTAATTACATTTTATCTATGGCAGAGCTGAATAGCGGCAACAGGGACCATATGGCCCAGAGAGCCTAGAATATTTAACATTGTTAATATTTAGTTATAATACAGTTACATTATATTGTAGTATAATTTGATATAATACGTAATATATGGTCATTTATAGGAAAAGCTTACTGCCCCCTGCTCTACATGGATGTAATAAATTTTCCATGAATTTGCTTTTACATTTCTTCTCAGTAGGTTTTGTAATTTTCTTTATACTGTACTGTTTATTTTTGTTAAGTTTATTTATTGATATTTGATATTCTTTGATACTGTTGTAATTATCTTAATTAAATGTTCTAGGTGTTTCTGGTTGGTGTAAAGAAATGCAACAGACTTTTGGATATCATTCTACCCACCCATCTTGCTAAACTCCTACTATTTGTAATAACTTACAAATTTTTAATGTATGCAATGTCACCTGTAGATAATGGCAGCTTTATTTCTTTCCAATCTTTTTACTTCTACTTTTTTTCTTGCCTTATGGCACTGTTTAGGAACTCCTAATACAATGTTGAACAGAAGGATAGTGAATGCCTTGTGTTTGATTTTAAAGAAAATGATTCTAATGTTTATCTATTTATGATCACATTTACTTTAAGTTATTCTTTATCAAGTTGAGGAAGTTCCTGTCTCTAACTTACCGGGATTTTTAAACATGAAGGAACACTGACTTTTCTTAATATTTTTCTGAATCTACTGAGTTGGCCAAATGATTTTTCTCCTTAATCTGTTAAAGTAATGAATTATATAAATAAATTTCCTAGCATTAAAAATATTCTTAGACATTTCAACAGGGTCAACATATTTTTTTAATTCATTGTTTTCCAGTATTAAAAAACCTGCCAGGCGCAGTGGCTTATGCCTGTAATCCCAGCACTTTGGGAAGCTGACGCGGGTGGATCACCTGAGGTCAGGAGTTTGAGACCAGCCTGGCCAACATGGCAAAATCCTGTCTCTATTAAAACTACAAAAATTAGCTTAGTGTGGTGGTGCGCACCTGTAGCCCCAGCTACTTGGGAAGCTGAGGCAGGAGAATCGCTTGAACCTGGGAGGCAGAGGTTGCAGTGAGCCAAGACCATGCCACTGCACTCCAGCCTCGGTAACAGAGCAAAACACCGCCTCAAAAAACCAAACCAAACCAAACCAAAGAAAACTTTTGTACAATTCAACATGGTCAACATGTATTATCTTTTTAATACAGTGTTAGATTCTATTTACTAACATTTTTTAGTCAGGATTCTGGCATCTACATTCATAAATGAAACTGGCCTGGCCTGTGATTTTCCTTTTGATAGTATCTTTGTCTAGTGTTGGCTTTAGGGATGTTGATTACATAAAATTAGTTGTGGAAGTGTTCCCTCTTTTTCGAGTGCCTAGAAGAGTCTGTATAAAATTGAGATAATTTCTTCTTTGAAAGTGTGGTGGAATCTGCTTATAAAGCATCCAGAACTTATATTTTCTTTGTGGATAGATTTTTAATCACTACTTCTACTTTTTTAAAAGAGTTATAGGATTTTCCAACCTTTTTATTCTTTTTTTTTTTTTTTTTTTTTTTTTGAGACAGAGTCTCGCGCTGTGTCACCCAGGCTGGAGTGCAGTGGCGCGATCTCGGCTCACTGCAAGCTCCGCCTCTCAGGTTCACGCCATTCTCCTGCCTCAGCCTCCGAGTAGCTGGGACTACAGGCGCCCGCCACCACGCCCGGCTAGTTTTTTGTATTTTTAGTAGAGACGGGGTTTCACCATGTTAGCCAGGATGGTCTCGATCTCCTGACCTCGTGATCCACCCGCCTCGGCCTCCCAAAGTGCTGGGATTACAGGCTTGAGCCACCGCGCCCGGCCAAACCTTTTTATTCTTTCCAAACATCCATTCTAGTATATTTTCCTAGACGTATGTCCAAATTGTAGGCATATACTTTTGATAGTATTCAATTATTTTTTCCTGTCACTCAGGCTAAAGTTCAGTGGGGTGATCACAGCTCACTTCAACCTCAAACCTCTGGTGATCCTCTTGCCTCAGTCACCAGAATAGCCAAGACTATATAGGTATGTGCCACCATGCTCAGCTAACTTAACTTTTTTTCCCCCCATGGGATCTTGTTATGTCACTCAGGCTGGTTTCAAACTCTTGGCCTCAAGCTGTCCTCCCACTCTGGTCTCCCAAAGCACTGGGAGTACATGTGTGTGTGTGTGTGTGTGTGTATGCATTTATTTTTTAATTTTTCATAACTGATTGATAGGGTATCACCCTATCATCTAGGCTGGAGTGCAGTGGTGCAATCACAACTCACTGCAGCCTCTACCTCCTGGGCTAAAGTGATCCTTCCACCTCAGCCTTCCAAGTAATTGGGACCAAGTAATTGGTGCATGCTACCATGCCTAGTGAATTTTTTTTTTTAACTTTTTTTGTAGAGGCAAGGTCTCCCTATATTGCCCAGGCTGGTCTCCAACTCCTGGGGTCAAGTGATTCTCCCACCTCAGCTGTAATTATTTTTTAAATCTCACAATTACCTGTAGTTCTGTCCCTCATTACTTTTATAATATTCTTTATTTGTATATTCTCTTCATTAATTTTGCCAGAGCTTTGTCTGTTTTTCCTTCTGTTTTTTGCTCTACTGAGCTTCTCTCTATATAATGGAGATTAGATACGTCAAGAAAAATGAAATACGGTAACAAGCAATTTATGGATGAACCTTTGCATGATGATATTAAGTAAAAAACTTAAGTCCCATAGTTTTAGTAATTATTGATACCTAGAGATTTAGAATTTCATATCATGACACACTAGAAATGAACAACCAACCAAAGACACAAAGTTCTGTTTGCATCTATGGTTGTAAAACTCCAATTCAGCTTTCGAAGGCTTTGACTCAAAAAAGTCAAAGACTGTGATGCTTCTCCATGACATTAAAGTAGGTCAAAGTCAACCAAGAGTCTGAAATTATTGCTAATGTTGAGTTAAAAACTCGAGAGTAAAAATGATGGTTACTGAGGTTACAAACATAAGCGCAGCTCATTTCTGCTTATAATTCAATCTTCTATTTCATAAGACTACCTTCCACATGCTGTGACTCTACTCTCCTGCAGGCTCCTGCCCACAGCCCTCCACTGTCTGGAGCCCATCTGGACCTTTATTAATGGACAGTCCTGGGCCTCTCACCCCTATGAAGCTCCACTTCCCACTTTAAAAGCCAGTTCAAGTGCCACCTCCTCCATGAAACCTCTCATGACCTCTCCAGGAAGCACTGCTCTCATGGACCTGGAGTGTCTGGCTCATCTCCTTTATGAAACCAGGGCAGTGTCTAATTATCCTGTATCCACTGCTGTGGCAAATGTAAGGCCTACCATTGAACTTCACATTAAGCAAACACTGAGGTCCTACTGAATGTGAAGGTTTCCTTCTATCAGGTGGGATAAGATACAGATATGAAATACGTTTTGTTGCTTAAAGTTTCTTTAAAGATTACTGGTGTCAGTTTGATTCTTGAAATTCATTCATTTAGTTTCTGAGTTCCATCTAGGATCAGTAGCTCCAGTCAGCTGAACGATTCAAACTTTCCTGATAGTACTATACACGACATGATCAAATAACAACTCTGGGTCAAAAATAGCAGTTTATATCATAGATAACATTTTCTGTTAGTTTCAGGAAGTGTCTAATCTATTTTATATTCCCATCCAAAGGGACTGAAAGAAAACGTTTTGGCATTTGTAATACTAGTATTTCAGCTATATGGAAAATTCTATTTGCTACTACATATGGATATGAATACACACTTTTAAACCAAAATATAAATTCTACTCTCGAGAAAGTCAATCAATTTCATATGTATGCAGATTCTTGAAAATTTCAGTAATATTTAGGTGTCAAAATAATGGAAATAGTTTCTTTAAAAACACTCTTGTGTTTTTTTTTGTTTTGTTTTTTTGAGACGGAGTCTCACTCTGTCGCCCAGGCTGAAGTGCAGTGGTGTGATCTCAGCTCACTGCACCCTCTGCCTCCCAGGTTTAAGAAATTCTCTGTCTCAGCCTCCCGAATAGCTGGGATTACAGGTGTGTGCCCACGCCCAGCTAATTTTTTTGTATTTTTAGTAGAGACTAGGTTTCAGCATCGTGGCCAGGATGGTCTTGAACTCCTAACCTCATGATCCACCCGCCTCAGCCTTCCAAAGTGCTGGGATTACAGGCGTGAGCCACTGCACCCGGCCAAAAATACTCTATTTTTTAATAAGTGATTTCATCTTCTTTTGGTATAGCTATTTGTAGGGTGAAAGGTAAGGGAGAATGTCAATAAACAAAGTGTAATTTTTCTTTAAGATAAGAATGAAAGTGAAAATTTAGTAGCATTAAAATTAGCAATGTATTTCACAATTGATGTGGTTAATGAACCTTAAAAAGACATCCATAGAAAATCCAAACAAAATGTCTCACTTATGCCAAAAGTTATACTGTATTTATTTGCCAAGTCTTACGTTGAGATTGAGAAAAATCTGGAGGAGAAATTATGACTACTTCCCACTTCCCCCTTGGCCACGCCCTCACTCTTACTGGCCACACCCATCCCCTGCTGCCACACCCACTTTCCCAGCTTCCTTGTTCCTTCAACATTTTCAGTTTGGGAAAAAAAAAGAAAAGGGCCTATAGCAGTGGGAAAAATGTGTTCCAAATGTGTTCCAAGCTGTAGTAAAACATCCAAAGACTTACGCGCAAAAAAGAAGCGTAAGTTGGGTACCTTCTAAGTGGCATGCTTTAAAAAAGATGTAAGCCCCTCCGAGATGACAGACCCTGAGCTGTGTACCTGCTTCTCCGCTTGCTTCAGAAGCTTCTGGAACCTCTCGTCCTCCAGCACGCCTGGTGGAAGGTCAGTCTCTCCCTGAGCTTTCAGTTCCTCCAGCTTCTGCCGCAAGTCCCTCAGTGCCTGCAGCTCATCATTGAGGCGGCTCTGCCGGGTCAGGGATGCCTGAAGGTCCAGTTCTAAGTCTAGAGATGTCCGTACTGGGCATTCTTGTGCTGTTCTTCTAAGGACTGACTGGCAAACCGTCTAGATAGTTAGAAAGAGAATGATGAACACCCTGGTTATACAGGCAGTGGTTACCCCGCTTTCCCTCCTTTCTGGTGCATGATGGATGGTGCTTCCTTGCGCCCTAGAAGCCAGGGCCTAAGGGGCAGGAGCAACTTGCTCTGGCCCATGGCAGGTGAGTTGCAGAGACGTGCCTTACTTCTGGCAGAAGCCTGTCAAGGCCAGTGTGAGAGGTGCACATTTCTGTCCCCTGCTGGAGGGAGAGCAAAGAACCACAGAGGGAGGCTCCATCAGCATGGGCCCTGGGTGACAGCAACATGGGGCAGGGCCTCCTGCCAACCTGCAGTGAACCAGTAGCTGGGCAAGAAATAAACCTTTATTGTTTTATACCGCAGAGATTTTTAAAGTTGTTACCATAGTACAGCCTGGATTACTTAGCCTGACCAATTGATTACATGAAGCCTGCCTCGTGTAATAAATAAATACATTGCAAGACACTTCTGTTTCCTCCATTTCAGGACATATAAATCTTATCATATCAATGACAGTCGGCCTGAATATAGCTGGACAATGTTGCTAGGTTTTGACTCTCTAATCAGAATGCTTAAATTGAGTTGCCTTCCTTGATTTCCTATTGTGTGCTACTTACTTTCACCACTGAATCACCATGGCTCTTCCCAGGGGCAATCTTAACCCATTCATCAAGCAATAATTATTGAACATACATGAATAAACGTCTGCTGGGGCTGTGCAGGCAAAGTACTAGGAAGAGAAGACACAATCTCTGCCCTTGAAGACTTCGACTGCAGAATGACATGAGACCTTAAGCGAGAGGAAGCTGTGAGTGAGCGCAGGAGTGCACAGGGAGTCAGGGAAGGGGATGGATCACTCAGGTTCAGGGCCCATTCACTTGAGGAAGAGATTTTAAACAAGGCTGGGTGAGAGGTGTGACTGTGCCAGCAGAGGGGAACAAGGAGGTATTTCTTGCCTAGATTACTGGCAGACAGAATGCAAAATAAGTGATTGCTAGTAAGAACTGTTACTATTTGATATGAGTGAGGAGGGACTCAAATTTGACAAGTACTTTAGTTTGAAGATCTGGAATAATGGTAGTGCTCATGCCAGATGGAAGGGAGGGGCCTGTCTGTCCCTATTCAGATTTCAGAGCCTTAGCCCAAGTCAGAATCACTCTTACTGTGTCCTCCTGTTCTTCCCCCACATCCAGTACATATTGCATGGTCTTGTGTAACATTCTTATTTTTAGGTTCCCTTTATTCAACCCCTACCCTCTCCTCTCTACAAATGCATTACTCAGTAAGAATCATCTAGACACACATCATCTTTGACTGTATTACTTACTGTTCAGAATCAGAAATCGTTCCTAGCTGTCATGCACACAGAGCCTAAGGACTCCATATACAAGAGTCTGCTGGTAAATGTTTAATAACTGGCTCTCTCTAGGAGAGAAGAAAGCACTGATTTGCAGGGTTTGCCAGTTTCTATGTGGCAAATACTCCTACCATCACCATTTTCAAGCTATGACTGTGATGTGTCACTGTCACTCCGATTTAACTGGCAAGAGACGAGCACAACTGACTCTTGTGAGCCAGCATGAGGAGGGTGCAGCACACCACTGCTGGTGGGTACCCCTCTAACCTCATCACTCACACACTTGGCGCTTTGCTCTTCTATTCAGGCGAACCTTTTACTCATCTTTGCAGATACTTTTGTCCTCATACACCTCTATACCTTGCTCATGCTGTAATTCTTAAAGCAGAATACCATTCCTCACTTGTTCCTATCAAACTGTATCTGTCTACTTTTAAAAACCATTTAAAACCATCTTCTACACATGCTTCAGGATTAACCTTTGTCTGTGTCAAGTAGTCCTGATAACTAAGTTTATCAGTAACCCAACCGTTTCTCAGCTCCTTGATTCATAAACACTTTTGGTTAATATTTATCTGAAGAGTGAAACTATCCCTGAGAGTATGTGCTGCTTAAGAAGGCAAGTGACTTAGAAAGGAGTTGAGAAGACTTTTCACACAAGATGATAAAAATTTGGGTGCTTTTAAAGCATAAAGTTTGGTAATCTCAAAAATCGACATCTCAGAATTTCCTGAAAATCATGACTGCTGAATAAACGCCAGCACATCTCATCTGCCTCTAGAAAAATGAAATATGCTTTTACGCCTTTCAAGTAACCAGGAAGTTAAACCAGGGGCACCCACTGCTGCCTGGCCAGGCATCTCTCACTCTGCACATGGTGGCATGAGACCAGAGTGGCCCTGGTGATGACAATGCTTCTAATTTATCTTCCCCGCCTTCACGCCTGATCCTCCTATCCACAGTGCCAAGGCTGTTAGCAGAACCTGACAATCCTCATGTCCTGTGTGTCCCTGCTCCAGAATCATTTTATGCCACCTACTCACAGCACCCAGTATCCATCACACCCCCACCCAGCCCCAAAGCTACCATTTTCTTCTTGAAATTTTATTCAAGTGTGGAGACCCCCCACCCCTGGCCAACTGAGTCTTTCTGACTCTCTCAATTAGATGGGCTCATTCCCTATCGTACCCGGCACAGCTGTGACAGTCCTGTGTGTGCTGCGTCCTCCTCTAGACCATGGACTCCTGAGGGTGCGAGCTCTTCGCCATCGACAGAGCTCAGCACATGTGGTGGTCTGTACTCACCAAACCACACATTTTAAGCCAAAATGATCACAGTAAACAAATATTTTCCTTTAGTATTTCAGCTGTTGGCAAGTAAACAGGCATTTCTGAACTACCTGAACAGTCCAACCTGTTAATTCACTTATTCTCTTAAACTTATCCTTAAAGCTCATGCAGAGACCCATGACCTCCAGGAAAATGCCACCTGAGCTGCCCACCCACATTAGTGTGAACTTTCTAAAGATACCTGTTTAAGCAAGTAACGAAAACTGTGTGTTCCTCCTTTACCAGCGTGTGTGTCCTTCAGAAAAGGTACCAGGTCTTACACCCCTTCCCACAATCGCTCAAGACCTGGACATGGTATGCAGCGTCATCAGAAATGTGTTCTACCATTGTCTGATACCCCTGCAGGCTCAGCAGGCCCCTTTTCCAGAGATACTGAAACTGCATTTCCAGTCTTAACCATCACAGGTTCCACACCAATGATGAATAAATGCCCTCACAACCCCCCATCTCCACAGCAGCCACGGCATCTGCGTCTCTGTGTATCCCAGTGGCTGCATTCAGTAGGCCAAGTGCATGGAGCACTGACATTCATTTCGTGGTTCTGGAGTTTGTGCTGCACAAGTCACAATTCTGGACTGGTCCAGGGACAGTGGGACGTGGCTGAGGGAATACATACCCTTTTGACCCTCAAACTGCGGCGTTCGGTGGAGTTTCTCACGAACAGTGATTTTTTAGCCAGGGTTGAACTGTCACTGTCACTCCGATTTAACTGGCAACAAAAGATTAAAAAAAAAAATCACTGCATATCAAACAGAGTGCAAGCAGAAGTTTGGGATTGAGACATTTACCAAGTAAAGCAGGTAGCGATAGTTAAGAGTTTATTTTTTTAAGACAATCCCCTCAAATAAGTTTTTCCTGTTCTGTTTCGCTAAATAACTTCATTTTGTTAAATTATTTATTTATGTATTTTTTTTTGAGACAGAGTCTCACTCTGTCACCCAGGCTGGAGTGCAGTGGCATGATCTCGGCTCACTGTAACCTCTGCCACCCAGGTTCACACAATTCTCCTGCCTCAGCCTCCCTAGTAACTGGGATTACAGGCACACGCCACCACGCCCAGCTAATTTTTGTATTTTTAGTAGGGATGGGGTTTCACCATGTTGGCCAGGCTGGTCTCGAACTTCTGACCTCAGGTGATTCGCTCCCCTCAGGCTCCCAAAGTGTTGGGATTACAGTCATGAGCCACCATGCCTGGAAATAATTTAAATAGCTGCCTTTTGGTAGTGGCTATCAAAAATCATATGTTTAAGCCACTTATATATTTTTTTAAATAAAATTATCCTTTGTATTTTTAGCTAATACATGATATTTGTTTCTTTAAAGAAAGGTCTGCACAAAGCACTGAGCTCAAGGTCAGAGTTGAGACAGTCTGTGCTATCTAGAATGCTCTCAGCCCAGATAGCCCATGCCCACTGTCTCCTCTGCTTCAAATCTTTACTGAAATGCAGCCTGCTCTGAATCCTGCGTATTACCCCCAACCCCCTGCACTACTGTTGTCCATAGCATTGATCCCCTTCCAAGATACTTCACAGCTTGTTCATCATATTTACTGCTTGTGGTCTGGCTCGATTCACAGGAACGTAAACTCTACAATGGCAGGGCTCTGAGTCTCTTGTTTCTAAATGAATCCCAAGTATCTAGGAAAGTGCTTAAAAGCAGGTGCTTAATAAAAACGTGTTGAACTGAATGAATAAATTTAGAATTTAAAAAGGGATTTCTAACCCAGTTTATAATATTATGTCTGTCTTACTAGATAAATCAGAAATACTTCTAGAAGTAGAATTTGGCAAAATGATAACAAATCTCATAATTTTCTTCACAGAACTATGGATGTGATCAGTGTTTATAAGCATTATTAAAAGAGGATTTTTGCTCTAAAATGCAATTCACAATTCTCAGTTCAACAAGACTAACATGGTTTGGCCACAAGATATAGAATAGAAATATACAGACCACATATATCTCAAAAAACCACTTTATGTTTCTAAATACAGACTGATGTCCAAATAACGTATGAATACTTGGCACTCCGATCCTTAAACTTTGCTTACTTGCCAAATAAATCACATTGCAACCAAGGAGACATTAAATTTGACAGCAAAACAAACAAACTGAAAAGGACCATAAGCATGTGATATTCTACATCTATTTTATAGCATTTCTAGCATTTGTAGTTGTCATGTGAAGACTCCCAGTGCACAGTCTTCTCCTTTGCAGGCCATTCCCTACCAGCAGGGAAGAAGCTGCAGTCCCAGAGCCTCGCCGCGAGCGCCGCCACCTTACCCTGCAGATGTACTGGCTCCGCTCTCCGGGAGAAAAGGTCTGTGAGCGCACTATCACGCTGCTCCTCACAAAAGGATGCTGTCTAGAGCTCAGGCTGCTGCGCTCTTTGGGGCGAACTGCCATATTGTCATTAGCGGCTTCATCAGTGTTTGTCTCTTTGTCAACCTATAAGAGAAGTTAACAGCTTGTCAGGAGCTGAAAGATGTGTAAACATTATGCTCCTTTCTTCTAAGAAAGAAAAAATATCTAATGTTACAACAGAGACTCATGGAGCACTACGGCCACTCCTAAGAGAAAGGCTTTGCATTACAGACTATAGTACTTCCAAAGTACTTCTGGGGAGAATTTCTCTTCAGTTTTCTACCAAGAGTGGCTTTCTGCTAAGTTCTCAGGAAGTTCTGCACAGCGGGCAGTGTGAGTTCTTGGGAAGTTCTGCACGGCAGGCACTGTGGTATCTGTCCAACAAGCACCATAAATAGAGGTGCTGCCTCCACAAGGTCGAACATTAGAATGAAGGTTTAGATTTAAAATGATTTTATAAAGAATCCTATTTGGGTATATATCATCATTAAACTTTATTCAACTTTCTGATTACACTTTTTCCAAATAAATGATAAAGATAATTAAATATAAGAAAATGAAATATACCACAAACTTGTAGGTTTAAATAGAATATGCAATTATACATGTATAAACATAACTGTTGTGAAGCTGAGTTGTATTTTTACTGGATCTTTAGAAATGTAACAAAAATAAAACTTAAGTAAAAATGGAAGTTTCTCAAAATACAAACTCAGTAGGCATAGGCAGATGTCTGTTTTTTATCTTATAGGTATAATTTGATTCCAAACCTGCCTCTTGATGAAAGTTTGCTCCTTTGAGAAAGGAAGTTCTTAGGGCATAATATTATTTTCTCAGGAATACAAAATTATAATTTTCTAAACTCTATTACTAATATCCCCAGTGTGTGGGCATCCTCAAAGCTTGAAAATATTTTCCCCATATGGGGCTGAGAGTCTCAATACATCTCTCACTTAACTAGCAAAGTTACCTGTTTAATAACTTGGCTAGCACTTGTGCCTAAACTAAGTCACCTGTCACCTTTCCAATCAGGGCATCGCCTAACCAAAATGAACTTTAAATGTTTACTTAATGTTTGAAATGGAAATAAAGCTTACTACATATACGGAACTTGACACAAGACACCCTGTTATTATCCAAGGAATTCAGAAAATACTTTTAATATTCACAGAGTATTTATAGAGATTTAAAGTAGCTAGAACTATTTCTCTTCTTATATATTCTCCAAATATAAGTGGAGAATATTTTGGGCCCATTTTAAAACTTTAAAGCATTTATGATGCTTCTCAGAGCCTGTTCCCACACACGCCTTTCACGATCAGCTTTCGGCACAAAATCCTGACACGGAACTTATACCTAAGGAGACAGGCACGCATCTCCCTAGTCCACAGGGTGCCTGTGAGGCATCAGTTTTAAGACAGAACAGTGGAATAGTCACCAGTGTTGGTATTCCAGTAGGTGGCTGACTTCTGAGGTCTTTGGCACAGTTGTTTTCTTTCCTGTTCCCGTCTTCGTTCATCTCAGGCACACTAGGGCATGAACTTAAATCTTCTGTACAGTTACTGTCCTCTGGCAGTTTAACTTCAGCCTCTTTTTCAGCCACAATTTCGTTAGAGGCCTCTCTCAGCATTGTTAGCCTATGGTAAAACAAAAACAAAACACACTTTTGGTAGGCAGGCATGCTCCATGAACACGCAGCCTGGGCATGCTAAGTTGTTATCTGGGAAACGAACAGACTCACATATAATGAGCCAAGCCATTTCTTTGGCTGGGGTTTTTAACTAAATGTCTCATAAAAAATAAAATCCTTACTTCACCCTCTAGTAACCTGTGGCAAAATCACCATAATGTGGTATTAAAAAGTTAAACTCATGAAATTTAACCTAATTTCTAGATATTAAAATAGACATATTCTGAAAATTACATATAGAGTTTAATGTTTGTTAGCATTTAAAAATATTGACACTCACTATAAAATAACTTGGTATTCGTTGTTCATTTATTGTACAATTAATCATATAATAGAATGGAGTTACTCTCAGCTAAGAGTGAATAAACAAGTAAGGATTTTAAATGCTCATTTTATTGAATGTGCTCATGGTCTAGCAGGGAGAATCCTATGTTAAGCAAGTTTTTCTTCTAAACTAGCAGAAGACTCATTTTTAACAAAAGCCCTGGCACGGGCTGAAGTGGCATTGTAAGTGGTGTAAGTGGTGCTCCAGAAGATAAATACCGCTTATATGGAATATATAAAGCAGGAGTACTAGGATGGTTTAGAACATCTCATACTTCGTTGAGTTTCATGTTCTCCGAACGCAAACATTCTTTCCATTGATAACTAAATGTTCAGCTTTAATTTGACTGGTGGCATAACGACAAACAGGCACAGACTAGTTAATAAATGTCTAGCCATGAAGTGAACATAACGGGAACCATTAATGACTACTATGAGTTATAAATTTCTTTGTTTACATAGTAAGTGTACTGTTTGGAAATATGTGTGAAACAAATTGTATTTTACATATATGAGAATTACTATTTAAAGATACTATAATGAACCTTATAATCACTCTCATATTTTCATATTTATTTGTTTTGCAGTGCTGTGACTTTTATTCACTATGAAGGACTTTTGATAAAGACAAAGTATATCTATATCTTTTTACATCACAGTAGAAAGCTATTCCTTCCAAATGTCCATGACTGCGTTATTTATGATATACCTTGTCACTCTAAGTTTCTAAAAAGTTTTCTATATACACACATACAAATGCATGCTATATATGTATATGCACATGTGTTAACAGTAGTTCAACTGAACATAACAGTCTAAACAACTATATATCAAAAATTAACTCAAATGATTTTACATATATATTTAATGAGTGAAATATTCACTCAAATTTGTTTTAAGAGAAAACAGTACAATCCAGGAAGGATAGCTCTTTATATAGATATGAACCTGAACAAAAACTGTAATAACTTCCCTCTCTGCCCCCCTTTTTAAAGGATTGGGTATGGATAAAGGGAAGGACAGGGAAAAAGAAGGTAAGAGTGGTAACAAACAGAGAAATAAGTACTCAGAAGTTGTTTTTTAAATACCTGCTTTGTCTTCCTAGAGCCTAAATGGTACTTACAGGTAGTTAGAAGAAAAATAGAGTCACTTTTAAAATTATAACTCTACAATAAGCTACCATATCTATCAAAATCAAGTTTAGACTTAAAAAAAAAAAAGCTCAGAAAATAGTGTTTTAAAATTACTCGAAACAAGAACAAAGAATCTGGCTAATGTTTTAACTTTGCCCACAATCTTGCCGTTACTTCCTTAACTCTCTAATGACCAAGGAAAGACTTTTCCTAGCATAGCTTCCTGAAGGTGCAGTGCATTCCATAATTCTGGAATAAAACATGAGCCTACAAAGGTTTCATTGTAAGACGTGTAAACACATCATCTTTGAGTTCCCAATAGCAAAAGGAAATAACTGTTTAACCAGTCTCCATCTGGACCCCTTTGCTCTTCTTGTCCTGATTCTTCTTCTTCTTCTTCTTGTGCTAATTCTTGTTCCACAGCTAACAACTCAGCTGATGTTCTTGCAAGTAAGGCTGACACTGCATCCTGGAGAATGGAAAGCATACGGCAATTAACATCATATCCTTGAAGAAATGATTTAACAACTCATCAGATGGGAATTTACTATCTGTAAAGAAGATTCAACTCTCCTGCTGAAAACAAATATGAAAGCTGAATAAAATAGAACCCAAAACAAGCAAAACCTCTCAGCTGTTTTAAAGCAATGAAGAGCAACAAAGGCAATCAGGACTAGAGGGCCAAGATCCCAGGCAGAACAGAAATATAATAAGGTGAGCCATTGTCACTCTTTTCCCTTAGGGTATTTGTCAATTCTAGTGGTGAGGTACACAGGCTAAACAGACTGTGGCTGCCTAGAACAGTGACAATGTCAGTAGGATGGGAAGACTAAAATTGAGTTCAGGACTACCAAGGCAGTCAACTCACAAGAGGTTGGAGAAAATGAACTGTAAAGTGAGCTCAATATTCTGCATGATATTCCTGTCATGGCATTTGCCATTCCTAAGCTGCCTATATGCAGAGCAAGAAGCTGAGAAACAAAGCAAAAAAACAGCTGCTATCAGGCTAAAATAGTAAGCAGATATTTCCATTGTGCCATACAGTCTTATGGAGAGCAAAACTGGAATTCAGGTCCCCACATAATTCAGGTAAGCTACCCATATTGTCATTTGCCTTTCAGAAGAATATAAAATCCTCTCTGGAGGAAGATATCAGTCAGTTATCCTCATACGTAATATCCAGCATTTCATTAGGACCTAAAGAGTGAAAGTCAAGAGAAACGATAGCCAAATAAGGCAGACCCACAGATGATCCATACACTACTGGCACTGAGAAAAACATTTAAGTTTTTATGGATAATATGCTCAAAAAATTGAATGAAATGATAAAGAATTTCAGTGGTATAAACAAAAAGAAAATCACATTAGCATATCAGAGTGAAACTGCTGAAGAATCTTACAAGCAGTAAAAGAAATAATGCTATATGACCCAACCATTAAGTCATCCTCCAAAAGCTCCATGGAATCAATGGAAGCTAGATGACAATAAAATGATATTTTTAACATGTTCAAAGAAATAACTGCAGACCTAGAATTCTGAATATGCAGCAAAAAAACCATCTTTCACAAATGAAGTTGAAATAGATACTAACAGGTCTATAGTAAAAGAAATATTAAAGGGAATTCTTTGAGCAGAAGCAAAATGTCTCAAATGGAAGCACAATAATGCAGAAGGAAATAAAATATAACAAAAGGGTAAAAATGTGAGGAAATCTGCATGAATACTAATTGTCAATGAAACAATAATAATATCTTGTGAGATTCAAAATATATGACAATAATAGCAGAGAAGGAGGAAAGGGTATAAAATGGAGTTAAAGTCTTTGAAAATCTTTGCATTGTCTGGGAAAAAGTAAAGGAATTGATTTATGGTAGTTTTTAATAAGTTAAGAACTCATGCTATAATCTCCAGAGAAACTGCAAAAAATAAAAGACTATAGATCTAGTAGACGGAAAAATGAAAATTTAAAAATAATTAATTCAAAACAAGGAGAGAAAAAGAATAAAGATGGAATTAAAAGAAAACAAATAGGAAGATAATAGGATCAAACCCAAATATATCAATAATAGCATTAAAAGTAAGTGAGCTAAATATTTCAATTAAAAGATGAAGATTTTAAGACTGGATAATAAATCAAAACCAAATACATATTGCTTATAAGTAGAATACTTTAAATACAGTATTTCAGAAAGGTTGAAAGTAAAAGGATGAAAAAAGATCAACCACGCAAACACTAACCCAAGAAGGCTGATATGTAGCTTTACTAACACCAAAGTAGATTTTAAAACAAGAGGTATTGCTAGAGATAAAAAGGAACACTTCATAATGATAAAAGGTTCAGTTGAACAGAAAGATGCAATGCAATGCTAAAGGTAAATGCTAAATTTACTTTACCTAATAACAGACTCAAAAAGCAATACTTACACGTCTAAATAGACTGAAGTACAGAGATAGAATTTGTAAACAAAAACTTACACACACAAAAAAGTACAGGACTGGATGGCTTCACCTGTGAATTCTATGAAACATTTACAGAAGAATTAATACAAATTATTCTCAAACTCTTCCAAAAGGTAGAATGCTTTCTAATTCATACTATGAGGCCAGAATTAGCCTGATAAAAACCAAAGCTATCACAAGAAAACTATGAATACAGACACAAAAATCCTCAATGGAATATCAGCAAACTGAGTCCAACAACATACAAAGGATCTACACTATGACCAAGTGAGATTTATCCTAGGAATGCAGGGTTGGTTTACCACTTGAAAATCAATTAATACATTATATCAATTGAATAAAGAACAAAAACCACATGACCATCTCAAGAGATGCAACAAAGGCATTTTACAAATCCAACAGCCTTTAATGATGAAAAGCAGTCAACAAACTTGGAAAAGAAGAAGTTTTCCTCATTCTGATAAAGGACATCTATGAAAAAGCCATGGCCAAATTCATACTTAATGGTGAAAGGCTGAAAGCTTTTCCACTAAGATCAAGACCAAGACAAGGATGTCTGCTCTTACTACTTCTTTCAATATTGTTTGGGAAGTTCTAGCCAGGGCAAATAGGCAAAAAAAAAAAAAAAAAAAAAAAGAAGAAGAAAAGAAATAAAAGGCATATGACTGGAAAGGAGAAGTAAAATCACCTCTATTTGCAAACAATATGATCTTATAGAAAATCTAATGGAATCCACTAAAAAAACTATTAGAATTAATAAATGAGTTCAGTAAGGTTGCAGGATACAAGACAAATAAAATCAACTGTGCAACAATTAAAAATGCAACTGAGAAAACAGTTCCACAGTGGCTGGGGAGAGTAGGGAGGGTGAGGAGGAAAAGGGAAAGGTTATTCAACAGGAACATCAAGTTACATTTAGAGAGGCAGAATAAGTTCTGCTGTTCTAATGTCCAGTAAGGTGACTGTAATTAACAACATTGTATTATATACTTCAAAACAGCTACAAGAAAGGATTTTGAATGGTCTCATCGCAAAGAAATGATAAAAGTTTCAGGTGATGGATTTGTTAATTTACCCTGATTTGATCATTACATAATGAATACATGTACTGAAACATCACACTCTTTCAGTGGGTCCTCAAACTTTGTTTTAAATGATTAAAACATTTACATGATGAAATATCTGATATAATTTATTGATTTTCAAGTGTTAAACCAACCTTGCATTCCTAGGACAAATCTCACTTGGTCATGTATAGATCTTTTTTATGCTGTTGTATGGGGCCATGATGAACAAAACTTTTAAAAGCCTGGTTCCATTCACAATAGCATCAGAAAGAATAAAATACTTAGAAATAAATTTAACAAAAGAAGTCACACACTGATCCTTTTGTAGTTCCTAAGTGTGATGATTAGGTTTTCATGCTCATGTGTGACATATGTCTCCTTCAAATCTCATTAGGACATCAGCACATTACCCATCTGACATAAAAATAAAAAAGAAAAATGAAAGAAATGCAAACTTTGACTCTGAAAACTATGAAATATTATTGAAAGAAATTAAAGACCTAAATAAATGGAAATATATCCTATGTTCATGGATCAGAAGACTTAGAACTGTTATGATGACAGTATCTTCCAAACTGACCTACAGGTCTCAATTCTACCCCTGTGAAAATCCTGGCTATCTTTTTTTGCAGAATTTAGTAAACTGATACTAAAACTCTTATGGAAATGCAAGGGACTCTGAATAGCCAAAATAATCTTTAAAAAGAAAAACAAAGTTGGAAGACCCACACTTCCTGATCTCAAAATGACTACAAAGCTATAGTAATCAAGGCAGTGTGGTACTAGCTTAAGTACAGACATACGGATTAATGAACAGGATTGAGAGTCCAGAAATATAAACCCTCACACTTGATTTTCAACAAGGGTGCCAAGATAATTCAAGGGGAAAGAACAGTTTTTGCAATAAATGGTGCTGCAACAACTGCATCTCCACATACAAAAAGACGAAACTGGATCCACATTAACGACTCAAATGAATCAGAGACCTAAATATAGGACTTTAAAACTCTTAGAAAAAGACCCAGGGGTAAATCTTTGTGGTATTAGTTTAGGCAAAGTAGTCTTAGTTATGATACCAAAAGTACAAGGATTTTTAAAAAATTGATAAACTGGACTTTTAGGAAAATTAAAAACTTTTGTGCCGTAAATAAAACCATCAAGAAAGTGAGAAGACAATCCACAGAATGAGAGAAAATATCTGCAAATCATTTATCTGATAAGGGGTTTGTATCAAGAATAGGTAAGGAACTCTTATAACTCAATAATAAAAAGATCAACAGACTGGACGTGGTGGCTCACGTCTGTAATCCCAGCACTTTGGGAGGCGAGGTGGGCAGATCACCTGAGGTCGGGAGTTCAAGACCAGCCTGACCCACATGGAGAAACCCTATCTCTACTAAAAATACAAAATTAGCTGGGCATGGTGGTGCATGCCTGTAATCCCAGCTAATCCCAGCTACTCGGGAGGCTGAGGCAGGAGAATAACTTGAACCTGGGAGGGGGTGGTTGTGGTTAGCCGAGATTGTGCCATTGTACTCCAGCCTGGGCGATAAGAACAAAACTCCATCTCAAAAGAAAATAACAATAAATTAAAAATAAATAAATAAACAATACCTTTTAAAAATAGACAAAGATTCTGAAAAGACATTTCTCAAAAAAAAAAAGATATACTAATGGCCAATAAGCCTACGATGCTCACCATCATTAGTCATTAGGGAAATGTCAATCAAAGCCACAGTGAAACACCACTTCACACCCACAAGAATGGCCAGAATCAGAAAGACAGATAGCACATGGCAAGGGAGAAAGTGGAAACCTCATACACTGCTAGTGGGAATGCAAAATGGTGCAAACACCTAGGAACAGTTTGGCCATTCCTCAAAATATTACACACAGAGCGACTATACAACCCAACAATTCTACTCACATGTACATACCCAGGAGAAATGAAAACATACGTCCACAAAAACACTTGTATACAAGTGTTCATAGCTGCATTTTTCATAATAGCCAAAAAGTGGAAACAACCCAAATGCCCATCAGCTGATGGACAGATAAAATGTGGTACATCCACAATAGAATATTATGTGTGAATAAAAGGGAATAAAATACTAATACTGCAACACCATGGAGGTACCTTGAAAATATTATGCTAAGTGCAAGATGACACAAGAGAACAAATATTGTATTATTCCACTTACATGAAATGTCCAGAAGAAGCAAATTCAGAGATAGGGATTAGTGGTTGCCTTGTAGCAGAGATTAGTGGTTGCCTTGGGGGAAAGAGGTTAGGGAGAACTGGGAGTCCCTGCTCGTGCACACAGGGCTTCTTTGGTGATGATGTCAATGTTCTAATATTAGACTATAATGTTGGTTGCATGCACAACTCTGTGAATATCCTAAAAACCACTGAATTGGGTGCTTCAAATGGATAAACTGTCACACTTTAAATGGGTGAAATGTATGACATATGAATTATATTGTAATAAAGCTATTTTTAAGAACTTACATAAAGTGTGACCATTATAAAAGCATTCTTAAGGATAAAAAACTCTATTTCGCCATCTTGTATGCATTGTTTAGTGTCTACCACAAGCCTGGGCATGTGATCTAAGATGTACCATGATGTTTGTTTCCCTTTCACCCCCACTACAGTGTCTACTATAGTGTCTCACACACAGTAGATGATCAATAAAACACTGTTGTTTAATTATCTGACTTTTGCTTAGGAAATGCCTTCCTCATAATCTAAAATAAACTTGAATTCAATAACAATATCCACAAATGCCAAATTCGTGATGAACGGCCTCACAAAAGGCCCCTTTGTACGTTTTTTTGAAGTACTGTATTGAAGTATGGTTGCTCGCTACAACCCACCCCCCATTTTTTTGAGACAGGGTCTCTTTCTGTCTTCCAGGCTGGAGTACAGTGGCGTGATCATGGCTCACTCCAGCTTCAACTTCCAAGGGTCAATCGATCCACCCACCTCACCTTCCCCAGGAGCTAGGACTTCAGGCGTGCACCACTGTACCCAGCTAATTTTTTTGTTATTTTTGTAGAGACGGGATCTCGCCATGTTGCCCACGCTGGTCTTGAACTCCTGAGCAATTCACCTGTCTCAGCCTCCCAAAGTGCTGGGATTACAGGCCTGAGCCACCATGTCTGGTCCTTACAAAAGTATTTAATAGAAAATATTTATGGCTATTGATGTTACAAATGGAAAGCTAACACACTGTTTTGGCTTAATAATTTCAAATTTGCAAAATATAAAGGTGCCAAATGTATAACCTGACAGTGGAATCAAACAATGTGAACACGATGCATGGAAAGTATATATTTAAATTAAAAGGTTTTTTCCATGATCACTTAAAACCAGTGAAGCCTCTATGTCAAAGTTTATTTTTATAAGGAAGTGTGAGCAGAAAAGAGTGCTCCTTTTACAAACCATATTTGAAACAAAGCCAAAGCTGGAAATTAACTTTCTTTTTTTATAGGAAGCTGGGAAAAACAAAGTTGTGAAAGGAGAAAAGGAAGGATAGTGAAAGTGATAAAAGCATGTTTTTTTCCACTGGTCTCGTAGCATTCCATATTTCATATTACTTTCATATTATGTATGTATTTCACATTACTTTCGTATTATTCTCTAATTTTGACTCACCAAGTCTATAGAATCTCCTAACGGCTGGTTTGGTTGAAATACAGAGTCCTCATTTTCTTCATTCTTTTTGCAAGGCATTTGCTTGGAAGGAAGCAAGTTATACCATAGAGTGAAAACCTCACTGGAAAATGGTAAATCTGCCAGGCTGATCTGAGTTCCAGCCTATGTAAGTGAAAGAAAACAAAGAAAAAAAATAAAGAGGAGAGAAAATAAAATGTTTAAGTTAGTATTTGTTCTGATAAAGATTATTGAATGAGCTTGTTTTAGGGTAAAAAAAAATGCAATTCTCCTGACATAAAGCATTGCTGGATTTTTTAAAACATGGGGATATGTTATATTTTCAGCTGTGACTAAATAAGAAATAACCCCCCACCTAAAAGTTAATCCTGGGATTAGTTTGTGAGATACCATTTTGCAAAGACCTAATGACTAAGCATGCCCTTTATGTAAATGTGAAATTATTATTATTATTTTTGAGATACAGTCTTGCTCTGCCTCCCAGGCTGGAGTGCAGTGATGCGATCTCAGCTCACTGCAACCTCCACCTCCTGGGTTCAAGCGATTCTCCTCCCTCAGCCTCCTGAGTAGCTGGGATTACAGGCGCATGCCACGACACCCAGCTAATTTTTGTATTTTCAGTACAGACAGGGTTTCACCATGTTGGCCAGGCTGGTCTCGAACTCCTGACCTCAGGTGATCTGCCTGCCTCAGCCTCCCAAAGTGCTAGGATTACAGGCATGACCCACCGCGCCCAGCCTCATAGTACTTCTTATAATATGCTGTAAAGGTGACTTGATTATTACTCACCAACAATCCATTATCCACTGAAAAAAAAATAAAAACTCTACTTTGGTTCTTGAATAAGACATCAGATAGCAACAGTTTTCTCTAGATACATAAGTTAGTAGAATGGCAAAAAAAGTAAAGGATAAAGGCTTTCATATTCCACCAAATCACACATAGACAAAATCTAAATTAAATTACACTCTTCTTTAAGGCTATCAATTAACACGTTTATGAACTTTGTTGGAGCCTCTGACATCTATTATACTAAATATGACATCTATGATACTAAAGCCTTTCTGATAGCCTAACAAGTCTGTTGTCTTTGCTTCTTTCTAACTTCATTGTCAGATAATATTATCAGACATTTTTCTCAAGAAAACAAGAAGAAAAATTAAGAAGAAACCTACCCCTCTTAAACTTTGTTCATCATGAAACGTGTGTTTCTGTGCTTCCCACTGGACTGCAGAGAAAAGCTCAACTGGAGACTCACATTGTTTTCTGAACACATGGGCACGTCTCTAGATGCCTGCATTTGAACACTTATGTAACTTTACTGGGATGTAATGGTTTTCTGAACACATGGGCACATCTCCAGATGCCTGCATTTGAACGCTTATGTAACTTTACTGGGATGTAATGGTTTTCTGGTTATTATGCACAGCAGCGTGTTAAACTCACAATTAGTTAAGTGTGAAGTCTTCTGCTGTCGCATTTAAATATCGTATTGCTCTAAACAGTAACACCACATCTTCCCAAAAGCTCCAATACTGTGGTGGGGGAGAGTGAGGTGAATAAGGGTACTATATAGTATTCAGTGGTCTTGCTTAATTTTAATTTGTAACAGTGAATTATGTGGGGATGTCTTTTTGATATCTGGCTTCATCGTTTATAGTTGTGTGACCGTAAAATATATTACCTCTCAAACAGCTCCTTATCTGAAAATAGGGGATAATCATCCATTTCATAACCACTCTTTCATCGGGTTGTCATGAGGATTAAATGAGATACTATACACACAGCACTCACATAAAGCTCGACATTGGCACTGGGAGTGGTAAGCACACTCCATGAGTGACAGCTGTCACAAAAGTCAAGTTCTTCTGTGGTTAAAAGCTAGAAATAGAAAGCAGCTTTTATAGAAAATCACAATTTATAAGCAGTTTTTAAAGGTCTGGAATAAGAGAATAAACAGAAACCACTATTTCAGAAAAAAATGAAAAAACATTAGATGTTTCCCAAGATGCTGGGCAGGTCTGTAGTGATTTCTAGGGCCGGCAAAATAGCAACCACAAAATCTATTCTCAGCCCATCCGATCGTAAGTGTTGTCTGATGATGGGAAATATGAAGAACCCTACCAGGCATTCTTCCCTCCGGTGTCGACTGACAGAGCAAAGATCTACTCTCAGTGTCTTCTGTTGTAAAGCTGTTTGGGAAATGGCGACTCTGAACACATCATTGAATAAAATGGATTCTGTGGGCGGATGAACTTTTGTGCGAAACAGACAGCTGACATCAGCTGAGGAAGGAAGAACGGCAACCCTAAAATATCTGCAAAGAACAAGAATAAAACGGATTTCATAGGTACTTTAATTTTACCAGATTCACAGCTATCATTTGAAATTATCTGCAAAGCAAGAAAATGAGGGATCATGGAGTTCTTGATCAATCTAAAGTGTTGCTGCTATCACGGGTCCGTGCTCAGCTGCATAGATGCTCTGTTCTGAACCCACCCAAGCTGACTACGCCCCTGAGCATGCAACGGCCCAGCCTCCACTCACCACGAGACTGCAGCAAAGGCACATGATAGGAAAGTGAAGAGGAAGACAATCCACAGGGCAGACGAATTTAACGTCCCACCTGCCCCATGTACAGCCAATTCCAAAATAAGTTATTTCTGAGCCTGGGAAGGTAGGAACACACTAAGTAGATACTGGTGACTTTATCCCACAGAATCCTCATCCTGAGTATTAAACAAGAGATGCTGATGATCACTTCCCAGGAATGGAATACATTATCCTACTAGAGAAAAAGAAAGGCTAAGTAGCATATTGTTAAGAAAATTTAAAACGGATGAAATAACAGTTCAAAAATATCGCTGTCTAGCATCTCCAAAGTCTGAGATACGACAAACTGTTTTAAGAGTCTCTTGCCTTGCAAAATTCAGAGGAAGAGTTACAGAAAAACAATAACTTCTAATACTACTTTAAAGTGACTTTTCTGAGCACACATTATATGAAGACCCACAATTCTTAGAAACAGCTGAGGTAACTTCCTTTAAATCCCAGAAAGAGAATATCACTAAGTCTATCCCTCCACCACCATTTCCAGGCTTGTCTAATCTGTCTTCTAAAACATGTCTTTCTCCAGTAGAAAAACTGTAAATTCAAATGCAGAACTGAGGAATGTCGTATTATTTTGTATTTCATATCAATACTAATTATGGAGATTCCACATTGAAGACCTAGTGGGCCTGAGGCCCACTGCTGTTGATTAAAGAGCCTTAATAAGACACAGCTCACTGTCCCTGGGAGGCTGAAGA
Organism: Theropithecus gelada; assembly: GCF_003255815.1. Taxonomy (NCBI): domain Eukaryota; kingdom Metazoa; phylum Chordata; class Mammalia; order Primates; family Cercopithecidae; genus Theropithecus; species Theropithecus gelada. The sequence goes on along the minus strand of NC_037672.1, from coordinate 180,206,173 downwards.
TTCAGCAGAAGAAAATCTTTTCTCTGCTTTCGTGGAAAAGTAATAAAGAAGAAGTGTATTAGAGTGGCAATGGAGGGAAGGGCTCTTCTGTTTCTCCAGCCATCACACCAGTGAAGCCTTCCGTACCAGTGGCCTAACCACTTAAGTGATTTAAAAATGTTTCCACATTTTAAAAGTGAGATTTTACATAGTTAAGAGCCAAATATACAAGGGAAAGAAGGCAAAGGTATGCTCTCTCTCATTCTGTTGTGGGGGTGGGCGTGTGGGGGGGGCATAGCTCTACAACCTGGAGTCCAGCAAGCGACTCACAAAAATACCGTGGCTGTTGTCAACCAGAGGAAGCATAAACTCTGTCTGTCACAATTAATAATCAAAAAATTAACTTTTGAAGTTGGGGAAAAAAAGAACAATTTTAAGACTATCTCATACTAGCTGTCATGTTTAGCAGTGTCATTATTTACGCCAAGTCTTTTACATTTGGGTTTAAGGAAAGATTGCTATACGTGTCAGGAAGGTTCACACCAACTAAACGCGTGCCTGCACACCAGCTGGGGAGCTGAAGAGCAAATGTCTGCTCATTGGCTGGGCTGAGTACTTCACTGGTCCTACACCACACAGGTATCACCATGCCTCCAGAAGGGACTTGGTGACATCCTATGAGGTAAGTGAGAATGACTGTGATTGGTTTAGTTGAAGTAGAGCATATTGTAGGTGTACCCTTACGGTGAGTTTAAAGAAGGTGTGTGTTCTTGGGATGTTCTGTAGTTTTCTCCTGAAGTTGTGTATTGTTTCTCACTGTTTATTGTTTCAATCTCTGGTAGACTTGTCTTCTCCGTGATCTGCTTTACTAAAAGGCCATCAATGGCATGCTCCAACATCACAAGTTATTTACCGGTAGGGAGAAGCCACAGATTATATCAAGCCAGTCTTCCTGGACACTGCTGACTGGTGTTTTTCATCTCAGGCCTGGGAAGCAGGCTGTCTGTGTTGATCTAGGCACTTCTACGTGATGCCTGCTCGCCTCACCCTTCTCACTAATGATGTGGACAGCCCACGCCTTGATTCAGGAAGTTCTCTAAGCTCACCCTCTTCCTAGAATCCTATCCTACCTCCAATTTTGATGCTTGTCAACACATTAAAATCTACTATCTCACCTGGGCTCGGTGGCTCATGCCCGTAATCCCAGCACTTTGGGAGGCCAAGGTGGGAGAGCCCAAGGAGTTCAAGACCAGCCTGGGCAACCCAGTGAGACCCCATCTTTACAAAAAAAAAAAAAGAGAGAAATCCACTATCTCTATTCTTCTGTTGTTGAGTACATAATCTCTATCTAGTTCTTTTCCTCTTAGATCCAGTTTCTTCTTTCTGATGATTATTGGAATGTTAGGAGGTGAATTTACAAGTAACTCTGTAGGAAAAACATGAAGGACTCTTAAATTTATTCTATTAAAAGTCCTATCACAAAGGAATATACTCTATCATTAAGGAAAACATTCACCTGGCTGGGTATAGAGTCTTGGGGATCATCCCTCAACAGCTCTTTTTAAATTTCCAAAGCCTTACAATGCATATTCAAAATATTATTAAAATCCACTTGTTACAGGAAGTTTCAATGCAGAGTGGACATGTATATTCTGGATTCTATGTCTGACGTGCTAAGTCGAAATCTGGATTCTTCCTGGTACTGTCCAGCCATGAGCCCTTCAGAGTCCCTGAAACTCTGATGTCAGAAAATGTTAATGGTGGCGTCTAAGACTTCCAGACTTATCTGTCATAAGATTTTTAGGCTTATCTGTCAGGAAACAGTCTCTAAGCAATGGACTGTGTAGAATTATGTCATCAATTTGTTGGGATTCTTGGTTTGATGAAATGAAATAACTTTAAGAACTCACTGGTCACAGGGAAGTAAATGCTTGATGATGAAAACATACATGTAGCATGACAAAATGTTTGACTGGCAATGTTGTACTGATACATTAAATTTAATCACTACATTTTAATGTAAAAGATTAGAAAATTCCTTAAACAACAGTAGTAACAATTACACAATAACAAAAGTTTTACTCCTATTTCAATCAAATTCCAAACAGCATAAAATAGTATTTCTGGTTACAAAAAAAAGATTAAAAGTCTTGGCTTCTACTGTTAAAAAGAATCAGTTGAATAAGAATTAAAACTCAGTAAGTCTTCCTCACATTTTCCTTTTTATCTTTGTCTGCCATTCATTCAGACATGATCAGCCCTGTTATGTCTTTTCCATATCTTCATTTTGATGAACTGCATGATTACAGTGTAAAATTCTCTTACATGGAAATTTTTAAGTTCCTCAATTTGATCTTCACTGATTTTACTTACACTTTTGAAGTATGAGGTATCAAGAAGGCATGAAGGTTTCGGAGCTGTGCTATAATCACCATGAAACTTGAACTTTTTGCATTGTATCTGTCAAAAGAGAGGCTAAATGAAGTCAGGAATCACCACAGGCCGCTTGCCCCGCACAGATGTCAGAACTGCTCCTTTCCCACACACCTTCCTTACCTGAGTCCTATCTGAACCTGGGCGGTCTCCACAATGGCTACGTCCTCTTCACTGTATGTGACATCTTCAATTTCACTAGGCCTATATGGACAGGGAGTAGATGAACAGTTAATTAATGGGGTTACTAATTGTTATGGTTACAGTTTGCCACTTAGCGTTCTGAATGAAAATCCGAATTAACAGCACTCCTATGCCCTCCCAGTGGAACTGATCCCAGTGAAAGCTTACTGTTTTAGAGGCTCTTTTCAAGAAGAGTTCGCCTCTGGGCTTTAGGGCAAAGCCTCTCTGATGACTACTTTCCTTATTACTAGAAATATACCACACCCTAGAGACATTCCAGGCTTTCAGAAATACACATGAGAAGCTTCATGTGCCAAACAGAGTCTGGTGAATTCTTCCAATATTCCCATTAAAATCAAGGTTTTTAAATTTTAAAGAGGGTCATTTGCCTCTGGGTACACCAATCTGTTTATCATTTCCATGGCAAAGTCATTTTTGATATACTGAAATTTTCAGCCACATCACTTCTTTAACGGCTAAAGTCCTTACTAAGCCAAAGAGTGGACTAATGGTAGCAGTCCATTTACAGCATATAACCCACACCCACGGCGAAGGAGATTTGCTGGAGCTACAAGCACCCCTGCTGAATCCTTACTGTTTCACAAAAGCTTCATAGACTCCACTGTCTCCAGCCACAGACTCATCAGATACAGCAGCCGACACACAAGTGGTTTTCTCCCCAAGCAAGTGGATCGCTCTTCTTTTTGGTAATGATTTTTCCACGTCTATGGAGGGGAGGGTGAGAGCTCTAATCAGAATGTCTTATGTGGAAAAGTTAAGCATTAAATACATACACAGTTTGGTCATGAGCAATCCAAAATAAGATATCCTTCTGGGAGTCAAGGATGTTAATATTCAAATCTACAGATGCAAACAATTCAAGGCACTATGACTTAGAAGATTCCTGGGACGCCAGTTATTTCAGTCATTACTTGGAAGAGAATATGGTTTTTCTTTGTCCTGAAATATTTTAAGGGAAGGGATGAATTACACAAATTCTCATTGGTCCTTAGTCTCTTTCTTTCAAGCATTCACTGTAGTTTTCATATATTCAGGAATAGGAAATGATCTATGTCCCTCAAGGTGACATTTCTATCACAGAGAGCTTCTAGCTACTCAATGGATACGTTTCCACCTCTTTTGCTCTCCCCTTCTCTCCACATGCCATATTCTACATCTCCTTGCTACTATTCTAACAGAAATTAAGAAACAACGTCTTTGACTTACAGGAACTCCTCACCAGCCAACACCATGAAAAAACGTTTTGTGCTACTGAATCTTTAGCACCAATGGTCACTTAACTTTTATCTTAACTCATATTCATACACCAGCACCCTGCAGTGAGCAAGGAGCATTCATTTAAGGCTGTGCTCTGTACTGTAATGAGCTGCAAGCCTGTGGTGCTCTTTCATCCTCCAGTGAGCGAGAGTGAGCGCAGGAATCTGTATTGGTATGCATTTCGGCCCCCTTCTGAGTCATGACTTTACATCTTGTTAAGATGTTTAAGTTTTAAGGCTTCAGATTACAGGATTGATTGCTGCATTTTCCCTTTTATTTCTGGCAGTGGGAATGCTTTTTCCTTGATGATGAAGTGCCTTCTCTCTGCCCACCCCCCTTTGTGAGGGGTGAAGGTGATGACATGATTTATTGATTACCCCCAGGAATAACCATAGCAGCCTGAAATTGACTTTGACAATGACAGTGACTGACTGTGGAAGGCCTTCGTAGTTATCCCAACGTGGTTGGTGTCATGCAGCAGGGATTGGCACTGGAGAGCAAAGTTTACATAAAAGGGACTTGACTTTACCTGCCTAAGCCTCTAGAGCACTGAGGGAGATGACAAACGTCCCTGATAGGGAGCCACCACCCCCACATGCAGGGCAGATGTCCCCTGAAAAAAAGTGCTGGTGACCTGAAGATAATTCATCTTTCTTTTTTTTTGAGACAAAGTCTCACTCCTGTCGCCTAGGCTGGAGTGCAGTGGTGCAATCTCAGCTTGTTGCAGCCTTGACATCCTCCTGCCTCAGCCTCCTGGGACCACAGGTGTCCACCACCATGCCCAGCTAATTTGTGAGAATTAGTCTTTATGGTTAAATGCATGCTGTCTCTTGTTTTTGGACATGCAACTGAATATTATCTGCAATCAAAGTTCTTGGATGCATTTTCTCTTAGGGTAACTTTTTAACAGCAGTTTTCTAATATATGCATTTAAAAAGTTAAAAACTGTTTCACAAAAGATTCAGAGATACCTGTCTCCAGCCACAAACTTTTCAGACACAGCAAGACCCAAGTGTCAGGAAAAGGGCATGGGCCAACCAGAGACATTTGCAAGACAGGACTCCCAGACCTCAGGATTACTGGGTGCGTGACAGACTTTAGGCAACTTTTTCCCCTCATCACTCTCTCCCCTCTTCTCCAGCATCCAGCCTCACTTACTGCCCCTCCAAACTGACTGAACATTAGAAGTGGTCAGTAGATACCACTCCAAATACAGGAAGAGCAAAACTAGCTTGAAGGGTCAAGAGATGTAAGTTCAAAGCACAGGATGGAACACTGGCACAGAGAACATTTCACTTTCTTCTCTTTCTTCTTCTCATAGCTTTCCATAGTTTATGGTAAGAATTGTGTTTAGCCAGAGTTTATTACTTATCATCATCACTGTCACAGAGTACTAATAATTATCATGAACTGTGTGCTGAGTGCCAGACATGGTTAGGTGCTTCACATGTATCACCGCATTAATCCTTCAGCCTGACACAAGGATTACTGCAGCAACCCCATTTTGCAGATAAGGAACCACAATCCTGAGAGACTAGGTAGTGTGCTTACCCAAACATGTTGGTGACTAAAGTGTGAGTGGAGGCTTGGCTGGTTCCAGGAGTGGTATGCACCCCCTAACACACACACACACACACACACACACACAACATAATCCTTCCCAGAAGCAGTGGTGAAGGCCCCACACGGCTTTCTGTTTCTTTGGGGCCATTACGTATGCACCATTCCCCTGGTTATTTTCTTTGTGGTTATTTCCATAACCTGTTACTTGTAGCTTTGACATCTGCCCAGGAGGGGGCGCACAAACCACACAAATGTCTCATGGGCCCTCCCTCTGCCCCAGGCCACTGGCAGGGCACAGCACTTGGGTTTTCAGTATTTGAAACCACAGAAACACGGTGGATTTGTCAATGTCTTTACACATCTGAATTGGCCAATCGATTACTTAGAATTCTTAGGACCATACATACAAATAAAAATGCTTCTAGGAACAGGAAAAGAGCACTTCTAAAGAGCCCTGCCCTCTTTCATCAGTAAAACATGTAGCTATGAACAGGACTCCTCTAGACTAGCACGGGGGCTTTTATTTCACATTCTGTCTCAAGCTAGCTCGAACAGATCCTCCTCCTCAGACCAACAGTGATCATCTGCCAACAAGAGTACCATCTTGTGCTCTTTACAATCACATCTAACATATTCAAAGTTCCTGCCTTGCAAAGGAAAACAAACAAACAAAACATTATATTTTTCCTGTTTCTGTCTTTTTGAATACAAATGCAGGCCTAAGAACTCCAATCTCTAGTAACCTCTTCCCGGGGCTGCAACAGTTCGCCTGGCCAGAAGGTGGCAGGGTAATACCATACACTGCAACCTGCTGCTCCAAATTAACTTTTGCCAGAAAAGGAGAGTCTGGCTTGAAACAAAAACTGTATTTATATAGAATTCCCTCAACAATCTAAACACTGAACCTTGGTTCTAATTAGCTAGTATGTTAATTGCCTTGGTTGTAATCTGTTTTAGGCCAACTTTTAAAAGACAATCCTCTTTGCCTTGCTATTTCAGAACCGGAATCTATTTGGAAATATGAAATGGGTTCACAAAATACGTTCCTCGTCAGCTACCACACACAGAGTGTCTCTGGACAACTGAACAGGTACTAAATGATTAAGTCTATTAAATAGGGAAGGTGATTTTTATTTGATAATGAAAAATATCTAGGTATATAAGTAAAAACTCCTTCTTAAATGAAGCCAAAACGATTACTCAAAAGAAAGAGAAGGGGAATCATACCCTTTTGTTTATATGGAAAAATAACCCTCCAATCATCCTCCTTAAAATCACCGAGAGGGAATACATAAAAGCAAAGGGCTGCATTTACCTGCAGTTCCTTCATATAATGGCTCACCAGGACATTCATTAAGGTCTTTATCCTCTGAAAGAGACTGGGAGGCTCCTCCTGAATCAGAATCCAGCAAAATCTGATTTTCGACAAGGCCGATATCTGCAAAATGGCTACTCAATTCACAGTCTTCAAAGTCAGCAGAGAACTGATGGAGAGAGGCATCATGAGAAGACAAGGGAAACGTGCCTTCCAAAACCAAGGGAGAGCCTGGAGGAGACAAGGAGGAAAGGGAGGACCTCGAGGACAGAGAGGCCACAGACTTGGGGGCCTCAGCCAGCGGAGGAGTGTGGCCTGTTGCTGCAGCTGCCACCCCACAGAGTCCACTCTGGCCAGGCTGGCTGGGGGACTTGACCACCTCGTTTTCATGGATGGTGGTAATGGGTCCGGAAGGAATGTAACCGCTTTTCTCTTGCAGAAGGAAGTCCAGTTTATACTGATAATCCACATCTATCTGATCACTTTGACTGCTGTAATAGAGTTCAGTGGAACTGAGGGAGTTGAGTGACCCTCTGCTGGAGGTGTTCAGAGAGCCCCGACTTGATGCCAGGGAACCCAGGCTGCTCCCAGATGACATGGACAGGGTGCTGGCAGAGAGGCTGAAAGATGAAAAGCACACACCATAAAATCTGCTACAAAATGGAAAACCTATCACAATCCCTACTGGCTCCTTCAGATCTGCAGAGGGAAGAAACCTACTAAAGAATGGAATCAATGGCCAGGGACAGAGGAAATCCCTATCACGGCCACATGTCAGTTAACAACCAGGTCGAGTTCTGAGAAATGCATGTTAGGTGATTTCATCACTGTGCAAACATCACAGAGTGTACTTACACAAACCGAGACGGTACAGCCTACTGCACACCCAAGCTATATGGTGTAGCCTATTGATTCCAGGCTGTGTGTGCAAACATCACAGAGTGTACTTACACAAACCTAGACGGTACAGCCTACTGCACACCCAAGCTATATGGTGTAGCCTATTGATTCCAGGCTGTGTGTGCAAACATCACAGAGTGTACTTACACAAACCTAGACGGTACAGCCTACTGCACACCCAAGCTATATGGTGTAGCCTATTGATTCCAGGCTGTGTGTGCAAACATCACAGAGTGTACTTACACAAACCTAGACGGTACAGCCTACTGCACACCCAAGCTATATGGTGTAGCCTATTGATTCCAGGCTGTGTGTGCAAACATCACAGAGTGTACTTACACAAACCTAGACGGTACAGCCCACTGCACACCCAAGCTATATGGTGTAGCCTATTGATTCCAGGCTATGAACATGCACAGTAGTTGCTGTTCTGAATACTGTAGGCAATTATAACACAATGGTAGTATTTGTGTATCTAAACTAAGCTAAACTAGAAAAAGCACGGTCAAAATACAGTATTATAATCTTATGGGACCACCATCATATATGCGGTCTGTCCTTGACAAACAGTCATCATGTGGCACATAACTGTATACCATGTCTATGCTTCTTCACTAACCTTTTCAGCCTTGCTCTCCAAATACTCTTTAAGTAGCTAGTAGCAGTATTAAACATTATCCTCCTTTTGCAAAAATAAAAAGAATCAAATACTTGCTGATAAGTTTATTTGCACAGACATCTAGAAGCCACTTTGTGATTAAAAAATATTGAAAGAAAAAAAAGAGAAACAGGGCAAAAACATTAATGTAGATTTTTTTTTTTTTTAAAAAGCTTTTTATTTTTAGAGAAAAGAAGGCAAGCTAATAAAAAGAAAGAAGTCACACAAAAGACCCTTGGTTTCGCTCACCTTTCCTCTTTGTGTGTGAATGTGAGGAGTGAATTTTTTTTTCATCAATATAAGGAAATCTATGGCTATTTTAAGGCAAAACTCCCCCGTTTTCCCTTTTTAAAAAATGGGGCAATGGGAAAAATGTGTTATTTTCCTAAGTGTATTGACAGCTAAAACATATCTTCTTTCTATAACATATTTCAAATGTATTCCAAATATGACACTGGGTTCATGAAAAAGAAAATGTGACTTTAAATCTGATCACTCAAATATTAACTGTACTAGTATAATGATTTTATTTACTTTTAAGTAGTTGGAAATAAAGTGAAAAGTAATCAGAGATGAACAAGAATATGCCTGAATGTATTCAGAGAAAAGTTTTCCCCTCAGAAATCTGATAAGCTCACCTTTTAAGTTGTGAATGCAGATAAGTAGTTAATCTAGTAGTTTCTTCAAGTTTCTGTAACAGCTCTTTTCTTCTCTCTTCCAATCTCAATCTAGGAAGAAAAAAATTATTTTCAAATGATTGTAACAAAATATGAAAACTGAAAGAAAAGAAAGATTCTTATTGTACAAGCATTACAGATCACAAGGGGAAAATGTGAATGGGCTCCACAGACAGAAAACAGGACACTCAGCAAGGAGTGTCGGAGGCAGAGCTGCACACAGCCAAGCTGAAGAATGGGGAGAGAGCGTCATGCCCAATCACCAATGTCACTGAGAATTTAAAATTGCTGGTAGTCTAGAATCTTTTTAAATGGGTAAATAACATGGTCCTTTGAGTTGGGGAAGAAGACTGAGGAGGAAACAACCACGAAAACAAAAAAACTAAACAAAGACTAAGAATCCTGACACAGATCTGTGACTTGGGAACCCTTTCCTAAAACATTTCACAGCAATAGTAAAGGTCACCCTAAATACCGAATTTAGTAACGCTTGTTCCAACATAATATTTGGCGATAACACTCCCAACCCTAATTTGATAAGAATTTCAGCAATTAAGAAACAATTTTAGTCCACATTACCACTGTGGGCTAATTTGGGCTCAACTGTTTAAGGAAGAGGATGAGCTAAAAGTGATTTCCCTTCCAACCCATAGCACATCTCATTATCTGTGTCAGATTATCATAAAATTTCACCCACACTCAGCTGCAAAAGTTTTTTTTTTTTAAATTAGAATACAGCATTATAGAACTGTATACTTGAATAGTAAGTCATTTTAGAATATACTACGTACCCAGGGATTTATGCAACTAAGAGTCTGTGTAAGGATAGCCTATGTCATATGAAGGTCTTTAGACATCATTGAAATACACTAGTTCAGAGTAGTGAGCAGCAGAATGGAATTCAGGAAAAGGGCATCTGGGTTTCTAATCTTGATTTGCAGCTTACTAGCTGCAGATCCTTGGGTAAGTCACTGAATCAAGGGTCTTCCTTTTCTAATCTGTCAGACGGTGACTATAATTCCCCTGTGTCTCCCTGGTAAGGCTGTTAAAGAGATGTATGGGAAAGTACTCGACAGAGAAGAAAAACAAATCTGACTTGTTTAAAGCCTCCGCATGCCCTGCAAAGTGGGATATAGAAATTAGCCACTTTTCTTTGGAGAAAAATAAAATTTCCTTAATTTTGAATCTCTTTGAAATGTGATATATGTTTCTGGCAGTAAGGAAACATGCCCGTATTTTGTTTATAGGTATCTATCCCTTTGATGTGTCAACAACGCTATTCCATTGTATGTTACACTAAAAAAGTAATTCTTGCCATTTTCTTTAATACTTCAAAAGTGTGATAAATTCTTAATTCATGGCTTTCAAAGGTGTATTTTTAAAAGCAGCAGTCATTTTAAAAATCTTTCAAATATAAATAAAAACTCAACAAGGAAAAAAGTAATATGAAGTAGACTAACTGAAGTAAAAGGTGCACAAAGGTCTGAAGAAAGCCCCAAACTCTACTAAAATCCATGTCTTCTGAAACAAGAGAAACACTTTGGAAGTAAGTTTTAAAACTCAATATTGCTTTTATTAAAATGAAGCCTTTTCCTAGTGCTTTCATGGGGCATCAGGATGACATCAGAATGTGACCCTGAGCCACACTTTCAGTGCTGCCCCTCCCCCATCACTAGGGAGCATCCTCAGCCTTCTCCAGGTGATGCTCAGCAGCTGCTCTTTCAGCCCTTTAATGTCTGCTTTGAACTACAGGTGCCTGTCTTTGTGCTCTTGTTCATATTTCCCACTTGGCTCCTACAATCCCAGAAGGCAGACACCAGCCCTTTCTCCCTGCAGTGCAGGGTGCACTGGCCAGTCCCTCCGTTCTTGCTGGTGCTGAGATGAAACCTTCCCCGGGATAAGCATGAGGAAGGCACTGGGGAGAGGCACAGAAACCCTCCTAGTGGGCCGCAGTTTGTCTCTGATGTTATCATCAAAGCCTCTCCTAGTGACAGCCCGAAGTCTTCCTCAGAATCCAGGTGTATTGCATGTGAAACGCCCTCCCCACCTTCCCCATAACCAGGGGTTAGAAGAAACTGCAGACATCAGTCCTCTCAAAAGGGTGCATACCTGTCTCTCTGAGTTCTTCTCCAACTCCTGCCTGTTGGTCTGCTGGATGAGAAAGGGTTTCCTCTACTTGGCCCTTAAAAGATTCCTCCCCCTGGCCCAGCTGTTCCACATCCCCTTTCAAGCTGCCCTTTGTGAAGTATGGGCCTTCACACCTGCCCGTCTCTGCCCTGAGTGCCCTGCAGGAGAGAAGCACAGCCTGGCTTCTCCTGATCTCAGAAGTCTGCACCTAGGGAAAATGTCATGTCATCTGTAGAAGTAGGAAGTCCCTTTTCCATTCAAAACTAAATGACACTCATGTCCCCACCTACTTGCTTTAAAAAAATTTTCAGAAGCAGTGGCAAAATCATTCAAATAATTAAGAAACAATTAAAACGTCTTGGCAATTACAAGGCATATCCCCAACATTTGTGAGAAAACAAGGAGCAATGTTAAGATCTTACCAGCTATAGAAAAGCATAGAGTTTAAGGAATTTCAATAACTGCGTGGAAAGAATATGAAAGATGCCTAGAAACACCTTCCCTGCATGGTTTTTTTCATTTGTGAGCAATTTCTCTTTTGGCCTAATGATCCTCCACCATGAGCACCTCTTTCCCACCACCAGGTGGCGAGCACGGTCGCTGCCATCAGGCCCAGTAGGGGACACTGCAGCCCTGCAGGGGCAGGAACAGAGCCGGTCGGGGGCTGTGGGATCACTCAGAGACTGAAAATTCATGTACATCTAGCTCCTTCAGAGACCAACGTTCAGCAATGACTCAGAATCTTGCCAGAGGTCACCCCTGAAATAATGGGGAACCCCAAATATAAGTGGAAAACAGGAAAATGTTGGAGGACATGGCAGGTAGCTTTCTTTGACAGTCATGTAGGTGCCAAGAAGAAAAGGAAGGATTTGGGGTTGGTGGCACACAATCTGTTCTATGAAGAAAGTGAGTTTCACCCAGCAAATCCTACTTCCTAAAAGCAGCTCTGGCCAACCCCGCTTTGACACGAGGAGACACTGCTGGCAAGGGCATTCTCCTCCCTCTTAAACTCCCGGAGTCAGTGCAACAGCAGCAGTGAGCAGAGCAGAAGCCCACACACAGTAGGAAGACACGAAAGGGTGAAGCCATAAGAAAAATGCCAGAGCATGGGGGAATAGAAAGCAAAACCATGAACAGCAACAACAAAACCCAAAGCCAGATGAGGTTGTATCTATTTGGGAAAGAAGGATTCAGTGTTCCCAATGGCGGTAGGTTCTGCTCTTCTGGACACGTGAAATACTGAGTCACTTTGGGCATCCCAGGATAGGAGTTAGAAAGTTTTAAGTTGATCAAGCGAGAATGTCTGAGTCCTGCAACCTTCGATGGCAAAGTAAGTATGAGGATTTGCCTTTGGCCATAGACACTGATAAGGAAACTAGCATCCACTCATTTGGAATAGTAAACGACCTGGCTCTTCCAGGTAACTCAGAAAGTCAACATACTGCATATATAAATTCCATGTTTCCCTTCCTGCCAACATCCAGTCATGGGAGACAGGGCCAAGCCACTTACTCCCCAGATGACACAAACCCAGTGTCTCACTAAAGAGATCTCGCTAAATAGACAATTTTTTGTATAAGTATCTTCTAGCTCCTCTTCCTAATGAGTTCAAGCCTACTGTCTCTGGTGAGGTTTGGGCTTTTCGTTAAAAAATAAATAAATAAATAAAAAAGGAAAAAGCCTACTATTTCTGCTGGAATTTTGAGCTACTGTGTGTGTGCAAATGGTACTTAGGAAAAAGTCAAAGTTTAGGTTCTTAGGAACAAACTGTTATTTTTTAACGCTATATCATTAGGCATTTTTTGGAAGCTCTACTCCTAATTAAAAAGGCAAGCAAGATACCACTTCAATAAAAGCTGATTGAGACAAACAAATATGCTTTCTTTCTCTGCCAGAACACATCTGTTTGTAAGTCCTTCCTAGATTCACCTACTACAAAGTAGAACAGCTGAGATGGGCGTGGCACATTGGACACGTATGATTACATAAAATTTTATTAAGTGCTACGTAGTAGTATGAAACATCATTGCTTTTACAAACGGGCCACATAAAGGCTACCCGTTTCATCATAGCTACCGAAAATCAGTAGCTAGAAACTTTAGGTATACAAATTTAGACATATCAGGGTAAGTCAGAAAAACAACAACAAACCAAATTAATTCTCCTTGCCTTCTTACTCCTTTTGTTCCTTTTGGTCTTTGTCAGATGGGGCCTTGCTTTGCCGGCCTGGCTGATACTTCCCTTAGGCTGACCCTTCAGTCAGCAAAATTAGACAGAAAAGCCAGAACAAGAAGGGAAGAAAAGAAGGGGAAATGGAGGCAAAGATGAGAATCATTAAGAGGGTAGAAGATTATAGTTCAGAGGCTTTTCCTTTTGATACGTTTTCATGTTCCCTACAGCTACGACACTGAGGTTGCGTGTTACCTTGATCAACATTTTAACCCACAGAAGTCAACTCCACTAAAATGGTTAACCTTGGGATGGGTGAGTCCCCATGCTAACACCTAACTGGGAATGTCAGAGACTTTTTCCTCTCTCCCTCCCCCTGCTTTTCAAATGTTTTGCTACTATGTAGACATGCAATCCTAAACATTTATTGAGGACAAGGAATTAGAAGGCACGAAGCCAGTAATTTTTTTTTTAAGCAACTGGATTATGACTGGGTGTTTTAAACTTACTTCCAGGTCACTTGAAATTATATCAATGTGAATTTTGTTCCCATTACTCTGAAACAGGCACTGTTCTTTACTGGCTGGCCTAAAGGATGTATATGCAGCGGTTCTCAAGGGCTCTCTGGTCTGTCCTGCAACAGGCATCCAACCCTTTCTGCCATCAAGGCCTGGACACAGGCTCCTAGGCAGATGCGTTCATGTCAAACCGACACACAGAGGTCCCCTCACTTAACATTCCAGCTTATCTGTTTACAGAACTGGATTTTTTAAGATGAAATAATCAACTCACACCTTCCCACAGAAAGATGGGACAATTGCCTACAGTATTTTCCTTTACAGTTTCACCTGCTTCACAGGAGGGCTGCAACTGACAAAATGCAAGTGAGTACGTTTTGACCTGTTAGGATATCACAGGGAGGAAGCTGTCTTTTCCTTGTGAAATGAATAGCAATAAACTTTTGCATTCTTGTGAGTAATAAAACCCAGAATAGGATGCTTCAGTGGCTCTAACAGTCTAGATAATTTTTCTTATCAGAGTGCAATAGTTTATAGCTATTGTTATCAGACTTCATCAATGATGTACATTCCTGGTTTCATGTAAGCATTCCTTAGTTATTCAACATCTGTCACAGGTTTTGCACGTTCCTAACAAACACAGAACTTATCCTGTGGGGCATTAGGATGGCGCGCTTTACTGCTCTACAGAAAGTCCATTTGTGTGTTTCTCAGTCCGCTAAGAACAGATGCAGTTGAGATTTCCAAACCCAGGGAGAACAGTATCCAGTTAAGCCACTCCCACAAGAGTTAAGCTGCCATATTTCCCGAAGGAAAACAAACCTCTCGGCGAGAGCTCTGCTTGGTGCTCCCCTCACGGACAGCAGCTCTTCCTCCAGCCGCTGCCTTTCGGCTTCTAGGCGTTCCAATTCATCTTGGGTACGTTTCTGTGGGGTGACGAACTGAAGCTCTTTCAAAAGTTCTTCTTTTTCATTAATCAGCATCAGTTTTTCCTTCTCAATATCCAGTGCCCCAGGCCAGGCCTCACTGTCCAATTTTGACAGTTCAATTTTTAAGTTGGCCATACTGAAAAAAAAAGATAAAAGAGGTATGCACATACTTAAAACTCCCGAGAAAGGTAAACACAGCCTAAGCCAAATTTGGGTTTGACACGCTGTCCAGATTTTCCTAACTTGACCTTACCAGAAAGGGGTGTGGTCTACTGGTGAGAGGCCGGAGTGGGAGCAGCAGCCTTGCACGCCAGTCTCTGGGCCTGACTCCACACTCAGCTGTCACTCACTTCTTTCCCCCATCTTTAAAACGTGAGTGAGCACACCCAGTTATCTGACAAAAGGGTGAAGGCCAAGTACACAGAGGCTCAAAAGGTGAGTGCTCTGGGGGCCACGAGAGAGGCCAGCCCTGACATGTGACTGCCTGTGTAGGTGACAGGAAAGAAGACTGGGGTGGGGGGGTTCCCTTTAAAAAAACTGAGGTGAATGATATCTGAGATGCCATCACTATACATTTTATTCCAATGTGTTTAGATGCTGTCCGCTAGTAAAATGGGAACCCCAGGCCAGGCTGGACAGAGACTAGGGCATTAGTAAGTCAGGGAAGGAGAGGGCATCAAAGAGAGCAGTGGTATGGCCAACTGGTATGAAAGCAGTTGGGCCGGTGCAGTGGCTCATGCCCATAATCCAACAAGCAGGAGGATCATGGGAGGCCAGGAGTTCAAGACCAGCCTGGGCAACATAGCAAGACCCTGTCTCTACCAAAAATATTTTTTTAATTTTAAAAATTAGCCAGGTGTGGTGATGTGTGTGCCTGTGGTCCCAGCTCCTCGGGAGGCTAAGGTGAGATCACTTGAGCCCAGGAGTTTGAGGCTGCAGTGAGCCATAACTGTGCCATTGCACTCCTGCCTGGGTGACAGAGCAAGACTCTGGGAGTCAGGGGTTGATCCATCAAGGCTCCCCCATCGGAGGGAGCAAGGCCCTGGGAGAGAGAGTCAGGGGTTGATCCATCAAGGCTCCCCCATCGCCAAAAAGAAGGGGCAGGGCTTGGCCTTCTCCCGTTCACATTCTCCTTAAGTTGCATGTGAGTCTCTTCCCCATCAGTGCCCCGGCTGGTGTACAAGCCATTTACTGAGCAGTCATTGCACCGACACTTTATACATTATTGTGCTAGCCCTGTGGTTCCTCTGTACACAGCTATTTGCAGGCAGCATACGGTGGACCTTCACTAGTACAGGCAGCTGGTGTGACACCACTGGAGCGACAACAGGTGCTGAAGTGATGCGGACAGGGACAGGAGAAGGAGGAGGAAATGCACCAAAGGCAAATCTCACTGGTTCCATAATTTTGCCTGACCCCAGATTTCTCTTATGTCGAGAGCTTCATCACACTTGGTAGAGTCAACATTACTCCTGACTCAGTACGAATGTCCTAACCACCCGAGTCAAATAACTTGCTACGTGGCACTGTGAAGACAATCAGGACATGGTTCTTTTGACCATAAGGACAAGAGCTCAGTGAACTATGAACTCCACTGATGTTTGCACATGGAATTTATGTTTCTACAGAAAAATGTTGGATGATTACTTTGGATATTGTTATTGTACACGCCAGAATATGAAAAATAGAAAAATAATTTTTTCCCATTTTCATGGGAGAATTTGTAGAAGGCAAGAGAAAAGGTGAATGAAAAACATAATCAAGAGCAAAGATGGAAGTAGATCCATACCTTTGTGTCATGAGTTTCTTGTTCTAATTAAAAATAAAATTGCCATCTTAGACTGGCACTGGGTATGCAGTGTACTTCTGATTTTCTCCCACTGTCTGCACTTATGATAGATGTAACATCAGCTATTCTTCAGCTTTAACCACAAAACCATAAACAACTGTCTCAACATACTAGAAAATTAATCATCAAAATGCTAAATAAGCATGACATTATTAGCTTCATTAAGCACATAAAACAAGGGCTGGAGGAGAAAACAGATTTCAGAGAAACACAGCCTGCCTCTTTACTTATTCAGAATTGAGGAGGAAAAAGCATTTTCAACATATGCATAAGCGCTTGAGATTCACCTTCTCATCAGCATCACTAGTAACTTTAAAACAAAACCCTAAATGGCATGGCAATGCAACCAAGTGGGGAAAAACCAATGTCTGAAGTTTTGATGTGATTGAATTAACCAACGGAACCAAGAACAACAACAGAATACAGGAAAAAGAGCCGCCTGTTTATTATTTGTGTGATCAGACATTAGGCAGGTCTTAAATTTTATTTTAGAAGGGATGTGCCAAATTTGGGGAGCAGAATATGAAGAAGACTTCTAGAAGCACCTAGGAAGAGAAATGCGATGTGAGCTCCAGATAAAATTAACTTAGAAGTCAAAGGAGGGGTGAAAGCTGAAGTTGATCCATGGGAAGCAGAGTCAAGCCCGAAAGAATGCAGGGGCATAAGGCCCACTTCTCCAAGACTGCTTCTGAGTAATGGCCATTCTCTTTCAGAAAAGCAGACCTAAATGATGGATTTTTCCACAGCCCAACCCAGGTGGACATACAACAAGAGGACCACAGGCACTATCTACCAAAAGCTGGCACATCACTGGGCCACAAAACCAGAAGTTGATCCTCAATACTTATTGAAGGGAAGGCACTAATCTGGGCACTGAGAAGGGGATAATAAAGCCTAAACATTTTTCCTAACCTGAAGAAATTTAGAATCTGCCAGAGAAAATTTAAAGGCATTAAAATTAGCCAAGTAAATTGCTGTTCAGATTGACTAAGTGACTTGTTCAGGTTCACATGGTTAATAATTTGTGGAATGAAGTTTAGCTTTCTTTCAGGAAATGAGGAACCAAGTAATATTAAGAATACAGGTTACATAGAGGTGAATAGTGTATTTATTTTACTTTGTTAAAGCCAGATAACCTCTACGGACTATGGCTAATTGCTTTTAAATCATCACCAATAATAAGGAATATACTTCAATATCTGGTTCTCAGCTGAGCTTTTCATGATCATGGGGAGAAACACGATAAATTCCTGTTTCTTGCAGGACGACAATGCAGTTTATCCCAATGTCCTCCTAAATAATAACCCAATAGCATTTTAAAGCTCTTATGAGGAAAATAATGAAATCAAATGCATCAGTATAATCCTTTCCCTCATAATAATGAGTTCTAAATTATAAAAAATATTTGAGTCTATCTACTAGATAAGGATGGTGAAGTCTCTTTTTTTGTTTTTGTTTTTTTTTGAGATGGAAGTTTCTTATGTCTCACTCCAGCAGAATCACAAAGTAAGAAAAAGATAGCACAGGGATTAAGAAAAGTTTATAATGTAAAAGAGAGAAATAATCTCTCTTCCTTTTCCCTAAAGTAAGTCGATTGGAACTGACACCTTCAAAGACATTAGCAGTAAGACTTCCCTTCAAATCAAAGGAACATACTTACTCGCCTTAGAACTCCTCAACAGCTATTTAGTCCTATACCTGAACCACCGTATCATATTTCCATCAAAGCAACCAATCGTCTCACTTTTAATTGAGAGTTAAGTATTGTACCAACTCAAAGCTTCTTTTTTCTCAGAAGAGAAGGGGGCAATTTCATTTCCACACTTCTCATTAATTCTCCCTATTCTTTAGCCTTTGGTGGTGGGGAGAGCCGGGGGAAGAAAAGGTAGACCAGAGAGGAAGCAGCCCTTACACGCTAAAAACCCAAGGGTGGCCTTGGTAAGAATGTATGGGGAGTGCCCAGCAGATGTCACCGCATGAGTAAAGATTAATTCTGGAAAAGGAAATGTTTGAGCCATGCACAAAACAGCTTCTCTGTCATTACCTTCTTTTGGCTTCTTCATACTGTAGGCTTAGCCTGACCTTTTCAGCTAAATTTGATCTACTTCTCACTCCAATCTAGTGGAAAAAAGGAAAAAAGTCAATTAACTCTGCTAATGAATGAAGTAAATTGCTTTTGTTTCTAGGAAGTATGTGTAATTGAAAAGTTAAAGAAGATGGTACTGAAATTGGGAAACACCAATTTAAAAAGACACTTATTTTATTGTCTCAGTAGGGGCAAAACATCTCTTTCAATTCAAGCTCATCTGTTTTTCAAAGACGCTAACATTACTTTCTCTACATGTTAAATTCAAGATAAAAAATATCCTGATATTGTAAATACCAAGGTAAATGTGTCTGGTATCTTAGAGTTTATGAAGGGTGTACAGGTCAATAAAATTTATGAACTGGAACTAATTTCTTTGCCTTTATGAGCCTAATTTCTAGCATTTAGCTTTCAACTGTACAAAATATAAACTAAGTTCAAACATTAATTTTCAAATAGGTAAGCCCTACTGTTGATCTCTGTTTTACTTTCACAGCACATATTTCAAAGCAGCATAAAAGAATATGAAAATAAATGGGAATGTATTGAGAAGTAAATACTTGCTAATGGCATCCCAAAATGGAGAAGGTAAAATAGTCAACAATAGCCAAGCCACATTAAATATTTAAATGGCAGATATAAATCACAGATTAAACATTTTAATATAATCAATTAAGATTTACAAAAACAAGTTTTCTTATTAGTCTTAAAAGGCATGTTTTTCTGTTTCTCATTGGCGTAATGTTTATTTGAAAGAACCTAAATTTCCAAGACTCTAAACGTAACAGGAAAAAGTTAAATTCTCACATGCCTCTAGCCTTTCAATGTGTCTTTAAAGGAATATAGCATGAGAAAGTTTGAACAAAGCTATTCATATGGACAAATCCTGACACGCTTGGCACCTAGATAGAAAAGATGAAGCTATGATTTTTAAAACTAATCTTATGAGAATGAAACACTGAATGCACACAGCCAGAATCCAAGTTACATATACTTCTGGTTCCAGTTCACCATCCATATTGCAAGTAAGCCCCATCAAGGACAACACTGGGCCAACTCTTCAACACAGATAACTTACATCTCCGGAAATGCTTGTTTGTGACCCGGCATCAAGGGTCTGTCTGGAGAGAGATAAATGAGAGCTCAGAGGACTAGATCTCAAATCTGGCTCAGATCTGCCAATGTTCTGATCCAAATGAAACCGCTCCTGCAGCTTAGCAAGACTCTGTTCAGAAAACACAAAGTTTTTCATAAATTAAGAGAGCAAACCTTCCCTACCAGGTGAAATTAAAAGGAAAGAGATAATCTCAATGGAAAAAAAAAAACTACTTTATTTAGTAGGTACTTACCACTTTATATAATTGAAAAAATAATAGTAGGATATAATTTTGCACCTACAGACGTGACTTCAGAAGCGAGATCGTATTAAACCAGTTGTCTTATCTTTCCCAAGATAGCATTTTCCTATGAATGGTATCTTTAAAATACATGCATGTCTTATTTTTAAAAATTTCATTAAGAAGTTGCCTCTATTTCAATAGGAACCCACTCACTTTACGCAACTGAAATTCTGGAAACACAGTATCTATAATGTAATCTCTCATTTTAGATACAGTAAGAGAATTTCCTACTTTGAAGACTTCTTCAATTATGCCATTATACATCTGGACAGGACCCAAGAGATTATTTAGCTCACATCAACGTTAGAGATTAGGAAACTGAGGCTCAGAAGTTGCTAATGAATGGCACAGGCATCAAACAAGCCCATCTGTGTGTCTACTGCATGGCACTGCCTGTGGCGACATGTTTGGCTTGGTAAAGAGAATAATCAAAAGCAAATGTGCCTGCTGTGGGCACTCAGGTTTAATATACTGTGTTTACTTCAGAGGGAGGATATGAACAAGTGAAAGTATTGAAAAGGAAAGACTAATCTGAATCACTTAAAACAGTAAAATGGAAACCCTACAGTAATACT
The DNA here is from genome assembly GCF_003255815.1 of Theropithecus gelada. Lineage (NCBI taxonomy): Eukaryota > Metazoa > Chordata > Mammalia > Primates > Cercopithecidae > Theropithecus > Theropithecus gelada. The sequence continues at coordinate 180,185,534 of NC_037672.1, read as the reverse complement.
AATAAAATGATAAGAAATGATTATTATCAACAAAAGAACCTGTAATTAATCCTGATATTTAAAATTTTCATGATTAGGAGGAATTAGAAATATCAGAGATCAGGAATTTTTTACCTAACTTTCTCTATTTTCTTCCAAAGGGATATTAATACTCTCTCTCTCTCTCTCTCTATATATATATATATATATATATGAGAGGATAAAACATAAATGGTCACGTCAAATAATATAGAAAAGAACAAAAAAACCTTTTAGTGACCTTGTGCAAGTCTTTTCTATTTTTCCATCTATACAGTGAAAAAAAGTCAGTGTTCTTCAAACTTATCTGTGATGGCAATACATTCAATCAATTTAGCAGGTTGTTACTAGTATTTTTTTTTTTAAAAGACATAGAAGATACTAGAAAATAAAATCGGAGTACATCACCAGCATTAAGAGTACGCATATTTCTGTGAAATTCATTTTGAGTGTGTATGTGTGTGTGTGCACGCGCATGCACACCTGTTTATCTATAGGTACACACAATTGTGTGTTACTGGGTTTTGATGTAAAATCTATTTCTTACTGTGGTCAAGGAGGTTTGAAAGTCACAGAAGATATCGAAAGTCCCTTCTAACTCTATTGTCAATCTCTGCATCTACTAATTAATTATTCTATGTACTTTAGTAACTAAAAAGGAATCTAATCTTTTAATTTAATCGGGCCTGCAGATGAATCCAAAGTGTATAGGAAAATGAAAGATGACCTAAAATTGTTGAATTAGAAGGTTCCAATGTAAATTTGCTCCAGTTCTATTAACTTTTTTTTTTTTTTAAAGGACCTATGACATGCATTTCTGGAATTACTGACTTAATCAGCAAGACAATTGCAGAACAAAACCAAAATACACACCAGCGAAGTCCTGCACGTGTTATATATATGGTAAAACCACATTAACCCAGCCTGCCTGGGCTTAAACCACAGTCTTGCTACTTACCAGCTGTATGACTTTAAAGAAACTTTAATTTTTCTGTGCTGTAATTTCCTCGTCTGTTAGCTGAGAATAATAATAGTGCCTACCTTTAGCAGCTGTTGTGAGGATCAAGGGAATTACTTATATGCAAGGCAGTTAGAAGAATGCCTGGCACAAAGTCAGTATTTATAAGTATTTGCTGTTATTATTGTTGTCTTTTCTATTAGATTTCTTCTTGCAAGTAATGCAAAATTATATGGATCCAAGAATATTTATCCATATTCAACTCATATTTTGAAAACCAACATCAAGTAGTTAAATATGGTATTTAAATGTAGATGTTCTATTGAGAATGTAAACATCATCAGTGACTCTAACATTTTCACAAAGATGTGGACTGAATTATTCCTCAGCTAAGTAAGAACTCCAAATATATGAAATAAGAATTCTTAGTGTTTGTGATAATTATGGGATGGACGGAAGGAGAGGAAGAGAGACACCCTTGTATTTGATAAGTATAGATATTCAGAATACTGATCACTTAATGGCTATTTTGTTTTTTCTACACATGCTGCTGGATCACTGGGAGTGAAGACCCACAGGCTGAGAAGTGAACGGGTTTAGTCAGGGGATCTACGGCCATGCGCAGCTTTCCGAGGGTAACTGTATAGGCATCCCCCAGCTGGGTCAGCACTCCCCACCTCTCAGCTGGCACCCCAGAATCAACTGGGTCGGAAAACTTTTCTAAGCTCCTCACATAGTCTCATCCCCAAAAGGCAAGCCTTCTACTTACTGATGGCAAATGACATATCCCTTGTGTATCCTGTGCTGAGAATTCTGCTTATTGGGGTCCCACAGGAAGTTTTCAGTGAGTTTCAGGGTGCACCAAGATGTTAATCTCCTTACATGAGCTCCAGGCCCCGCCACCCACTATCTCAAAGGCCATCCAAAGGCTGTTTACAACAAAGCGTACAGTCACTTGGAATCACTCTGCTCTGCTCCAAGGCAGAGGCTACCTTTGTGCCTGCAACCATCTCCGCAGGGCCCATTCTGCACAAATGCGGCTGGGGCCACCCAGACTCTCAGGGAGCACTTCTGCCCCAGTAAGAGTTTCTGGGGGCCTCAGAAGGTAGAAGTTTGGCTTAACAAAATGTTTTACAATGTACCTGCATCAGATCTTGTTTTTCTTTTTCTCCTGAGCTAATGGCTTTTCTGATAGATTTTAGTTCTGTTAGAATGGCTTTGGCTTCACTGAGTTCATACCCGCTCTGGCCTCCAGACATTTTTTTATCAATTCTGTGAAAAGAGAAAAAGAAAGAAAAAGTATCAAAGAATGATCGCATATAAGTTAAACAGACAGTAGGAATTGGTTTCGGAATTGTCTAAGTTGGATGATTATTTCACTTCTGACTCTCATATACCAGCAATCATCTTTTCAGGCGGTTACTCCTCATTTCTCTTTTTTTTTTTTTTTGAGATGAAGTCTTGTTCTGTCGCCCAGGCAGGAGTGCAAGTGTGCGATCTTGGTTCACTGCAACCTACGCCTCCTGGGTTCAAGTAATTCTCCTGCCTCAGCCTCCCAAGTAGCTAGATTATAGGCGCCTGCCACGATGCCCGGCTAATTTTTGTATTTTTGACAATGATGGGGTTTCACCGTGTTGGCCAGGCTTGAACTCCTGATCTTGTGATCCGCACGCCTCGGCCCCTCCTTTCTCTTTTAATCACAGGCGGCTAAGATTTCTCCCATCCCTCACTTCAAACCCAGTCCATTTCTAATCACTTTCAGGTTCAAATAAATGCATGTCTTTTTGCCTTCAACCTGTTTGAATGATCCCACTGCTGGCCGAACCCAAATCTTATCAAGTGCTGATTCTGATCTTCACCCAAGAAAGGTAAAAGACATGGGCAAATGCTTTAGCAGAAGAACACAGAGGCAAGTAAACTGCCACCTACTTTTACATAATGTTTTGCTGTAATGTCTGTGCAAAACCTGGCACAGGGCCTGCAGCTTGTGAGGCCTTTAATAAATGGTTAATACACAAATTATTATTTATATTAGTGAGTACCCTATAATGTTTGGATTGTGTGGTTAGTTTCTTATTTCTCTCTCTCTATATATATATATAAAATATATAGTATTTATTCTGCTTTTCTGAAAGTTATGAGTCAAGATAAAATTGCTTGACTTGCTGGATGAGTTCAAACTTAGGAAAACGGCAGAAGGGCAGTAGCCATTTCTCAACTCATATTGAATAAACAGCTCTTCAATGAGCTAATTTATTATCCCTGCAGAGCTGCTTACCAAGTGTCCTTACAGTTTACATCGTCACTTTAGGCTGGAGGATTTCATGTAACCTAATTCTTTGTGTTTGAAGGGCCTAATAAAATTACCTAATTCTTTTTTAAAAAATAGTTTCATGTACTCTTCATGATCACTCTCCTGGTCTTCCCCAGCGACCTGTGCTGTCTGGGATTCACTATGAATTCAGCACGAGTTCTCCTTGTGGGACACATGGCTATGCCTCTGCCCCAGCCAATAACTCTATACACGTTCTTAGACATAGTTTTGGTCTTATCCAGAGTCTCCAGAGAAACAACACCTACTGAATCAGAGAAAACAGACTCTGAGCTCATTTGGTTTAAAACATTTAATAATTAATACTTATTTGCAATATGAAAGGTATAATCTGAAAAAGATAAAGCAATGTCATCTTAATCACTCTTCCAAACAAAGTCCACTCAAACAAGTGCAATTTGTAGATAACGTATTTCCCCAAGTACTGTTTTAGTCACTACCTTATGCTGCTCAACAAGCAATTAAAGACTTAAGAACTTAAGAAAATAAAATAAACTTGATCATAAGATCATCTAATAATAAAGTACAACCAATCAAATCACAGATTAAACACATGCACGTGTGCGTGCACATGCGCATGCACACACACACACAGACACACAGTGTTCAGAATGGGAAGGGCCCCTAAAGATCCCCTAGACACTTCTTCCAAATGAAGAAGCCAAGGGAGAAAGTTGATGCAAATTTATACTCCAAATTGCACAGACACTTAGCTAGTAGGGGAACTATCCTAAAATGACAGATTCAGAACTGGGGCTCTTATGACTAACACATTTAGAATATCTGATGGGACTAGTGAAGTACTTTGAATATCAGCTAATTCCATTCATTTGGGAAGAGATTTATCAATGGAATTTCTGACTCTCTTAAGTATTATATCCACCAACTTAGCTGAGGAAATCGCTTATTAAAACAAATGATATTTCCAAATATAGCATTTTGGCATTTTCAAATGTAGCACTTCTTAACTAAAAATAAAAACTAAAATGTGGGATTTCATAAAATAGGTAGTAATAGGGGTATCTGAAATTGCGTCAAAGTGAACTTCTAAAACTCAATTTCTTCCTGTTAGTGTAAAGTCTTCAGAATTTAATGATAAAACAAATCTTTGATTCAGAAATAAATATAAACTTTATCATGTGAAAATAAAAGCAGGTAAGCTGTTTTCAGAAATAAACCTTAACATTTAAAAAATAAAAGCAGGACTGGTTCAAGACCGCTAATTTAAATTTCATAGAGCTTTGACCACATGAAAATCTCTTGGCTGTCCACTGCTCAACAGAATGCTAAATATGAAGAACACGGCTCAGCTTTCATCGTGGAACGCTTTTTGCTCATTTCCTTTTGCCTCCTTTGAACTTCTCTACTTTACGTGCTGCCTTTTTCCTTTATTTCACTGTTTCTTGTTTTTCTCCTCTACTTTTCTTTTCCCACTTTTTCTCTTTTGACACTAACTTGCCATAAAATTAACCGAAATAGAAGCATCATTTGCTGACTTAAAGTATCATGCTTTTTGTTCTTAATATGAGAAGTGCCATTTTTTTTCCTTAAAATTTCTTTTGGAAGTTCTTGACTTGAGTGTGCCCTATAACTCATTTTCACTCAATATATTAGTCTCTTCTGAAAGAGAAAAGATGTTCATTTGCATTCCTTCTCTGGAAAGTGTATACCCTGAGAACCAAATTTTCACAGAATCTGTATATGCCTGTGACTTGCTGTTTCATCACTAGTCTATTTTCCAATTCTGAATGCACACTGGAGGCAGCAAATGGAAATAGGCATCTTCCTGGTATCCATTTACACATATACTACACCGCTGCTTATGCCAAAGTCAAATCTGGGACCACAAACTGAAATGAATAACGTAGAGAACAATGCCATATTTGTCTATCCAGCATAAAACTATTGTACCAAGTAAAATGAAAGCTCAAGTTTAAATTACATTATAATTCCAGATTCAACAAATATATTCCATTCTATTGTAAATAAAGGCTACAAAAGCCTACAATAAGATTCTATTGAAATCTTTTCCTGAAATATATTTTCTGTCATAGCCACAAATATAAATCCCTTTATAGTATCAAGAATGTGGTTTCTTAAAAGGTCCGGCTGCTGGGTTTGATTGTTGCTCACTCAGCGTTTTAGTGGTATGGTGGTTAACACTGGAATAAAAACAGCTTCATTTGGTCTATAGTAAAGGTACGCAGGAGAGGTCTCCGATGTTAGATACCATATCTTTCCACTCTTGGTTCAAGGGATTAGAATCATTGCAGGAGAATGTCTGAATTTCTACAACAAATGTCTATTGTTTTCTTGTGGAATGTTATTGACAGATTCTTAAACATGCCTTAGATTCCTATAAAAATTGCTTGCAAGCAAACTGCTTTGAAACAATACAGCATTGTTACATCAATACAACAAAGACAGCAAGTTTGGCTAACCTTTAATCCCAAATGGTGATGCGAGTTATAATTTCATGTGCCTTAAAAATGTGGAACATATGGCTAAACACTTCATGGCACTCTTCAAAGTCTGTTTTTTCTCCCCACTCCCACCACAAAGCCCTGCTTTATGCTGATAAACAATTACTAAATAACGCACTTATGTCATTCGAGTTCTGCTCGGTTTTTTGGCGAGCTCTGCAACCAGCTGAGGTTCTTACAACATGGCTGGACTTTAGAAGCACTTGGGATCTCATAAAATATACCTGATGTAGAGACTAGAAACATTATTTTTCTAAGCACTCTCCAGATTATTCTAATATGCAGTCAGGTTTGAGAACCACTGGGATGGGAGCATCTGAAGGAATATCAGGGTCATGATTATATGTGGTGAGCAGGAAAAAAGGAGTCTGAGCGATAACAGCACATGTGAAATTAGTCATACGTCTGACTGGTGGTCAAGAGCAGCGCCCGGGTATCCCAAGACATGACTAGTCACCCAAACAAGAACAACCAGTTTGTTTGTCTGGCCAGTGACACACAGGATCTTTAAAGGGGGTCACCCCTCGCTGCTTGGAGCATCCCAAATTTCCTAAGAGCAGAAGGCAAAGTAAGATTCCACAGGGAAAAGGAACACAGCTGGGTACTTTCCAAAGAGGCAGCACCTGAGACCAGCTTGGCATTCCTGAGGTGCTACCAAGGGAGATGCTAGGAAGAACATGAAACCTGCCTGAACAGGAAACTGACCAGGGACATCCCTAGAAATACTGCACCACACTTGGAGACACCAAGCAGGAGGGAAGCTGAACCTCCGCTATGTGGTCATGTGGCTGTGAAAACCACGGACTGTTTCTCTCCCATGAGAGACCCTGTGGAGTAGAGTCTGCAGGATTGGAAGTCTCAGGTATGCCTGTCACGGTTTGGACAGGCTGGGCCTCAGCAGCAGGGAGAACAGTGGCTTTCAGGGGCCAGGAATGGGGAAGGGATATCCTGATCCTGTGACCCTCTGTCACCTCCATTTCCACTTAACCTGGCCCAGCTTAGGGCTCTGCTAATGGCCCAGCTGACTTCAGTAGCAAACGGGAAAGGTAGAGGAAGGCAGGAAGTGAGGCACTCACTCCCGCTCCTTTGCTGATAATCCTGACTTGCTCTTACTCCCCTGCCATCTGTCAGGGTTAGACTCCAGGTCATCCCTGGGGCTGACAGAGAGAGACAGACAGGCCTCCACCCGAGGGCCCAGGGCAGCTGCAGGCTCACATAGGGGTCAAGTAGAGCCAGCCCAGCCGAATGTGGAGAGGAATTTCTTGTGCCTAGTCTCTTAGCTCGGTACCACAATCTTAGAGGAGGCCAGCAAGGGTCCAGGAGATCAAGGTAAGACAAAGGCTTTTCACTTTGGTTTCTTTGGATCTCCAGTGATTAATAAAAACTTTGGAGCTTTTCAAGTGTATAGATCTTTCCCAAGTTTGTATCTGTTAGTTGATTGCTTGGTTTTCTTTTGGTGTAGAGCTCTGAACTTTTTACTTTATGTTTCTCTGAAAAAGCTCTTATGTAATCTGTACTTCTATTTTCTTGGTTTTAATATTAGTTAGGAAGCTTACTCTAAAGTTGATTCAGTATTTTCATACTCACTGCTGCAATGTTTCAAAGCCTTGTTCTTTATAGAGCAGTTCTTGCTTCATCTGTGAGAGTTCTCTCTTTAGCTTTTTAACCTTTAAAGAGAAATCAACACAAATATTAATGTTTGCAAATAATTAGCCACATAGCCTATTGTTTTAAAAGATAATAAATTAGTAAACGATTAAACACATAAACAAAGCCATTAGTTAAAGTAACATTTACTTTACCAGTTTCTCCTTCACATAAATTCTGTGGAAGGCATATGAATAATGTTTAAAACTATCAGTGATGTGTATTATTACTACTATTTACCTTCATTACCTTGCTTAGCAACATTCTTATGAGCTGGACATCATCATTGTCTCCAGCCAAAATGGGCAGAATAAGAACTCCAAGTCATGGCATCTCTATAAAAGTGTGTGTTTTTCCTTCTCACTGTGACAAGTGTCACTGCCCACCTCTCTATTCTTCGGATGTCCCGGCAGTTCCCTCTGCCTGGAAAGCTCTCCCCAGATCTCCAGCAGTTGACTCCCTGTCCCTCCAATGTTAGCTGAAATGTTACCTTTTCAAATAGGACTTCTCTAGCTCCCTGTCCCTGCCACGACTCTGTTTTATTTAGACCAGAGTATTTTTCAGGAGCTGAAATTCTCCATGTACACTGTCTGTCCTCCATGGGAAAGTAAGCTGCAATCCCCCAGCTGTATCCTGAGATCTACAACCATGCCAAGCAAACAGCAGATGATCAATAAATATCTGTTGTCAAACTGATAAAATATATTTTTCCTGTTGTCAAATACATACTTTGGTAATAACAATTCTAAAATTTGACAGATCACAAAAGCAGCACATGCCTGGTTTAGTCACAAACTAATAAAGATCTTCACACGAGGGCTAGAAACTTACCTCCATGTATTAAGTTAGAGCCTTAAGTTTTTTGTTGTTGTTGTTGTTTATTTGTTTTTTTGAGACAGAGTCTCGCTCTGTCGCCCAGGCTGGAGTGCAGTGGTGCGATCTTGGCTCACTGCAACTTCTGCCTCCCAGGTTCAAGTAATTCTCGTGCCTCAGCTTCCAGAGTAGCTGGGATTACATGCGCCTGCCACAACACCTGGCTAGTTTTTGTGTTTTTAGTAGAGACGGGGTTTGACCATGTTGCCCAGGCTGGTCTTGAACTCCAGGGCTCAAGCGACCCACCTGCTTCGGACTCTCAAAGTGCTGGGATTACAGACGTGAGCCACCGTGCCCAGCCAGAGCCTTAAGTTTTAAACACATTCTGTTGTGCAATATTTTAGTGTGCTTTTGAACTTTTATGTTGATTTATTTTACTCATTCCACAAAAAGGTATTGACTCTTTACTATGTGTCCGGTGCCGGGCCTGAGTGTGAACAAAACAGACATGATCCCTGCCCTCAAGGATCTTACAGACAATGGAGCAGCCATATATTGAGCAAATAATCAGCCAACAAAAGAAATCTTAGTAATTACAAAAGGTGCTCTAAGTTCAAGATACTTAGATATGCCAAGAGAACAGAACCTCATTTAGTCTGAGGGCTTTGGGTGGAGACTGTCTGAAGAAACAATGTTTCAATTGAGAGGGTTAGTGGGGACTCACTTGGTAGAAGGGGTCCTCAACAGGAAGAGCTTGTGCAAAACCCTAAAGGGACAGTGGGGTGAGGGGGTATTCAGTCAACCTCTGGAATTTAAAGAATGCCATGTGGCTGGATTACAGAGAGTGGGGGTGCCAAAAGATGGAACTGGAAAAGGACTGATACATAGATGCCACATTGAGAATTTCTCAGTCTTACTCTAAGAACGAGAATCAAGGAGATTAAAGCATGACCTGCTTTATGATTTTAAATAGTCACTGTGAAAACGCTGTGGGGACTGACCAGAAGTGCCGCAAGGGTCCATCATGCCAGCACTGTGGGCTGGCATGTGGGCAAGAGCCAGAGGAGGAAGATACTTCAGAGGGAGAATCAACAGGACTTGGTGATGGACTCAACGTGGAGGGTAGGGGAGAGCATGTGACCAAAATCACATCAGGATTTTGGCTTGACAGCTGGGTGAATGAAGGTGCTTTCCTGGAGAGCAGGACAAAATGTGGAAGAAAAGAGGAAGGATTTTCTTTAAGATATTTATTTCTGTGATGCCCAGGAGACTTCAATGGTAACTAGAATATGTAGACTTGATGTTCAAAAGTGTCTGGACTAGAGATAAATAATTTAGAGTCATTGGCATAAAGATGATATTTTAGGTGCATAAGAATAAACAAGATTACCTAAAGGGGGTATGTATTGAAAAGAGAAGAGCGTTCAAGAGCAAGCCTTGGGCATCTCCATTATTCACATATCTACTAGAGGGAGAGACAAAATACACTGTGAAGTAGTGGTAAGAGATGTAAGAGGGAAAAAAAGGGCATCCTAGAATACAGGAGAACAATGTCAAGAGAGAGACCAGGCACTATGAGGAACACTGTGACAAAGACAGGAGCGGTGGAATACTCATGTTTGCATACCTTTAGGCACACTGCTTTGGACAAAGCAGATATTCAATAACGCATCTGTTGAGTTTACCTGAAGGTTTATCAGTTTGTGCCCTTATGTACTTATATTAGGGAAAATAAATACAATAATTATGTTTCAAGGCCCAATTTATAACTACAAAGAGTTATAAACAGTGCTACTGGAACTCAAAGGAAGAAAGGATTACTTATGGCTTGGGGATGAGGGTGGAACTCCTTGAGAAGGCTACCTGAACTGGATTTTAAAGGTGTTGTAATGTGAATTAACAGCAATGAGCTCATTCACAGTATATCACAAAAACATTTCAGTTTTAATATTAAACTATATCATATCAAAATAACCACAGCAATCAGTAGCTCATTCTACATGTATTTCTATTTAGGACAGCATTCTCAAGCGCTTTTTGCCAAAAAGACAGCAACACTTTCATCTTTTGGGGAAAAAAGAAAAAATCAATCCAAAAATTGATAGCACTTATATATCTGAGCTAAAACCTGTCTTTACCTTTGAAAATACAGTTTGTTACAACAGCAACAAATAAAACAAAATACCTAGGAATTAACTTAACCAAAGAAGTGAAAGATTTCTACAATGAAAACTATAGAACAAGCTTGCCCAACCCACGATACCTTTGAATGCAGCCCAAGTTCGTAAACTTTCTTAAAATATTATGAAGATATTTGCTTTTCTTATTTTTTATTTTTTAGCTTATCAGCTGTTGTTAATGTTAGTGTATTTTACGTGTAGCCCAAGACAATTCATATTCTTTCACTGTGGCCCAGGGAAGCCAAAAGATTGAACAACCCTGCTATAAAACACTGATTAAAGAAATGGAAGAGGACACACAAAGGTAAGATAGACCATGTTCATGGATTGGACGAATCAATATTATTAAAATGTCCATACCACCCCGAGTAATCTACAGATTCAATGCAATCCTTATCAAAATATCAAAATCCTTTCATAGATACAGAAAAAGCAATCCTAAGATTTATATAGAACCAAAAAAGACCCAAGATATCCTGAGCAAAAACAACAAAACTGAGAGAATCACATTACCTGACTTCAAATTGTTAAAGCAAACTAAATATGGCCTGAGAAGGACTTCATACTTCTATAATTGAGATCTCGTGGATGAACTGTAACCTAGCTTAATAGCCAGACAAAATTGAAAACCTAACAGTATATACCTGTAACAATAACTGAGTGTTGGCCAATCCCAGTGGCCATACTTCAACCCCTCACAGACTGCTGAATGTTCAAACTGTGTTCAAATAAGGCAAATGCCAAGCTGTAACCAGTCTCACTGTTGCTGTACCTCACTTCCAACTCCTGTACGTCACTGTACGTTTTTTGTCTTTACATTTGTTCTGACCACAAGGCACTCCCGGAGTCTCTGTGAGTCTGCTGTGAATCTGGGGGCTGTCCGAGTCACAAATCGTTCATTGCTCAATTAAACTCCTTTAAATTTAATTCGGCTGAAGTTTTTCTTTTTTCCAAATTATACAACAGAGGCATAGTAACCAAAACAGCACACAACTGTCATAAAAACAGACACACAGATATAGAAAACCAGGAAACAAATCCACAAATTTACAGTGAACTCATTTTTGACAATGGTGTCAAGAACACATATTGGGGAAAGGACAGTCCCTTCAGTAAATGGTGCTGGGAAAACTAAATATCCACATGCAGAAGAATGAAACTAGACCCCTATCTCTCTCCGTATACAAAAATCAAGTGAAAACATTCGATTAAAACAATGGTGATATTGAACCCATTTAGAAATAATGAATTAAAACAATTACTGTATCTTATTGACAAAAAATAGAAGTCTTAAAATCATTGGATTGCATGAGATAAATATTATACAAAAAATCATTTGGATTATGATGATAGGCCAATTTAAATTTTTTAAAAAATTATTTAAGACATTCTTTATCTTGAAGAGCTATTAGTACCCCCATGTTCGCTGCAGCATGATTCACAATAGCTAAGATACAGAAATAATCTAAAAGTCCACTGACAGATGAATGGATTAAAAAAACATAGTGTGTATACACAACGGAATATTATTCAGCCTTTAAAAAGAAGGAAAGTCTGCAATATGTGACAATATGAATGAACCTTGAGGACATTATGGCAAGTGAAATAAGCAAGTCACAGAGGGACAGATACTGTATGATTCCACTTATGCAAAGTATCTAAAACAGGCTCATAGAAGCAGCAGCAAAATGGTGGTTGCCAGGTGATGACGTGTACAGAAAAGGCAGAGTTGCTACCGGAAATAAAGTTTCAGTTATGCAACAGGAAAATTAGTCTAGAACTCTGCGGTGCAACATTGTTTTTATAGTTGAATACAGTATACACTTAAAAATTCTGTTAAGAGGGCAGATCTCATGTTAAGTGTTATTACTACAATAAAAATTGAAATTCAAAAAACGTTGACCTGACACACTTGGACTCTCCTCTGTTTAGGTGATATGAGTGAAATTTTATTCTATGTTGGGTGACAATCACATAGGAAGCTAACCTGTGCTTTCTTTGTTCCCCACATTATTTAGTTTACCTAAAGGTGGCTATATGCTACTGTTTTTATTATACTGGGGAGTCTTCTTAATGGACAACCAGAATGATTCTTAGCTCCCAAATACCGAGATGGCATTTTATGAACTATCAAAAAGTTTGCTCCCATAAGTCAAATGAGTATTTCCAACTAGACATTATTTCTGGTTGTTTTGGTTTTATCGGTATAGTGTTAATTAGTAGTTCAACAACCACCTTTCGTCTTTTGAACCACTTGGCATCATTCTAGCTACTGGAGGATCACTGCTTTCACTCTTCTGTTCTCTAACGCAGCCTCACATGTAGGACACAGAATGTAAAAACTAATGTCCTTAGATGATAACTGGAAGATTACGCTAATGCTGACCTACATGCTTAGCACAATGTAGACTCAGCTAGGAAGCAATAATGAGAGCTAAATTTCTAAGTGCTTTTAATGTATTCCAGTCACTGTGCTAAATAAAAATACCCATTTTCAATCCGCCAACTACACTACTAGATACAGTCTTCATTCTCATTTTATTGGTAAAGAACCTGGAACCTACAGAGGAAAGGTAAGTAACCTGCTAAAGGTTACACTGCTATCACAGTCTATCTAGAACCCAGGAGAACTTCTAAAAATACAATTTAAAAAGTTTTGTTATTAATGGCATAATACATGTAAAAAGAAACTAGAATTAGGCCGGGCGCGGTGGCTCAAGCCTGTAATCCCAGCACTTTGGGAGGCCGAGACGGGCGGATCACGAGGTCAGGAGATCGAGACCATCCTGGCGAACACGGTGAAACCCCGTCTCTACTAAAAAATACAAAAAACTAGCCGGGCGAGGTGGCGGGCGCCTGTGGTCCCAGCTACTCGGGAGGCTGAGGCAGGAGAATGGCGTGAACCCGGGAGGCGGAGCTTGCAGTGAGCCGAGATCGCGCCACTGCACTCCAGCCTGGGCGACAGAGCGAGACTCCGTCTCAAAAAAAAAAAAAAAAAAAAAAAAAAAAAAGAAACTAGAATTGAAGCAAAATGACCTAAATAAAAACTGTGACCCTTATTCTGCCTTAGAAACTTCATTATTCCTGTATCCCACTGGAAATGAAGACATGAAAAGTCCACAATCCCCAGAGTCTGTGTTTTCTCTCACATTACTGAACTTAACTACAGCTGTAGCTAACCACCTAATTTTATTCCTAAGGAGCCAAATCTCACAACCCAGAGTACTAAATTGGAAGCAAGAGCCCACGGTTTCTGCACATTTCCCACTGTCTACACTGACTACGCTAAAGCAACTGATATTTTACATTGATTTCAGTTATTTCTGAAAACCAGGAAGATCCTGTGATTAAACGTGATAAGTATAACTGAAAATCACAGAGCCTCCTACCACTTCTTATAATCCTAGAGTCATAGGTTTTATTTTAAAAGAAGGGGAAAGAAGATGGCAATGAAGGAAAAGTAAACTCTGGAAACCTATAGACCTTAGAAAGATCACAAGACAGACAGGTTTCAAAAGTTTGCCCTAAAAGTGAATCTTGCAACATTAAAGCTCTAACGAGCAAAATGGTATTTTACTAATGACTACCTTCCCTTTTCACCATTTTCTCCATTGTCTTGCAGGGAGCTCCTTAGCAAGCCAAGAAAGGGCAACTGTCAACTTGCTCCTTCTGGAAATCCTTCTCCTGACTACCACTTCCACCTTTACTGAAAATCCTCATCACCTACCTCATCTCTGAAGTCACCTTCAAAGAAAGTAAGAAGCCAACTCCAGAGAGACAGTCAAAGAATTCAGAATAAAACATTGTTTAACTTTCATAAAGCGTAGAGGAAAGCAGAATCCCAGATGCTGCTAGAACCATGTATGATGGCTAATAAATGGAATTTGTCGTCAGAAACAAGATGGCTAAACACAACATATTTTTAAAAAATCTTTTAACAACAATAAAAAGGAAATAAAACAAAAGCCAATGAGAAAAATTACATAAAACATTTATGAAAATACTATCTCGATACAAATAATAGATAAATATTAATATATAGAAGGTCAATGCTAGATTTCCACAAATAATTAAACCAGTAAGGCCGGGCACGGTGGCTCACACCTGTAATCCTAGCACTTTGGGAGGCCGAGGTCAGTGGATCACCTGAGGTCAGGAGTTCGAGACCAGCCCGGCCAACATGGTGAAACCCCGTCCCTACTAAAAAATACGAAAATTAGCCGGGCGTGGTGGCAGGCGCCTTAATCCCAGCTACTTGGGAGGCAGAGGCAGGAGAATCGTCTGAACCCAGAAGGCAGAGGTAGCAGTGAGCTGAGATCAAGTCATTGCACTCAAACCTAGGGGACAAGAGTGAGACTTCTCTCAAATAAAAAAGTTTAAAAAGAAAAAAGAAAAAGAACCGGTAAATTACCACATGACCCAACAATTCTGCTTCAAGGGATATACCCAAGAGAAATGGAAACCTATGTCCATACAAACACTTGTACATGTAGGTTCACAGCAGCATTATCCATAATAGACAAAAAGTGGCAAAAACCCAAATATCTGCCAACTGATGAGTGGATAAATAAAATATGGCTGGGTACAGTGGATCACGCCTACAATCCCAGCACTTTTGGAGGCCAAGGAGGGGGACTGCTTGAGGTCAGGAGTTTGAGACCAGCCTGACCAACATGGCAAAACCCCATCTTTACTAAAAATACAAAAATTAGCTGGGCGTGGTGGCATGCACCTGTAATCCCAGCTATTTGGGAAGCTGAGGCAGGAGAATCACTTGAACCTGGGAGGCAGAGGGTGCAGTGAGCCAAGATCGCACCACTGCACTCCAGCCTGGGCGACACAGAGAAACTCTGTCTAAAAAATAATAAAATAAAAATAAAATAAAAGTGTATTCATATAGTGGAATATTATTTGGCAATACAAGGGATGAAGTTCTAATACATGCTACAACATGAACGAACCTTGAAAACATGCTAAGTAAAAGAAGACAATCACAAATGATCACACGGTATAGACGCCATTTATATGAAATGTTTGTAACAGGCACATCGGGAAAGACAAGAAACAGTGGTTGTTCAGGGCTCAGAGGATGGAGAAGAGAGGTGTGGGGAATGGGAAGAACCGCTAATGGGCACAAAGTTCCCTCTAGGGGAAGGGAAAAATGTCCTACAGTTAGATTGTAATAATGGGTATGTGACTATGAATGTACTAAAACCCATTAAAATGTACATTTTAAATGGGTGAATTGTATGGTTTCTTAATAAAGCTGTTAAATTAAAAAAAAATAAACTAGCAAATGGAAATACACATGGTAAAACATCATTAAAAAAATCACCTACTAATAAAGACAAAATAGAAAAGCATTGTATCATTACATACCAATTAAACTAGCAAACATTAAATACAAATAATAAAAATATGGTCAAATGGTTTCCTATTTCAGATGCGCATCCACAACCTTTCCAGTGGTGTGTCAGGCCGACATGCTCTTCTGTCTTCATTCCATCACCTGGATACTCTCTTCCTTTCTCCCTCATTACTCTCCCCTTTTTCTCTCTATTGAGGCCACATTTGACTTCAAATTGTTTCTGGAAGATCCCACATGTTCTCCTGTGTCAAGACCTGTATGTATGCTGATTCTTCCCCACCTGACTAATTTCTTCATCACTTCTGTCCAATCTTTGCTCAAAGTTTGCCTTCTCAATGAGACTTCTCCTGAACACTTATTCAGAGTTGCAACCAAACTGGGTGTGGTAGTGTGTACCTGTAGTCCCAGTTACTTGGGAGGCTGAGGCAGGATGATCACTTGAGCCCAGGAATTTGAGTCCAAGCTGGACAACACTGCTGTCTCTTTTTTTTTTTGCTGTCTCTTAAACAAAAAACCAAAACAATAATAACAAAAATCCTGCAACCAGCTCTCCTTCATTCCCCATGTCCTGCTCTATAGCACTCATTCCTTGTTGAATCAATTTTTAAAAACATGAATAAAAGTTGAATTTATCAAAATGCTTTCTCTGGGCCGGGTATGGTGGCTCATGCCTGTAATCCCAGCACTTTGGGAGGCCAAGGCGGGTGGATCACTTGAGGTCAGGAGTTCAAGATCAGCCTGGCCAACATTCTGAAACACCGTCTCTACTAAAAATACAAAAATTAGCTGAGTGTGGTAGTACACGCCTGTAATCCCAGCTACTTGGGAGGCTGAGGTACAAGAATCGCTTGAACACAGGAGGCAGAGGTTGCAAGGAGCTGAGATTGTGCCACTGCATTTCAGCCTGGGTGATAGAGTGAGGCTCTGTCTCAAGAAAAAAAAAGCTTCCACTGTATCTATTGGAATAATTAATAATTTCCCTTCACTCTGTTAGTACAGTGAATAATTTTCAAATCCTAAATTGTATATTCCTAGGATAAGCCCACCTTGGCCATTATATATAATTTTAAAATGTTGCTGTATTTAGTTTACTATATTTTGTTTTGGAATTTTGCTTCTTTGCTTTAACAGGGCCATTCAGATTTTTTCCATCATCTCGAATCAGTTTTGGTTAATAATATTTCAATACAAAGTTAGTCATTTCACTTCAAAATTCAAATGTAATAGTATAAATTTTCTCATGCCTCTTTATTTCTTAAGCATGTTTTCATTCCCTGTACTTTTTTATTTGTTCATTTTCTCTTCTTACTTTTGAGTCAGTCCTGAGAGATATGTCAATTTTATCATTCTTTAAAAAACCAAAATTTGTTTTTGTTGATCCTTTCTTTCATGGCCATGTTTTCTATTTCGGTAATTTTTACTTTCTTTTTTTTTTTTTTCTGAGACGGAGTTTCGCTCTTGACAGTTGCGCAGGCTGGGTGCAATGGCGCGATCTCGGCTCACTGCAATCTCTGCCTCCCAGGTTCAAGTGATTCGCTTGCCTCAGTCTCCGGAGTAGCTGGGATTACAGGCGTGAGCCACCGTGCCCGGCTAATTTTTTTATTTTTAGTAGAGATGGGGGTTTCACCATGTTGGTCAGGCTGGTCTTGAACTCCTGAACTCAAGTGATCCATCTACTTTGACCTCCCAAAGTGCTGGGATTACAGGTGTGAGCCACCGTGCTCAGCTGATAATTTTTACTTTTAATTTTATTTATCTTCTTCTACTGGCTTTGGCTTATTCTGTTCTTAGGTTGACTACATTGTTCATTAATTTTAAGACTTTCTTCTATAAGCATTTAAAGTTTTAAGTTTTTCTCCAACATTTATTCTAAACTATTAACTAAACTACAGACTTTTAAAAATTTCCCCAGATTTTTCACTATTGTACTTTTTTATTCAGGTCCAGCCTAGGTACTACAGCGAGACCCTGCCACTCTTAAAAAAAAACAACAGGAGGCTGGGTGTGGTGGCTCGTGCTTCTCATCCCAGTCTAATCTGAGAGGCTGAGGAGGGAAGACTGCCTGATCCCAGGGGTTTGAGACTGGCTTAGGCAATGCGGCAAAACCCCATCTCTACAAAAAATACGCAATTTACCAGGTTGTGATGGAGCGCACCTGTAGTCTCAGCTTCTCAGGAAGCTGAGGTGGGAGGACTGCTTGAGCCCAGCAGGTGGAGGTTACAGTGAGCCAGACTGAGCCGCTGCACTCCAGCCTGGGCGAAAGAGCGAGACTCTATCTAAAAACAACAGGAACAGCAAAAACCCAACAGAAAACCACTTTATTCAGCAGTTAAGTCTCCTTAGTTGCCCCCAGTCTGTGACAGTTCCTCACTTTGTCTTTAATGACCTATTCATTTCTGAAGAGCACTAGTCAGATGTTCTATAAAGTGTACTCCAATTTGGGTTTGCCTGATACTCTCTCATAATTAGATTGAGATGATGGATGCTGGAAAAGAATACCACAGAGGTGACACGCCCTTCTCTCCCAATGATGTATCAGAGTATACGCTCTCCACATGACTTATCCCTGGTGATGGAAACATTCGTCAGTTGGTTACAGTAGGAGCTGCCAGGTTTCTATAGTAAAAATCAGCTGTTTTTCCTTTCCATACTCTATTTGTCAGGAGGTACTCACTGGAGCCAGCCCAAATTCAAGAAGAAAGAGGTACCAAATTAGCAGACATGTTCAAACCACCAGAGTCAAATAATACAAATTTGAGGGGAGACACTTTGAAGCGATGCAACTATCCTCTTTTTCAAAGTTTTACTCACTAATTTTAGCAAAGAATATACATATATGTTTGACCCATTATTTAGAAGTGTATTACTCTAGACTTCCAAATTATTTAGCTTCTAAGTTCCCTAGAAGTACAACTCAGAAACTGAAAATAAAAAAACTCTAAGCATAGCAACTCAGTGAGTGTCCTCGAAGTAGAAACACCCAGGGAGAGGCCAACAGTTGAAGAAACAACACATTATCAGAATCCTAGAAGCCATTCTTGTGCCCCTCCAAATGACTAAACCTTCCCTTTTCCCTAAAAGTAACCATTATCTCAACGTTTAGGCCTGTAAATAGTTTTGTGTTTTCTGAACTTAATATAAGTGGACTCATACAGTGTGTACTTTTGTCTAGCTTCACCCACGCAACACTGCTGCTGCGTGCAGTTGTGTACACTGATCCGCACTGCTAGATGAGGTTCTACCGCACGACCATACACAACGCGTTCATCCAGTCCGCTACAGACACACACTTCCAGACCTGGGCTAATTCCAGACCGACGCTACACACTACAACCACTCTGTTCCAGGGTGGAGCTGCGTGGCAACAGGTGTGCCCACGTTCAGCTTTATTAGGGAAGGCCAGTTTCCCACCAGCAGTAAAGAGTTCCAGCTGCTCCACATCCTTAATAATGCTTCATATTGTTCGTCTTTTGGATTTCAGCTCTTCTGAAAGGTGGGAAACAGCTTTGTTGTTATTTTTTTAATGAATTTCTAACAAGTTCACTACAGTCAGAGAATGTGGTCTGACCAATACTTTTAAATATACTGAAACAAGTCCAATGGCCCAAATGTGGCCAGTTTTCATGAATGTGCTAAATGTGCTTGAAAAAATATTTTTGCTCCCCATTTTTCCCCACCCGAATACAGCATAAGATCCATGTTGTATACATTAATTAAAGTTTGTCAATCACGTGTATTTACCTATTCTATACTGTTACTAATTTTTTAATCTGCTTGATCTACCAAATACCAAAAGTTATATTGAAATCTCTCACTATGATTGTGGATTTTCTGCCAATTTTTGCTTTACATATTTTGGGGCCCACATTTTAATGGACATATTACAGATTCAATGGTCTTTTTTTTCAGTAAAGCATTTTGCCATAAAATCTATCACTTCTGACATTAACAAAGCTTCATTTACTTATTTGTGTATACCAGCTTTTTTCTGGTTAGGAATTGATTGGCATATCTTTTTCTTCCCATCCTTTTAACTTTTCTGTATCTTTGTTTTTAGGTGTCTCTTTAAGTATCATATAGGTAGATTTCTTTCCAAACCCAGTCTTTTAACCGTTTTCTTTTTAACTACAGCATTTAATCCAATTACACTTAATTCTAATTATTGATACACTGAGATTTACGTTATTATCTTACATTAGACTCATTTGCCCTGTATTTTTTATTTTCTCTCCTTTCCTGCTTTCTTTAGTAATATAGTGAACAACTGATGCCATACATTACTCTCAAATTTTGTCCGAAAATGTCTTTATTTCACCCATATGCATGAAAGATGTTTTGCTGGGTATAAAATACTGATTAATGGTTATTTTCTCATAGAACACTGAAGGTATAAAAACAACACGATTGGTATGAAAAAATAAGCTATTGCTTGCTAATTTTGGACCTTTGCAAATAATCCCCCACCAGCTTTGATTTTTAATTCATTAAATGATTAATTTGTAGAAGTTCTACTTAGTTTGTTTCCGTATTTTCTTGATCATTTTCATGGTATCTTCCCTACTTATATTTTCAATCTCTTTTATTTCTTAAAAACATGTTACACATGGATATTTCGTATTTTCTCTAACTTCTCAAAAATCTGAAGCATCTCAAGATCAAATTCTATTGTCTGCTTTTTTCCTGCCAGTTCTTTGTTCTCTGTACATCTGTGATTTGGGCTATGTGTTCATACTTTCCTACTGAAGGCACTAGTTGAAGGTGCATTACTCTGGAGAAGACGTGTATCTGCAAGTGACTGGAAGCACAACCGTCTGTCACTGCTTCAACTGTCACAGCTAAGTGTTTGGCTTGGGCTTTTTCAGACCATCCAGGTAAATGTGAATTCAGGGGTATCTGCTGGTGGTAAATCCAATGGTCCCAGTGGTTTTTTTTCTCTCCTTTATCTACCTAGCATTGTTGCTCTAGATAGGCAACCTTTCTTGCTGTCTTCAACAAGCAGTAGTGGTGGTGGTGGGAGGTATGCTAGGGTGGTTTGGCTGGCTGAATTCTAGTATTCTTACACTGAAGGTTTAGTGTCTGTGTGAGTCCCCACTTTATGCAGCTGGGGTCTGTCACCATAACACCAGGAAAGGGACACAACAGAAGGGAAAATTCACCTAGCTTATCAAATTTCCTCAGGGCAAAGCCAGCTTTAGTGTCCTACTTACTATTCTGAGTTCTGAGCCTGGTGTACAGTCTCTACAATATCCTTCTTTCTACCTTATCCAGACTTTTATTTATCTTCATTTATATTACATTCACAATTTTTAGTTATCACTAGAAGGAGACATACAGTGTGGACGTATTGTCCACTGAATGGTTGGAGAAAAAAAGTCCCCTAATGTTGGCTTTTTGGTGCTTTCTCTCTTCTTGTGAAAACCTGACAAAGCCTGATTTGGTGTGTGTGTTTGTTTTCCAGCTTTTAAATATTGCAGAGCTATTCTATTGTGCCAATTTTTAAATTTTCAATAATTATTGTCTTTATTTCTCCTTTCTTTCAGTTTAGTCTGTTCCTTAAGTTTTTTAATGCAAAGCTTAGTTATTATTAATATTCTTCTTTATTTAAGCCTATATAAATTCCCTACTAAAAACTGCTTTAGTTGTAGCCTACAAAATGTATACATATTTTTATGACCACTTAATTCTAACTATTCCTATATTTCTATTTAATTTTGTTAACCCATACATTATACTGAAAGTATGTGTAAAAGTTTCCTGTAGGCCAAGGCAGGTGGATTGCTTGAGCCCTGGAGTTTGAGACCAGCCTGGGCAACATGGCAATATCCTGTCTCTACATAAAATATAAAAATTAGCCAGGCATGGTAGTATACCATCTGTGGTCTCAGTTACTTGGGAGGCTGAGGCGGGAGGATCGTCTGACTCTGGGAGGCTGAGGCTGCAGCGAGCCGTGATTCCGCCACTGCACTCAGCCTGAATGACAGAGTCAAGACCCTGTATCAAAAAAAAAAAAGTTTCACAGAAGAGTTCTGCATTTTTTGGCTTTTTGTTATTGACTTCTAACTTAGCTGGCATCCAGGCTGGAGAGTATGCTCAGTATGATCATAATCCATTGTATTAATTTTTTTTTTTTTTTTTTTTTTTTTTTTGAGACAGAGTCTCGCTTAGTCGCCCAGGCTGGAGTGCAGTGGCGCGATCTCGGCTCACTGCAAGCTCTGCCTCCCGGGTTCACGCCATTCTCCTGCCTCAGCCTCCCGAGTAGCTGGGACTACAGGCGCCCGCCGCCTCGCCCGGCTAATTTTTTTTGCATTTTTAGTAGAGACGGGGTTTCACCGTGTTAGCCAGGATGGTCTCGATCTCCTGACCTCGTGATCCGCCCGCCTCGGCCTCCCAAAGTGCTGGGATTACAGGCTTGAGCCACCGCGCCCGGCCCATTGTATTAATTTTTTAAGGGCAGCTTTATGACTAGCATGTGATTAATTTTTATGAGTAATGGAAAGAAATCTGCATTCATTATTTGGTGGGCTCCATATACAACCATTAGACCAAGCTTATTAACTTAGTTGTTCAAATCTCCCCACTCCAATACAGCATAAGCTCCATGAGAGCAGTTACTTTTGTTTGTTTATGCTATACCTCACTGCCTAGAATAGTGGCTGAAATGTATCTGTTCTCTGCTACATCATTTGTGTAAAACAGTGTCTGGCATATATGAAGCACTAAATAAATAACTGCTTAATGAATGAATGACTAAAGGCTTCTCATCCTGTTAGTTATTGCATTTGATTTTTAAAATGTCTCACCATCAGGTTGGCTTTGTCTGCTACTCCCCATTGTTTTCTCAATCTTTTCTTTACATGTTTTGTGACTAATTTAAATGAGTCCATGATTGGACTTTTCACATTTAAATCACTGGTCCATCTGGAATTATTTCGATACAAAAAGTAAGGTACAGACTCACCTTTATTTTCTTTTCACCTTTATTTAATTTCTTTTAACATGGGCAAAGAGATATCCTTACACATTCACTGAATAATCCAGTTTTATTCTAATCATTAAAAAATGCTACTTTTATTATATTTTAAATTCAACAAGATGTTTCTGCCTATTTGTGGATGTTCAGTTCCATCAATCTTCCTATTTTTGTGTCACTATCACACTGTTGTGATTACTGGTAATGTATGTATTTTAAATATAGTAAGACAAGAACTTACACACAACTGCCAATTCGGTTGCAATAAACACTCATGCATATAGCGTGTGGTCTGCAAATACAACATCTTACAAAAAGAATCAGAGTTTCTTGAATAATGTCTGATTCCAGGTCTAGTGCAAAAAAAGTCAAAAACATCTTTTCAGGCCAGAGTAAAAGAAAACTTTCAGAATACTACGATCAAAGGTATGAGGAGTCAATACAAAGAGGTTCCTATATCCCAAGACAGGAAAATTTGTGGATCAATAAGCATAATAATTACAATGACCTAAAACATATCAGTTATGTTTAAATCTGTGAGCACAAATTGATACTTTAAAACCTAAACAAACAGGCCAGGTGCAGTGGCTCACGCCTGTAATCCCAGCACTTTGAGAGGCGGAGGCGGGCAGATCACTTGAGGTCAGGAGTTTGAGACCAGCCTGGTCAACATGGTGAGATCCCATCTCTACTAAACATACAAAAATTAGCTGGGTGTGGTGACACATGCCTGTAATCTCAGTACTCGGGAGGCTGAGGCACAAGAATCGCTTGAGCCCAGGAGGTGGGGGTTGCAGTGAGCTGAGATGGCACCACTGCACTCCAGCCTGGGTGACAAAGTGGGACTCGTCTCAAAAAAAACAAAAACCTAAACAAAAACCTCAACTCTGTTGGTTATCTCTGGCAGGTGCTAGACAGAGATAGGGCATAGCTTATCATTTCATCTATCTTTCCAATATGAGCTGAGGATCAGTAAACAACAAACAGAAGTGGTGATGCAGGGGGAAAGTTTCTCTTTATAGAGGCATTCCAACAAATAAATAAATAAGGAATGGTATACTTAAACTATAATATTTTTGCAATCCCTAATGAAATAATCAATCTAGACAATCATAAGTTGCTACTACTATAAAAAAAAAGAGACATGCACTTCCTGATGGATATATACAGCACAACCCATGATGAATGTCTCTGCCCCCAAAAAACTAGATCTCATAATCCTCTACATCTAATTAATAATTTACAGCAATTATAGGAACAAAGGAATTTGTTCAAGTACACCATGGGCATGTAAGACACAAAAATCAGACAGTGGGGAATTCTACAAATGATCTAGGTTTTTCTTTTTTTTTTTTTTTTTTTTTTTTTTTTTAAGTTACAAAGAAAAGAGGGTGATTAAAATTAGACCTCAGCTGGGTGCAGTGGCTCACACCTGTGATCCCAGCACTTTGGGAGGCCGGGTGGGCAGATCGCCTGAGGTCAGGAGTTCGACACTAGTCTGGCCAACATGGCGAAACCCCGTCTCTACTAAAAACACAAAAATTAGCCAGGCATGGTGGTAGCTGCCTATAGTCCCAGCTGGCAGGAGAACCACCTGAACCCAGAAGGCAGACGCTGCAGTAAGCAGAGATTGCAGCACTGCACTTCAGCCTGGGCAAGACTCCTGGGCAAGACAAAGTGAGGCTCCATCTCAAAAAAAGGCAATAAATAAAAAACAAAATTAGACTTCAGAGGTTTATTTACCAACTGCAATATATAGACCATATTTAGACCCTGATTCAAACAAGCCAATAGAAAAACAAATGAGAAACATAAATATTGACAAGGCATTTGGACAGCAATAAAGAATTCGAGTTAACTTTTCAAAAATAGGACAGCAGTAAAGAATTCTAGTTAACTTTTCAAAAATAACAATGGCATTGTACTTTCTTCTTAGCTTTAAAAATATATGCTGAAATGTTTACAGGTGAATGATACACTATTTCAAATTGTCATCAAAATAATTCAGAGCGTAGGGTGAAAGTAAAAGATAAAATGGATGAGATGTGATGGAAATATGGGAGAAAATTATACTATTCTCTCTACTGATATATACTGCTTAGTATTTCCCATCATAAAGTATAGTCATGTGTCACTTCATCAGGTTACATTCTTAGAAATATGATGTTGGGCAATTCTGCTATCATGTGAACATCACAGAGTACACTTACACAGAACCAGATAGCACAGCCTGCTACACACCTAGGCCATTTGGCATAGCCTATTGTCCTAGGCTACAAACCTGCACAGCATGCTACTGTACTGAAAAACACAGGCAACTATAACATAATTGTAAGCATTTGTATATCTAAACATAGCTAAAGATAGAAAAGGTACAGTAAAAACATGGCATTATAATCTCATGGGACTACCATCATATGTATGTGGTTTGGTCATTGACTGCAGTGTCATTTATTTGGCACATAACTATACTTTTATTATTATTTTATTTTTTGAGACGGCATCTCACTCTGTTACCCAGGCTAGCGTACAGTGGCACAATCTTGGCTCACTGCATCCTCCACCTCCCAGGTTCAAGTGATTCTCGTGCCTCAGCCTCCCGAGTAGCTGGGACTACAGGTGTGCACCACCACATGCGGCTAATTTTTGTATTTTTATTAATAGTAGAGATGGGTTTTCACCACATTGGCCAGTCTGGTCTCGAACTCCTGGCCTCAAGTGATCTGCCCGCCTCAGCCTCCCAAAGTGCTAGGATTACATGTGTGAGCCACCATGCCTGGACACATAAATATATTTTTAAATGTAGGGTAAATTTGCTCTAGTAACATGTCCAGATGATATTCTGAAAATTTCTATCCTGTTCCCCCTCCTACACTCCCAAATTAGGATTTTGATATTGCATTCTTATATTGTTTCTATTTTTTAAAATATCTGTCTTTCATTTGTTAAAATTTCCATTTATATCCCTCAAAAATGTTTTATAATTTTCTCTAGATAGGGCCACTATATTTCTTGATAAAAGTTAATTCTAGATATTTTATGATTTGGGTTTGCTAATGTGAATGTGATTTTATATATTATGAATGGCTATCATAGATATGTTAAAAGATTTTACATATATATAATACATATAGATTCCACTTACCTTATTAGTTCCAATAATTATTCATCTGAATCTTTTCCTCCCACATAAAAAATGGTATTTTACCCAATTTATAATAAACAGCACAAATTTTAAATGTACAATATGATGAGTTCAGACAAGTACATATAATCATGTACCGCTAGGACAACCACCAAAATATTTCCTCATGCCTCTTTATAGTCTATCCCTACCTGGCCCCTAGCAAGCACTAAACTTTCACTGTTTTTGAAATTCATCCATGTTGTATCAGTAACTTGTTCCTTTTAAATTACATCTTATGGATATGTCACAATTTGTTTATCCATTTATCTATTAATGGACATTTAGGCTGGTTCCCAGTTTAGGCTAACAAGCATAAAGCTCTCATAAATATTTACACTAAAGTCTTTATGTGGGTATATGCTTTCATTTATATTGGGTAAATACCTGTAAGTGGGATTGCTAGTATGTTAAATATATGTTTAACTTTGTAAGAAATCAGTAACCTGCTTCCCAAAAAGGTTGTACCATTTTGCATTCCCATAGCAATGTATGAGACTTCCACTTCCTAATGGCTTCCCGTTACACTGCTGTGGCTATACCCAACAAATGTTTATACAGTGTATTTTCCCTTTTGTTTAGTTCAAAATATTTTTAAATGTTCCTCATGTGCTTTCTTCCTTGGCCAATGAATTATTGAGAAGTATGCTAATATTTTTCAAGTATTTGACAATTTTTCCAGATATATTTCTGTTTATGTTGTCTAGTTTGATTCCACTATAGTTACACTCTGCATGAATTTGAGTCCCCTTAAATGTACTGAGACTTCTTTTCATATTCTACAGTAAGGATTACCTTTGTGATGTTCCATGTGCCCTTCTGCTGTTTTTAAATGGTATGTTCTATTTTATAAATGTTAATTGGATCAAGTTGGTCTACGGTATTGCTTACATCTTTTGACAGCATTGCTGATTATCTGGCTACATATTCTATCATGTCCAACTATAATTAGAGATTTGTCCTTCACCTTGCAGTTGTATTGGTCTTTATTCCAGGTATTTGAAGCTCTGTTAGTATGAGCATACATCTTTAAGATTCTTATGTCCTTTGACGAACTGATCCATTTAAAATTATAAAATCTCTAGTAATAGTCCTTGTTCTGAAGTTTAGTTTGATATTAATATGACAACTGCAACATTCTTTGGATTTGTATTTTCATGATATATCATCTTTAATATTTTAATTAACCTATCTAGGCCTTTATATTTAAAGCAGGTCTGTTGCAGCCATCATGAAATTGGGTCTCGTTTTAACCATTCTAATAATCTCTGCCTTTTAACTGGAGCATTTAGGCCATTTATTAATACACTTAGTATATTAGCTTTCTTATTGTCGTATTTTCTTCCTCTATTCTTGCCTTCTTTTGGGTTAACAAAATTTTTTCTAATGATTCCATTTTATCTCCCTTATTGGCTTAAAAGTGATACCTCTTTTTTTTTTTTTTTTTAAGTGGAT
The DNA here is from genome assembly GCF_003255815.1 of Theropithecus gelada. NCBI lineage: Eukaryota > Metazoa > Chordata > Mammalia > Primates > Cercopithecidae > Theropithecus > Theropithecus gelada. Next base: position 180,158,126 of record NC_037672.1, on the reverse strand, counting down.
ACTCTAGGGCAGGAATCAACAAATGACAGCTCATTTTGTGGCCTGTTTTTTGTTTTTGTTTTATGGCCCACAAGTTAATAAAGGTTTGCAAATTTTTAACTATTATCCAAGAAAAGTAGAAAAAAAAGAGCAAAAATCTGCACCAGAGACCACACATGGTCTGCTATATGAGTTTACTGATGCTGCAGGACAAATTAACACAGAATTAGCAGCTTAAAATTAATTACAGCTATTTAATAGCTCACTAGGTTCTCTGGGTTCTCTGGTCAAATTATCACAAAGCTGCAATCAGGGTGTTAGCCAGGCTGAGTTGTCATCTGGGGCTTTGTAGAAAAACCCACTCCTAACTTCATTCTCACTGTTGGCAACATTCAGTTCCTTGTGGCTCTAGGACTGAGACTTGAATTCCTTGCTGGCTATCAGCCAAGGTCACTCTCAGTTTCTTCCCATGTTGGCCTCTCCCTCTGTAATCCAGCAATGGTACATTTAAACCCTCTTATGCTTTGACATCTAATGTCCTCCTCGACAACCAGCCAGAGAAACTCTGTCTTTAAAGGGCTTGTGTTACCTCCAATCCCCCAGAATAATTTCTCTGCCCCCCAGGATAATTTCTCTATCTTTAACTCTGCCATATTAAATAATGAATCATATTCAGCCTGGAAATTATGAAAGTCATGTATACTAGGAAAGGTGGGGGAGGTGAACATCTTGGAGGACTGGAAAATATTTAGAATTCTGCTTACTATACCTGCAACATCTAAAATATTTACTATTTGGATCTTTATAGAAAAAGTTTGCTCTAGTGTATAAAATATGCAGCCTACTGCCAATAAAAGTCACTACTTTATGAATAGTCAAAGTGCCTTAGACAGCATCCTTCCATTCTCCCCTATTCTTTGTGATATTTTGTCTTATATTTTGCTTTTAAATATCTTATAAGCCTCACAACATATTTTATTATCTTTGTTTAGGCATTTTTATTTAAAGAGGCTTGAAATTATTTAAAAAGTCTTGTATTTGCATATGTAAGATCTCTAACATTTTCATTATTTTATTTAGTTCCAAATTGCCATGTGGTATCATTTTCCCTCTGCTTGAAGAGATTGCCTTTAACATCTAATATATTCCAGTTCTGCAGGCAATCAGTTCTCTTGTTTGTCTGAAAAATTGTTTTATTCTTTAATTTTGTGGTAAAATATACATGTAAGATTTACCATTTAAGTATACAATTCCGTGGTATTAAGTGCAACCATCATCACTGGTCATTTCCTGAACTTTTTCATTGTCTTACTGAAACTCTGTACCTATTAAACAGTAACTCCCCTTTCTCTTCTTCCTCAGCCCCTGGTAACCACTATTCTATTTTCTGTGTCTATGAAATTGCTTATTCTAGGTACCTTATATAAGATGAATCATATTTGTTCTTTTGTGTCTGACTTATTTCACTTAGCATAACGTTTTCAAGGTTCATCCATGTTGTAGCATGTATCAGAATTACATTGCATTTTAAAGCTTAATAATATTGCATTATACGTATATGCCATATTTTGCTGACATTTACCTGTGATAGACATATAGGTTGTAGGCATGTAATAGTTAATTTCATGTGTCAATCTGGAGGATATTTTTGGATAAGATTAATTTTTAAACTGGTGAACTCTGAGTATACAGACTGCCCCCCATAATGTGAGTATACCTCATCCAATCAGTTGAAGTCCTGATCAGAATAAAAAAACTGACCTCTCTAAGCAGGCAGGAATTTAACAGACTGCCTTTGGACTTCATCTGCACTGCAAGCTTTCCTGGGTCTCTGCCTGCCAGTCTTCAGACTTCATCCCCATCATCAGCTTTCCTGGGTCTCCAGGCTGCTAGTCTTTGGACTGGAACTGTACTGGCTCTCCTGTGCCTCCAGTTCGTCAGTCCACACTGCAAATCTGGACTCGCCAGTTTCCATAATTGTGTGAGCCAATTCTTTTTAACAAATCTCTTCCTAGATTAGAAGGTATGTATCAAAATCTATATAGACATATATCAAAAAGTTAAATTTAGAATTACCTTGTGATCGAACAATTCCACTTCTGGATATATACCCCAAAGCACTGAAAGCAGTGACTCAAACAGATACTTGTATACCAATGTCCAACCTGTGTTAGTCAGTTTTGTTTTTAAGTAATAGCTTTCCTAGTAGGTGTGAAGTGATATCTCATTGTAATTTTGATTTGAATCTCCCTCGTGACTAGTGATGTTTATCATCTCTTCATACGCTTATTGGCTGGCCATTTGTATATCTTTTGGAGAAATGTCTATTGAAGTCTCTTGCCCATTTTTATACTGGTTGTTTTGCCTTCAATTTAAAATACATTTTCACGAGGTATAGAAATCTAGGTTGACAGTTTTTTTTTAGTATTGGTACTCTTGAAATATCATTCCATTGTCTTGTAGTTTGTATTATTTCTGATGAGGAGTCTGTTGTAATTCTTGTCTTTATTCCACTGTACATTATGTCTTTTTCTATGGCTACTTTTAAGGATTTCTCTTTATCATTGATTTCTGGCAAGATGATTATGACATGCTTTGGTATGATCTTTTTTTTTTTTATTCTGCCTTGGGTTTGTTGAATTTCCTATATTGATGGATTAATAATTTCAGTTTCTGCAAATAATTTTTGTGATTTCCTTCCCTGCTGTTTCTAGGAGACTTTAATTACACATGTCAAACTATTTGATACTGAACCACAGGATACAGATATGCTGTTAAATTTTTACCAGACTTTGTTTTCTCTGTGTAATTCATTTTGGGTAGTTTCTATTCCTGTGTCTTTAACTTCGCTGATCTTTTATTTGGTAATACATAATCAGCTGTTACTCTCATACAGTTATTTTATTTCTGATATTGTATTTTTAATCTATAGAAGTTCCATTTTGTTTTTTAATATATTTTTTCTCCCCATTTTCACATTTTCCTTTACATTCTTGAGCATATGTATAACATGTTTTAACATGTTTGTCTGCTAATTAAATTGTACCTGTCATTTCTTCTTTTTGTTGTGGATCATATTTTCTTGCTTCTTTGCACACCTGATCATTTTTAACAGCTTTATTGATGTATAACTAGCATACAATAAAGTGCTATGTTTAAAGTACATACTTTGATAAGTGTTGACACGTGTATATACACATGTAACTGTCAATACACTTCTAGAATATATCTAACACTCTCGAAGGCTTCCTGATGCCCTCTTGGTAAACTCTCTTTTGCCGCTCCACACTACTCTCATTCCCAACACACGTGAAAAATTCTGACTAGAGGGGCCGGGCACGGTGGCTCACGCCTGTAATCCCAGCACTTTGGGCGGCCGAGACGGGCGGATCACGAGCTCAGGAGATCGAGACCATCCTGGCTAACACGGTGAAACCCCGTCTCTACTAAAAAATACAAAAAACTAGCCGGGCGAGGTTGTGGGCACCTGTAGTTCCAGCTACTCGGGAGGCTGAGGCAGGAGAATGGCGTGAACCCGGGAGGCGGAGCTTGCAGTGAGCTGAGATCCGGCCACTGCACTCCAGCCTGGGCGACAGAGCGAGACTCCATCTCAAAAAAAGAAAAAAAAGAAAAATTCTGACTAGATACTGGCCATTGTGAATTTTACATTCTTGGTGCTGGATTTTATTGTATTATCTTAAAGGATCCTGGACTTTATTCTAGCACACAAATAAATTATTTTAAATCAATTTGATCCTTTCAATGTTTGCTTTCAATTTTTGTTAGAATAAGTCCAATGCAGCCTTAGCCTCAGACTAATTTGGTCCCACTACTAGGGCATTACCATTCTGATGTTTCTTTTCAAGGCTCTATGTCTCTATGCTGGTTGACGGAAACACAAACTATTCCCAGCCCTATGTGAGCTCCAAGAACTGTCTGTCCTATCACTTTCTTTCTCCAGTCTTATGGTATTTGTACCATGGATACTCAATCAGTATTCAAGTCAAAGATTTGAGGAGACCCTACTAGAAATCTCTAGACTGGCACTTGCCTGCTCTTGCTCCCTTCTGTCTCTGTAGCTCCCTCCTCTCTGGTATTTCCTCTATATTCTAGTCACTTCTCTGCCAATGAACTTTTCTGTCTCATCAACTCATGCACGCCACTAGACTATGTTTGGGTCCTTCTCCTCATACTGCAAACAGTGCAATCCCAGGGCTCACTTCATCTGTTTCCTTTCAGTTAAGAATTACAGTCTTCTACTGTTACCTGAAGTCTGAAAACAGCTGTTTCCTAGATTTTGTCCAGTTCTTTAATTACCTGCTGTTAGAGGGCAATTCTTGTAGTAGTTAATCTTTCATGGGTAACAAGTAAGCTGGATCTTTTAAAATATATTCACACGATTTTGACAGCCTGAATTTTAGGCAAAATGTCTTCTTGTTGAGCCTATTTCACCAATATCACCTTCTCTCTAAAGACACATCTAAAACTGTCATCCGATTGATGAGTCTCGAATCACACAATTTTATTCCCTTAAATCTTGAAGGAGCTAAAATTCTGATGCCTTCATTAAGTAGAAGCTGAGAGTATTATGTCTACCACCCTCAGCTCTAGAAATAAATGTGCACCCAAGGACGCTAAAGATCGCAAAACATATGTAGAATAAATAGCTATTTCATACTCTCACTGCTTCACTGTCATGGCGTCAGGAGGTTGATTCAAAATTCAATGTGAACATGTTAGGTCAATGTATTTATTGTGTACATGTCAAAGAAAAGTACCAAAATATAAGGAAGTGTTGGTTTGAATGCATTCATTATATCTTTATCTCATACCATTCCACAAAGCTTAGCTCCTATGACCTTCAAAATATGAGCAAATGAGCTTTGTAGGCTTTATAGAATCATTTAAAATAGATCATTTATGAGTGATTATTTTCCTGTCAATCCTGTTTGCTCAGATTATATATTCTCTAGCAGGAAAAGTTAATTGCTTTTAATATTGTAAAATGCCACAAGCATTATGGATATAACGGTATTTAAGAATTAGGATGTGTAGAGATTGACATGGTGACTTATCTAGGTGAAGAGAAACTAAATATCTCCTCCTCAACAACATAGGGCCAATAAATGATTTCTTTTTTAAAATACATATTTAGCCTGCAGTTTCATACCCTTCAAAGCTAGAAAAGGAGACCAAACTCATACAGAGATAGCAAGAGAAATAAAACATTAGAAAATCAATAAATGTGATTAAGTATTAAGATTCACTCTATTCAAATTCTGAGTATGCTTTTGAAAAAAGACACTACTTGCTACACATTTTAATTATTTCAAGTTACTACCATGTCATATTAGATAACACCAGTTCTTACATTAAAGAGAATCTCTCATTTTCTGTCTTGCTTTTTTTTTTTTTTTTAGCGAATGTAAGTCAAGTCATCTCATTCCTAATTTCACTCAAAATTCACTGACTGTTGCGCTATTTTCTAACCCAACACTAACTACAATGGTCCTCCCTTATCCACAGTTTCACTTTCTGCAGTTTAGGTTGCCTGCAGTCAACTGTGGTCCAAAAATAGATGACTATGATACAATAAGATATTTTGAGAGAGACCACGTCCATATAACTTGTATTAAAGTATAATGCGATGACTGTTCAATTTTATTATTAGTCATTGTTGTTAATCTTCTATGCCTAATTCATAAGTTAAACTTTATCACAGGTATGGCTGTATAGGAGAAAACAGTGTACAATGGGTTCAGTGCTATCCAGGGCTTCAGGTATCCACTGGGAGGCCTGGGCCATATGCCCTATGAATAAGGGGGAGCTACTGTACAATACAAATTCATTTCCAAACATCCTAAGAATAACCTTATCTACAGTTTGGTGTTGCAAGTTAGCATCATTCTCTTTCAACACCCTAAAAGAAAGTTAAGTCACAGCTGAAAGAACTTGAAATGTAAGCTAAATTGTAAACATAGTATAAGAATAAGGATATCTCTCATGTCTAGTCAAGAGAGAATATTTGTAGCAATTTACATTCTCCAAAGGCTTTTTTCTTTTTCTTTTTTTTTTTTTTTTTTTGAGACGGAGATTTGCTCTTGTTGCCCAGGCTGGAGTGCAATGGTGCAATCTTGGCTCACTGCAACCTCTGCCTCCCGGGTTCAAGCAATTCTCCTGCCTCAGCCTCCCCAATAGCTGGGATTACAGGCATGCACCACCACGCCTGGTTAATTTTGTATTTTTGGTAGATATGGGGTTACTCCATGTTGGTCAGGCTGCTCTCGAACTCCTGACCTCGGGTGATCCGCCCACCTAGGCCTCCCAAAGTGCTGGGATTACAGGCGTGAGCCACTGCACCCGGCCGGTATATTTCTTTTTATTTGAAAAATACTGATATTATTTTTGCTCTGTTAGATAATTGGCTAAAGTATCATATTTTGATGTGCACATTAGTCAATTACTTTACTCCTAGTTACAAACTGAACTTTAAATCTGAGTTTCATTCTTTTAAATCTGTCTCCAAGATTACAAATAGCTAAGACTGTGGATGGCTTTTCTAAGTTCATCACCACTGCTAAAACGAATTCAAAGTGGGTCTATATTAACAATGTGTGAGCAGTACATACTTGAGAACAAAAGGTAGTATACTGTTATTAATAACAGTGCCCCCTAGCCAGCTATGTGTTTGGAATGGTGTGCAAATAGTTTAACCAAAGGGGTCTTTGTTCTTCACTCTTACAAAATTAAAAGTTGTATTAAAGCACATGCAATAGGTACTCAATACACTTCTCAAATACATTTGTATTTCTAAAGACTTTCTTTTACATTTCTAACACTTCATTTAGGTTTAACAATGGTGAAAATTTCATAAAAATTAGCCAAAAACTTATTCCACAAAATTTTCACCTATTTGTAAACTTCGGTATTGTGTTTTTTTAATAACGGCAATTGAATTTAAAGTTTCATTTGCATGAGAGAGTTTATATTTTAACCCAAGGTGACTATGGCCTAAGATCTATTATAAATAAATAATAAATTTTGCAGTAAAAACGTTTATATTCTTCTTCCTTAAAAAAATAGCTACTGAAAAATAGCTATTGAGATTTTCTCAAGCAATTAAACACCAGCTTTAAAAGTTACGAGTATCTTAATAAAATGCACTAATTCATTCATTTTACCATTTTCACAAATAAAAATAAGGTATCAGGAAGTACTGTTAACCCATTTGACCAAAGAGGAAACAAGCCCAATGGTCATCAATATCTACGTCCATAATATAACATGAAGCATATTTTAGACAGGTGCTTCTAAATACATGACTCCCAAATACTTGACCTACTAGTACTACTTCAGTAAAACAACTGAGGTACACCTCCTAATATTGTTGCAACAAAACATTAAAGCATAAAACTAGTGTTTGGCTATGCTTTAAAAATTGTTATTGTGACCAAAAATGCAGACAAGTACTCCAAGACACCAAAGCGATGAGTTAATTTATTCAAGAGTTACTACTCCTATGGCATTAATTTGTGGAAAGGATTTTAACAGAGTATGCAAACCAAGAAGGGTCAGATTATCAAAACCTAACAGACTCTGCCAAGTTACCCATCCACTTCTGAATGGCTGGGCCATTCCTAAAGTGTTACCTGGTCAAAATGGACACAGATACCAAAGAGTGCATCATCTGTGCCAAAGTGTTCAAACACAGCTCAAAACATCACAACAGCAACACAGTCCACACGGACCAATCTGCTATGGCGGCATTTCTAAAAAGGCATTCACACTGCCAGGAAGTGTTAAGCACCTGGGGACTAATGAAAGGGATGAAACCAGTGTCGTTTCTGATCTTTAATTATAGTTATTTATGAATATCTTGTCTTCTTTTTGTGAGGGAAGCACCTTCTTGAAGAGGGTGTCTCTCTCTGACTCATCTTTGTGGTCACAAAGTGATAAATATTATATGTTATATATAATATAGGCCTCTGATATTAAGAGCGAACTAAACCTGGCATAGAAGAGGCTTAATCTAAGAGATTCTGCTACATCAGAGGACAATTCTGGGGAAGGTGACCACTTGGGATTTCCTGTGCTACCCCTGATTGGGATGGGGCTCCATTTCCTTCTAAATGGTTGGTTTCATGAGATATCCTAATATGTTTTTGTTTCTAAATCCCTCCCTTAGTTTGCGTATTTCTTAGAGGATCTAAGTGTACAGATTAACAGCTTATTGTGGTTGTTCCATTTACAATGTGTCTTGCAAAGATAAGAACTATGAAAAGGATGAAAATTTCAGAGGGAAGTAATAATAACTTGCTGAGAAGTGCACAGCTCGAGTATTGGAGTTTATTGAGAGTAAGTTTTGACAGAAATGTCTTCATTTCCTTTTTTTTAAGATAAGGTATCTAGCCTAGTAGATCACAGAAACAAACACATAGACACGGTACAGAGATAGAGTACCAAGACATTTGACAAACCATTGCATGAACAGAGAATTACGGATGGACCGACAAAGGGTCCAGGACACCCTGGAGCGGTATTTATTGTACAGTGACATAGAATGATGACTTCATAAATCAAGAAATCCAAACTAAAGAGAGGTTTTGCTTCCAATAAGCTTGTTTGAAAAACAAACCTTTTTCATACTCTTTTTCTAATAAGAAATAGAAAAATTATGAGGAAAAAAATACATACATCTATTTGAGGACACTCGAGAACTAAGAAAGCAAGAACTTGTGTTAAAGATCCAAAAGAAGCCGGGTGTGGTGTCTCACACCTGTAATCCCAGCACTTTGGGAGGCCGAGGCGGGCGGATCACGAGGTCAGGTGTTCGAAACTAGCCCGGCCAACATGGCAAAACCCCATCTCTACTAAAAATACAAAAAATTAGCCAGGTGTGGTGGCGGGCGCCTGTAGTCCCAGCTACTCAGAAGGCTGAGGCGGGAGAATCCCCTGAACCTGGGAGGCAGAGGTTGCAGTCAGCTGAGATGGCACCACTGCACTCCAGCCTGGGAAACAGAGCAAGACTCCATCAAAATAAATAAATAAATAAATAAATAAATAAATAAATATCCAAAAGATAAGGGAAGCTCAGTGTCATAATCCAAACATGGCACTGTTTCTGCTTTTGAGGTATTTGCCCACACAACGGGAAAGGGAAAGGCTGGGAGCATGCAGTGACTGAGCACCTGAGACACAGAGAAGGGCTGGCAGCCCCACAGAGCTCAGGCACAGGGAAGAGACGCGAAGTTCAGCCTCTATCCAACAGAAGGGGCCCTGCTAAAGCACCTCAGGAGTTCAACTGGGATTCTGAAGAGCTTTGCCCTAAAAGAAAAGGGAAACTGGAAATTGGCCCGCCCTTAGAGAAGGATTAAAGCCCAGGCTGCAGTCAGCTCAAATTATGATTATATTAAAATTACCTGCCCCTGGCCTGACTACCTAGAAGAAACAAAACTAAATCCTCTCTGGGATGATGAAGTGTTCAAAAATTACATATTAATGTGCAGAATTTGGGCAAGCAACCAAAAACAACTGAAAAATAATCAAATAGAAATTCTGAGATTAAAACTTTTTTTTTTATTTTTAATAGAGATTATGTCTCGTTATGATGCCCAGGCGGGTCTTGAACACCTGGCCTCAAGCAATCCTCCCACCTTGGGATCCCAAAGTGCTGGGATTACAGGTGTGAGCCATTGCACCCAACTTCAAATGTAAGTTTTTGAACTGAAAAATATAGTGTATTTAAGTTGAAGTCAATAATAAAAGAAAAGCTCCAATTGTTTGAAAATTAAGCAATGCACTCATATGAGAAATCATAAAGGAAGTTAGAAAATATTTTGATCTGAATAACAATGGAAATATAAAATTCAAAACTTGTGAGATGTAGGCAAAAGCCTGTGCATAAAGTAACGTAGAGACTTAGTGCAGACATGAGAAGGTAAGAAGGGCTGAAACTGTTTGGCAGTATCCGCTGAGATATGTACGGTCAGGTGCCACATGTTCACATTTCCCTGCATGTAAGACGGTATGTCTCGCACTGCCTTTTCTACTGTTGGATAAGTTTAGATACACAAATACCACCGTGTGTTATAATTCTAGGTACTGAATGTACTTACAATATGTACTTACAGTACTCAGTATAGTATCATACGGTACAGGTTTGTAGCCTAGAAGCAACAGGCTATAGCATATAGCCTAGAGGTGTAGTAGCCCTATCACATGGGCTTGCATTAGTATACTCTGTAATGTACACAGGACAAGGGAATTGTCTAACAATGCACTTCTCACAATGTATGCCCATTGTTAAGTGAGCCATGGTTGTATTTTTTAAAATAAATTTTATTGTGTATATTTGAGGCTTACAACATGATGTTATGGGATACATGGAGATAGTGAAATGGTTACTACAGTGAAGCAAATTAGCATATCTAGCAACTCACACAATTACCATTTTTTGTCACAAAATCTACTTATTTAACTTATTTAACAAGAATCCCTAATACAATACAATGTTATTCCCTAGAGTCCTCATGTTGTACATCACATCTCCAGACTTGTTCATCCTACATATCTGCACCTTTTATCCTTTGAACCACATCTCGCCATTTCATCTCCCCTCACCTCCGCCCCACCCCAAGTCCACGGTAACCACTGTTCTATTCTCTATCTCTGTGTATTTGATCTTCTTTTCAAGAGTCAACATAGAAGTGTTCCACATATAATGCATGTATAATAGACATGTACATTAAGGCATAATTTTTAATAATCAGAAATTGAAATAAACTTTAATGTACATCAATATTACATGAGATAAAGAATTTATGGTATGTACACAAAAGTGGAACACTATATAGCAATAAAAATGAATGTGGATCTTGAAATGCTATTGAGCAAGGCAAGCCATCAAATTAATACATACGCTATCCAGTCTTAGGAAGTTCAAAGCAGGTGAAAAATTAACCTCAGTGCTCACAAGGCCATAGTACCACCCTTAGGGAGAAGGGAAATAATGAGGAGAAATCATGGTAATAACCCAGTTCAGGACCTGGGTATTGGTTACATGAGTTCATTTACTTGGTGAACAGACTTTAATATTCCAAAAATCAAGGATAAACAAGCTCTGGCCTTAACATCAGTTTAGTTAAAAAGATTCAGGCCAAGATTCAGGAAACACCTTTCCATGAGGCATTACGAGGACCTCGTAAAGTCTGACTTCAGCTGTGGGAATCCTGAAATATTGGGTTGTCCAACAAAAGAGCAGCTTGGCTTAACTCTGGAGGACAAAACTCAGCACAATGAGGGAAAGCACGTTACAAGACTCAAATTTTGATTCAATATTCTAACTGCTAACAACAAAACTGCCCAATAGGCCAAGCGCAGTGACTCACGCCTATAATCCCAGAACTTTGGGAGGCCAAGGCGGGCAGATCACTTGCAGTCAGGAGTTCAAGACCAGTATGACCAGCCTGGCCAATATGGTGAAACCCCATCTGTACTAAAAATATTAAAATTAGTTGTGCGTGGTGGCGCACGCCTGTAATCCCAGCTACTCGGGAGGCTGAGGCAGGAGAATCACTTGAACCCGGGAGGCAGAGATTGCGGTGAGCCAGCCTGGCGGACAGAGTGAGATTTCATCTCACAAAACAAACAAACAAACAAACAAAAAACTGCCCAATAATGGACACACTGTCTCAATAATAAAGACTATTCCATGCTCTGAACTTCTTCACATCAAGGCGGAAGGGCCACTCATCAGGGGTGAGCGGAGTTTCCCACACCACACGGGGTGAGAGCTGACCGCTGGAGCCCCTTCCACAGCCTTCAGACTCTATGCACATGGGTCAACACAGAACCACAATTTAAACCTCTTACCCTTAATCTTGTAGTGGAGATCTCAGCTTTTAAAATATCGGGATCATATTTAGTACTGGATGAAGATCCTGAGAATACTTTTATAGAGAAAAAAGAAAAACTAATTATTTACAAGTTGCATAACTAGTTCTCAGCTTATAATTTCTTGAAGCTGTACACAGGGGGAAAAAAAGAATTTACTGAAGCTAAAAACAAGATTTATGTGCTTTCTTTTTATAATTCCTTTATTGTCATTTATCAGACACCTAAATATAAAAAGTAATCTTCAAACCTCTACCATATTTTTAAACTCTGTGAAGAGAAACATCATTAAGACCTTGGTGCTTAATTTTCTTCTGGATTTCATATACACTATGCCCTTAGAGGACTATACTGCAGCAGTACTTCAGAGTTTTGCATTATCAAGGAATTTATAATTTAAGCAGAACTTCTGAGCTCATCACAGCTGCTTCTTTAAACAAAGTCAGCTCCAAATAATCAATCTGTGAGATGAGGGAGCGGTAAATCAACTCAGATGGTCAACAGAAATTACACTGTAGGTAATAGTTGCAGTTCCTCCCCACTAAAAATATTGTACAAAAGTAGCAAAAAGGGCCAAATTACTTGCATTGTTCTGAAAAGATAAAAATTAACTCGTAAATGCATAAAAGGCAACCTGGCAGAGGCAGGTACAGAAACAGAAGGCATGCACAACCCCCAAACGGCGATTATTTTATCTGGAGTGGGGGTGAGAAAATCCGGGGTGTGCCTTCACCTCTCACGGTTTTGAGAGACTCTTCCTGCTTAGGAGGGAAAAGGACTCAAAATTAAACTCCATAGAAATGTAAGTGGTCTTCTGTTACCTACAATTCGGTCTCCACTTCTAAAGTCTGAATAGACACACTGTACTTACAGCTTGTGCGAGAACTTGACTTTTCCTTATAGGCATCATTTAATCGCACGTATTCATCCAGGGCCAGCGCCAGCCTCTGTTCCTTCACATGGTACAGCTCCTTCTGTGTCCGGAGGGCATCCTGCGCCACAGAGAGGTAGTCCTTGAGCATCTTCTCCTGTTCCCCCCTCCATTGTTTTCTTGGATCTTCTATCTGTGTGGTTTCTGAAAACATTAGGTGGAGGGTATTTTTTAGAATTTAACTTTGTTTTCCGGATTGTTTAAACTTTAGGGAGTAGGCTAGCTTAAGTTCTTGTATCCTCTAAGGAGTTTATTTAGCTGTGCTGGAGTGACTTCTCCAGAAATTTTATAGTTTTATTTTACCCAGTCCCATCAATTTCCTTCCTCTTTCAGGTTCTCATCAACAATGTATTCTCACTATAAATCTACCACATACGATGTTGTCAATCAGATCATTTCTTTCAAGAATTCTGTGGCTCCCCAGTGCCTACAGAATAAAAGCTAAGCTATTCATTCCAGCACTCAAGGTCCCGCATAATCTGGACCCAACCTACCTTCACTCACCTAACATGGGACTCTAGCCACACTGCCCTCTGCATCAGCTCTAATCAAAGCTGGTCTACTCTGCAGACCAATACCAGTCCATGAACGCAGTTTCATGTCCAGAACAGTAAGGACAGAAATAGACAGAAAACATTTTGTTATCATTATAGCGATTTTAGTCAGTTATTGTTTATCTGTTGATAAACATTTTGCATTTCTTTGTGTGTATACATTTTCACTTTTCCAGTAATTCACTTTTTCTTGTAGTTTACAAAAATATCAGTGAGTCTGCAGTGGATCTGAAATTTAAAAATAAACAAACAAACAAAACCCTGGTCCTGTTTACACAGGATGCTCTAGCCTAAGGCCCTGATTCTTGCTTCTGCACTTCTGCAAACTACAATCAACCAGAGACCCTTTTTTTAAAAAAAAACCCCAGACCAGTTAGAGTTTCTGTGGGTGGAACCCAAGCACTATCGATTTGAAGCTGCTCAGGTGATTCCAGTGAGCAGCCGAGCCCAAGAACCAGTGCTCTGCAACAGCATTCACACGCTGCCTCCTCCAGAAGGTGCCCCAGCCTCCTCATCTGCAGGTCAGCCCTTATCCTCTGTCTTTCACGGCAGCTTATGCTCAGTTTATAAACTCCAAACACATTCTTTACTGTGTGGTGAAGCCACAGTAGGGGCCACAAAACGTGAAGAAAAACAAAAACAAAAGAATCAGATTACCACAAACACTTTATGTTCTCATATTTAAAAACTGACATATTTTTTGACCACACGTTGGGCCAAGGAGTTGGACTGTACTGGTGTCCAGCATTGGGGTACCATGATGTGTACAAGAGAATGGATAGTTGGTGATGGTTAGTGCAGGTTGGTTAAGAGACATCCCCCTGTGTCTGCAGACATGTATTGGATCCCTCTGCTGTGAAAGAAAGGAGAGTGGCCATGTGCCAGTAGAGGAAGGGGCTGAGAATGGGACAGAGTAAATAAAAGAGGCTTCCTGGATACTGATGTTCTATTTCTTTCACCCATCGAAATTACATAGTTCACTTCTAAAATATTTGCTAAACTTTGTTACTTCAGTCTGTGCACTTTTCTGTATGTTGTATTCAGTAATACAATGTGTTAAAATAAAAGTAGAATAGTTCAAAGGCGTAAAAACTATGGTATTGTGACTTACGATCTTGTCTCTAGCAGGACATTGTATCTAAGTGGATCCCACTCCCAACAAGAGCAAACACAAACAGGGGATAATTTGGGACAAATAGAAGTATGGCTCTAATACAGAAAACACATGAAGCTTGATACACAAAAGATTAATAGAGATTTTTAAAAAACAAAGCAAAACACAAAGAAGGCCATGGTGGAATAACAGGGCCACAGTAAATAACTAGAAGACAAAATATATGAACAATGGTTTTCAGATGTTGGACAACAGGTAGTACGAATTGTGATCTCTGAAAGAAGGGAAATGAATCCCATGACTATCCTACATTTCTGTCTGAAAGCACTTTTTGGACAGCAGTGCAAAGAGGGGTAACTGAAGCAGAGAAAGGAGGCACTGCTGAATTGAAGCGAGAGGCAAGCAGACTTCATGGAAGCCATGAGAGGTGGAATTTGTAAAGCAAAGCACAGAAGTTCCAGAGACTGGAGAAGTTCCAGAAATTTGCACAGGGGTTACAAGAAGTCTGTGGGTGAATGCTAAGATGCACAAGGGGGAAGTGCACAACGCCAGGCAAAGGACAACTGGGGTGCTATAGGCAGATAATTCCCTGAGCTCACACAGGGCTGTGACAGTTTCCAATTACGACCAGCCAGAGGAGAAAGGACACAGTGAACATCTAGGGAATCCAGTGGAGACCACAGCAAAGTTACACCTTAACAACAGAGCTAAATAAGACATAGAGTAAAGGCTACTCTGAACCTAACCTAAAGGACCAAACTGGTCAGCAAGTAACTTAACTGCCAGTCAGAAGAAAAAAAGTACAAATCTCCCTAAAAGGCACAAAACCTAGCACTCAATGAAACCAACAACAACAAAACCAACTTTATAATGTCTAGCATCCACTATAATGTTACTAAACATAACAAAAAGCACAAAAATATGGTCCATAATCAGGAGAAAAATCAGTCAACAGAAACAGATCTGGAAATGTAGAAATGATGGAATAAGCATAATCTAGATAAAACAGTTATGTTACAACAGAATAGAGTCCAAAAATAAACCCACACATCTACTGACTATTGTGCAAACATCAGTAAGCAGATGAAAGGAGACTCAACATCACCAATCATCAGGGAAATACAAGTCAAAACGATAATGGGATACCACTGCTCACTATATAAAACAGCTAGAATTTGAAAACTGACCATGTCAAGTGTTGAAGAGGATGTGGGGCAACTGGAATTCTCATTCATTGCCACTGGGAATCTAAAAAGGGGCAATCACTTTGGAGAAGAACTTAGCAATTACCATACAACCCAGCAATCCTACAACTTGTTATTTACCCAAGAGATCCAAAAATATGTATATACAAAAAGACCTCTAAACAAATGCTCATTAACAGCTTTATTCATAAGAGACAAAACTATTACAGCTAATGGCTAAGCAAATTGTAGTATATCCATACAATAAAATACTACTCAGCAACAAAATGAAACAAAATACTCAACAGTAATATATAAGACTCTTAAACACAAGCTGAGTGAAAAGACGCCAGACACAAAAGAGCACATGCTGTATGATTCCATTTATATGAAATGTGGGCAAACGTAAAGCTAATCCAATGACAGAAAGTGGTTGCCTGGGCCCAGCAGTACTGAGAAGTACTTGTTACAACAGAGCAAGAAGAAAGCTCTTTTTGAGCGGATGGAAATGTTCTCTATCTTGATTATTGTGATGGTTACATGGTGTACACTTGTCAAAAACTCATGAACTGTATAGTGAAAATAGATGCAATTTATGTATTTGTATATAATAACAAAGCTGATTTAAAATATGCTTTATAAGGTTCAAATGAATGAATGATGATGACTGATGAATGTTAAAGAGAACTGAGGTATAACAATACCTCAGTTATAAAGGACAAAGGGATGCTATAGGCAGACAAACGGATGCTATCAGAACAGCAGTAAAAATCCTTTGCCGCTATCAGCTGTTGAAAAGAGCACTGGTTAGGGAGTAAGGCCGTGTGGATTCCATATCCAACTAGTCAGATGTGAGACTCTAGGAGAAATATTTTACCTCTCTTACTCTCACGTCTCTTGGATGTACAAAGAGGGTGAAATATGGACGAATATTTTCTGATGTAGCCTTTGTAGTGGACACTGTTGGTGTCCTATCCTGGTATTCTCGGGTCTTTCTGCCATGGTCTGCTCTTTGCTGTTGATGGATGTCTGACTGCTCTAGAGCACTTCGCTAACTCACCTGCAGCCAGTGACTGACTAGTGAAGAAGACAGAAAGAACCCCCAGGTAGAGCAAACTCTGAGGTAGAAATTGTACTTTGGAGTCACCACAATCAAGTGGAGTCAGAGACTTCACAGAAATAAAACCTTCACTTGTTTTTTTCCCTCACTTTCCTTCTTTCCTCATTTCCCTAATGGTTTATCCCGGGATTTCCTTCATAAACCACGTTCACTTAAATTCTTGGCTTAGGGCTTGCTTCTGAGAGAACTCAACCCAACGTACCCTTGTATAATCTATGCAAATGGAAATGAAAGAAGTTTGGTCTTGGACTGTACTTCTCATATCCTCCTGTGACGGCTCTTAGTAACATTGTGTGTATGGGCAAGGC
Source organism: Theropithecus gelada (assembly GCF_003255815.1). Taxonomy (NCBI): domain Eukaryota; kingdom Metazoa; phylum Chordata; class Mammalia; order Primates; family Cercopithecidae; genus Theropithecus; species Theropithecus gelada. The sequence continues at coordinate 180,141,044 of NC_037672.1, read as the reverse complement.
AGGGGAGAAATGAGAGGAAGATTCACTCTTGAAAATAAAAAAGGAAAATAAACCTGTCATTAACAGAGAAATGTAACAGCAAGTTCTAGCAATCCTTTTCTAAGATTCTACTAGAGAACTGAATAAATAAGCTGCTCTGGTTATTGTAAAACATAAAATTAGATTAAGGCACAGCCTAATTGCCTCAATAAAATCATTTTTGTGCACCATTACTAACAGTACTCTTAGATTTTAAGCCCTTGATGTCATATCATACCTGAAAATACTTCCACAGCCCACTCAGAGTTCCACAACCCCTTTCCCAGGGGTGTAGAGAGTATACATCAGTCAGCCCAGACTACACTGGAAACGAAAGGGGTAGATACAGAAGGACTACGGAACATACAAAAGGGAAGTGTTCCAACAAGAACCTCAGCATTTATTACTGGAAGGAGACGAGGAGGTACCGAGGTGCAGGAGGAAGAAGAAAAAAAGAAAATGATACGGTAGCATTAACCTGGGTGGCAGAAAGACTGAGGTACATGGATTGTGAAAAACTAAACAGGAAAAGGAGGGATAATTCTTCCTTCCTCCTAATACCTGAATAATTAAAATGACTCCACATTGGAATGTACGTTGAGAATACTGAGACTCAGGTCGTAATGAAGTAAGGTTAAAAAAAAAAAGAAGCACATGAATCATTTGAGTCCTGAGGAAGTTTTAAGAATATGAATACTGGAAAAAAGAACTGAGATGTAATATCCCAGAAGATCATAAACTCTGTATTCAGTCTAACTGGGTTCAAATCCAGGTGTGTCATTTACAAATTGTGTGACCTTGAGCAGGTTCTTAAACCTCTTCAGGGTTCAATTTCCTCCTTTACAAAATGGAGCTAATTCAGGGGGCTGTTTGGAGGATTAAATGAGATACTGCAAAATACAAAAAGCCTTTAATGCTGGTAAGCTATAACACTGTCTCTGATACTCGGACTGCAAAAGCAAAGAAATTATAAAGTCACATTGCTTACCCCAGCCTTGACTCCAGAGAGCATCTGTGTCTAGAACTAAGGCTCCACAGATCACTCTGCACCCATGTTAACCTACCCTGGCTTGAACTAGCTGATGAAAACGGGATAGAGTCAGCTGTAACAAATGAATTATATATACATATGCTCAACACCTCCCCTCAATCTGTGCACGTGGCAGCAACACTGGGGAAAAAGGAGTCTTGTAACTTAATAAATTATAAAATTATATCCACTCTGCTTCCTCTTCCCTTAGTGGAATTTGCTCACTCTACCACATACGTATTTATACAAGATGTCAGGGGCAGATCAGCAGATGAGACTGAAAAACAATCAACAAAATATTGCTTCTCAAAGTTTCTTATATGACACACAGTGTTGCACTTTCCATTTGTCAGTGGATGGTGTATTGATCATTTTTTTAAAAAATTTTATATGTTTTGTGATGCTTTGATGTCTCAGGGGCCTTGCTGTCTGGGAAGAGACTGCCCCTCCCAGGGCTAACTTAATTCTTAAGATAGCAAATGACTCCCATGAGCCCATCCTTCATATGTAAACCAACAGTCCAAAGCCCATATCCCTAACCTCCTCTTTTATCTAACTCACACACCAAACCAGTATTTCCCCTGCCCTACATCACCCTCCAGGGGAAGACGCTGGACAACTAGAGACCATTCCCATAACCCAGAGTCTGCCGAAATTATTCAATCTAGCCAATCCTAAACTCGTTCAGACTTGCGTACCCTGTCTCACTCATTCCTTCCCAAGGAAACCACAATACAGGCTCTGGGCCATGATTTCTCCTCTGCTCCTTCTGCCTCCCAACCAACCCAAGCACTTCTCCACCATATGGCCCGGAATGGTGTACTATGCCCCCTTCCCTTGAGAACTGTAATAAAACTTCTTAACCTGCCTCAAAGTATAGAACTCATCCTCTAACAAACATAAATGTATGGTCTTGAAAAGTTTTCACAACTGTAGATGACTCCCAATAATCCTCATCTCCTAGTAATTTATGCCTCTCGAGTTTGGGTAGATCTGATGGCTTGCTTCTAATGAACAGAACATAAAATAAGTGACAAGACATTACTTCTGAGATGAGGTTACAAAAGACCGTGCTGTTGTCTTGCTCACTCTCTCTCTCCCTGATTTTTCTTGGCTTTTTGACTCTAACAAAGCAAGCTGCCCTGCTGTGAGCTGTCCTGTGGAGAGGCCCACGTGGCATGGAACGAGGGAGGCCTGTGGCCAGCAGCCAACAAGGAAGTGAATCCTGCCAATAACCGTACGAGTGGCTTGGAAGCAAATCTTTCTCCAGGCAGCCTTGAGATGACTGCAGCCTGGCTGACACCTTGATTGCAAACCACCACAGAGACCCTGAGCTGGAGGATCCAGCTAAGTCTTGCCTAGATTCATGGCCCACAGAAGCCATGAGATAATAAATATTATTTTAAACCAGTAAGTTTTGGGAGAATTTGTGATGATGCGATACATAATTAATAAACTAATGAAATAAAGAGATAATAAAAATTAAAAATGTATGTTAAAAATCTGAAAAGTTCTCAAGTTATAATAATTATAAGATATGTACTCTCAGTTCTCTTTCAATCTTTTGAGGTTTCAGCCAATCATATTTCCCCCATGTTGGGGACACAGTATATTTCAATAAAATATTTGTCATTGGCTAAAATGCCACAAAACACTGACTGACACTTCAGTGAATAAGGTGCAATAATGAAGATGATAATAAACTTCAGCATTTGTCTTGGACAGGTCAGGAAAAACACTCCGGGAGACTGGTTTAAACACCGCACATTACAAGAGGGTCAGTGGGAAGCATTCTCATCTCCGAAATATTGCACAATTCAAATATGAACTGCAAAAGACGGTTCCCAAGGCACCTTAGAAGAAGGCTTCATAAAGCAGGATTGTGCTTCATCTCCATCACTGTATTTGCAGAACAGATTTGTGAAGATTATTTTTTAAATGTAAATACTCAAGTATATTATACAAATGTGGTATTTTTTATTAAGACCTAGTGGCCTTGGGAGCTCATGGCATTACAATATAATTTGCTGTTTTCTACTATATCAAAGAAGCAATATATAAAACTGTTAAAATGCCCTGTACCTCAAGGAATTCACATTCCATCAGTTTTATAGATGTGAAACTTTATAGGTAGAGAACACATGTGAGTTACAAGAGCTTATCATGGAAGATAATGTTAGATTCTTCAAAGAAGATTATTTTTGTCTATAAAGGATATTTATATTCTTCCTACTGTGCTCAGGAAGAATAAATCAAATGAATATAAGTAACTTTCCTTATCTTCCTTTTTATAAAGTATCTGCTGTATTTACTATTTGTTCATTAATTCCTACAGACAATTATCGACCATCTACTACAGGGAAAATAAGATATTCAGGCATCAACCCTCCTTCCAAGAAACTTGCAAAACGTAGAAATAGTGACATACATATATGTAGAACACGATTAGTGCCTCGAGTGGAGAATGGCTAAGTGCCATGGCAGTTTAGAGACAAATGAGTTTCTTCTGGCTGAAAAAGAGTCCAGTTCCATGGAACAGGCAGTAAAGAGGGCTTTGAAAGATTCCTGACAAAAGAACCTGGCCCGTTCCCTGCCCCAGCCAAAACCCCCGGTTACCCCAGTCACACCAGCCTTCAGCTGCACTGAATTTCCTGCATGTCTTTCCTCAAGTCTTGCTTTCTCTAGCCTCTTGAGACCTTGGAATCTACTTGCCGTCCTCCTTCTTCCCCACCCCCTTTTCCTCCAGCCTGGTTAACTCAGCCATCTCTTGGGTGTCAGCTTAAAGCACTTTCTCCAAGTAGCCACGGCCACACTCTTTAGGATGGAAAGGCTGCTTCTTCATGCTTCCCCACGTTCTCCTAGCATGCTGGTGGTCCTTTCCTTATTTCACTATATGCTCTCATTGCTTTACCAATACTCCAAGAAGGACTAGCCTGTGATGTCTTGAATGTCCAGTGAATGAATATGAAACTCATTTTGTAAGCAATAATGTGCCACAGAAGGGTTTTATGCAAGTGCACAAAAGGATCCTTTTTTTTTTTTTTTAAAGCGATGAGGTCTTGCACGTTACCAGGACTGCCCTTGAACTCTTAGGCTCCAGTGATCTTCCCACCTCACCCTCCTGAGTAGCTGGGACTACAAGCAAGAGCCACCATGCTCAGCTTCAAAGAATCTTCACTATATTCTACGAAAATCATCTGACAGAAATGTGAGGTTCTATTATCAATTGATATGATGGAGAAAAAAATTTTTTGATGAAAATTATACATTAAATGAAAAAGTTTATAAAATAGTATATATAATATAATCCCGTTTGAGAGGTAAAATACATTTAAAGCTGTGTATGAGGCAGGGGCATTCCTTGCAGTCAGATTTAAGGCCAGTCTGGGCAACACAGAGAGATGCCATTTCTACCCCAAAAAAATAAAACAAAAATAAATTTTAAAAAACTGTGTATATGTGCATGCATGTATCAAGCCTGGAAGGATACACATGAAAAGATTTAGAATACTTAGTTAACTCTGGGTTGTATGAACATAATTTTTCTTCTTTTCATTTATCTATATTTTTACTTTTCTCTTATATACCATTACTTTTCGTTTGTTTGTTTGTTTTTGAGACAGGGTCTCACTCTGTCAACCAGGCTGGAGTGCAGTGGTGTGATCATAGCGCATTGCAGCCTTGAACTCCTAGGCTCCAGCAATCTGCCCACCTCAGCCTCCCAAGTAGGTGCGACCACAGGTGTAAACTGCCTCCCAAGTAGGTGGGACTACAGGTGCAAACTGCAAAACATGTTGAAAGGATCTATTCCCAAAACTGAGCAAATCCTTTTACATGAAGTTCCAGAACAGACAAAATTAAGCTATGGTGATAGAAATCAGAACAATGTCTGCAGCAGTAGGGAGGGCTGACTGGAAAGGGGCAGGACAGAACTTACTAGAGGGACTGAAGAAGTTTGTACCTTGATGCGGGGGCAAGTTACAAAGGATTATACATATGTCAAAGTCCACCCAAAATACATGCTCAAAATCTGTGCATTTTTGTGTATGTAAATGAAACCTCAATTACTAAAAGAAAGAAAAAAAAGTTATAGTACAACTCAGACTCTACCAAAAAGTGATTTACTTCTGGTTGTATTAATAATATCAAAACCTTACAAACCATACCTCCTCATTTCCCTTCCAGTTACAAACATCCCTCGTTGATATCTATACCCCCACTCCACACATACCCACCGAAAGGTGAATGTGATCATAAAACACTTACGGCCTAAAATAACTTTTACTGTCAAGGTCAAATCTTCTACTTCTAAATATTCAATAGTGTTTGTTAGAAACGTGTTAAACAGCCAAACATTCCTTATTTAATTTTTTCTTTAAATAATGAGAAAATTATGCTGAAACTATACAACGTCAGAACACAACATATGTGTGGAACAGCTGTTTGAGAAGATAATACCGTTTGCTTCCTAAACTACTTCACAGGAATGTCTTGAAGATTAATGAGACAATGGACCAGATCGTTTTCAGTGGGTGAACTGTTTGCTGTTGGTAATTTGGGTACATCAGACCACTAGAATACCATTACCATTAAAGCAAAATAGCAGACTTAAAATTTTATATTCTAATAGTGAAGTTTTAAAATATTCAACATGGTGTTTTTTGACACATAATTTATACTTGAAATGTACTTTAATTCCTTTAAATAAGAACAGAAAGCTTTTGATTGCTGAGTTAAGCAATAAAGCTCTTCTTTTTAACCTTTTAAGTGTTTATCATTATACTAGTTGCCCAGCGATGAAAACAAAAGATACAGTCACTGCCCTCCCTCAAGAAGCTCATAATTTAGTGAGGATAACATACAAAAACTAGTATAAATGCAATATGACAACCCTTTTTAAAAAATTCCTATGCACTTGGTCCTCCAGAAGTATCTGGATGGGGCATTTGACCAGAATGGGACGGAGACCTGTGAGGTGGAGGGGTGGGTATCAGAGAAGGCCTATGGGAAGCAGTGGCACCTGAGCAGACCGCCCCTAGAAGGATGTGGCCTTCAGTCAAAAGGAGGGCCTAGGGGCTGTGCAGAGAGTGCTCAGGCTCGACTCCACAGATGCAAAGAAAGGCGGCCAGCCCAGGAGACACAGGGTACTCCTAGAGGTCTCCAGTGCTAGGCAGGGCAGGAGATGAAAAAGGAGAGGCCGATGCAAGCAGACTGGGAAGAGCCTTCTAGCAAGGAAAGAACATATGCATCTGGACTCTGAGAAAGACTTAGACAGATGTGGCAGCCAGCAGCCTGAAGGAAGTAACTGAAGTCATCACCCAAGGAGGTCTGCAGCATGCACACAGCAGAAGACTGTTACAGAAATCCTGACAGCAGGCCCCAGTGAAGAAGAAACAAGCAAAAGAAATCTAGGCAGGTGCGGTCAGATATGTGAACAGTATGTCACAAAATCCAAAGAGTAGAGAGCAGGAGGGAATAACTCACAGTGACAAGTCACAGAGACGAGACTACAGTCTTGTTCGAATTTGACAGTTTGTGGGGTATATTAGACCCTTCTTGCCTTGTTATAAAGGAATACCCAAGACTGAGGCATTTATAAAGAAAAGAAAAGAAAAGAAAAGAAAAGAGGTTTAATTGCCTCACGGTTCTGCAGGATGTACAAGCACAGCCCCAGCATCTGCTGGGCTCCTGGGGAGGCCTCAGGGAGCTTTTACTCATGGCGGAAGGCAAAGCAGGAGCTGGTACATTATGTGGTGAGAGAGGAAGCAAGAGAGCAAGTGGAAGAGGCTTCACACCTCAAACAGCCAGATCTTGTGAGAACTCATTACAGCAAAGACAGCACCAAGGGGATGGCGCTAAACCATCATGAGAAATCCACTCCCATGATCCAATCACCTCTGGTCAGGCCCTATCTCCAGCACTGGAGATTACATTTCAACATGAGATTTAGATGGGACGAATATCCAAACTACATCACGGGGTCTCAGGTGCCCTCAGCAAGAACAGGTTCGACGAGATGATGGAGAACAACGGAGGAAGTGGAGTTCCTGCAGACTACAGCTTTCAGCAAGTCTGGCTGTGAAGGGAAGAGGAGGCAACCACAGATGGCGATGGATTCTGGTTGAAGGACGGTTTTGAGAGGGTGAGGAGAGGGAGTTTAATGCCATCTGTTTGTATTTCTTTTGCAGTTTTGGTTTCGTTTTGAGAGTTTCCAGTGTTTATATATTAAGACAAAAGAATCATTTATTAATAGAAATGGTAGGAGAACATTTTAAAATCAGGAAATAACTAATAAAGACACCAAACAGGAGAGAAGGATGGAATAGGAAAGTTACTAAGAGGTATCTGTAGGGGTGGAGGTGTCCAGAGGAACGCCTCTTTCACTGAGAAAGAGGAGGAAGCCCTGAAGGTGGGTTTAGGTACCAAAGAGTTTGTAGGTGTTGAGAAGGAGGCTGAGAGGATTCCTTTTCTCATTATGGTACCAAGAGAGCTTATTTTTGTTGACCTAGGATGGTGAGGTTGGTTTCTGGTTCCTCAAATACTACTTTAAGGAAAGAAAGCTACACAATTATTCATCTAAAATAAGCATAAAAGTGAGAGTTAAATAGTTAATACATTTCAGATATTTCACTGTCTTGTTTATTTGCAATGACATAAGGGTGACACACAGTGCTTAAAATGAACTTAATTTTACCAAAATTAGTTCATTTCACCCTTACAGATGACAGTTGGTTATCAGTGACTGATACACAATAAAACCTGGTATATACTAATACAGTATATCAATAAACATTTATTAGAAAACACAAAATTAAAAGCTAACTTAAAAACACAATCATTAATTCTACATAGAACTTTTAGAAACTTTCAGGGAGAGAGAAAGAATATCTCTACAAAAAAGTCACATTTCTTCTGGTCATATAAAAGAGGCTGAGGCAACAACTTGTAGAAACTATTATTTGTATTTGTGTTGAACTAATAATGTACAGTATACATGAAAGCTGGTTCCCAAACTGTGTATGACAGGTGTTCTACTGAAACAGATCACTAACCGTATGTGCTCACCAGACTTCAGAGTGCTTATGCTCCTTTCCGCCCCTCCACCTCACCCGCCTGGAAGATGGTGCCTCGCAGCTAACAATACAGGCTTTTTTGGCCTCTTGAGAAATATATCATCTACCTACACAAGGGCACTGCAAGCCATCACTAATGAGTGAGTATCAAATGAAACACTTTGCTACAGTGGTACTGTTCCTAAAGATACTACAGAGTACTGCATATACAAATTTTAAATATAAGAATAGAACTCAAAGAAAGAAGACAATGAGGAATAAATTCATTATGTATTCCCCAAAATCTATAAAAATAATATAATTATTTTTAAGTGAATAAGCAAAATGAATGAGTATTGTATGCTACCATCTGAATAAATTTTTAAAGGAGTAGATAGAGAGCTAGATATTCATATAAACACGCACACAAACATATACTAATATATAAAAATATTTCAAAGTATGTGTTTTTGAAAGTCATTCACGGTCACGGTATCCTCTGCGCTAGACTCACCATGTCAGAGATGTGAGAGATCTAAAAGCTGTTAAAATGAGAGGTTTTCCCCTTCCAACGACACAGAAATCAGGAAACAGAAAAAAGGAAGAGGTTCAGGACCTTTCCCAGCTATGCTATGTCTTCCAGAGCCACTGATGAGGGCCAACCCCTCCCCAGTCTCAGCCTACAAACCACACTGTGCCAAGGCCCAAGTCTTTCTGTGACAAAAAGCACACGGAAAGGAGGAGCCCTGTCAGAAGGTGCAGTGGCCATGGAAAGAGGAGCCCAGTGGCTCTGATCCCCACAGGTTCCCAGACCTGTGCTGAAGGAGAATCCTCACTCCCCAGCAGGTAGGCAGGCAGGCAGGCACACCCTTTCTCCCTCTCCGTCCCCATAAGGACAACTCTATGTACATGCCCCAAATACCAAGAGAGGCATTTCAGTTAAATGTTAGTCACTAAGAAAATGGGGTTTTGGAAATTCACTTTGTAACATGTTTATCCTTTTGTGTGCCTGTAGGTTTTGGGGGATTACTTTTCTGATATATTTGCTTTTATCAAAAAGGAAAACTTACTGTTGATGTGATCGATGTAGTAGACACCAATCTGAGGGTCAAACCCTGCTTCCCATCCCCACGGCAGCTCATCCCCAACACAATCAGCAAATGACAAGGGCTTCGTTAACCTACAACAAACCAGAATAGACACACCAGTGATTCTTTCCGTCAAACCACATATGTCAAAATTCAGCACCCTAACCACAAGTGTCTAGGTTGCATTTAAAATCTTGAAGAAAAAAAAAAAAAAAACAAGGATAAAATACAGATGTGTATATCCAAAAAAGTAGGACAAGTCACAGTAACCTTTTGAAAGTTCACTGCTTAATATTTGGAGATAAATCTAGTATTTGGAGATAAATCTATATAATAAATAAATAAAGACATCCTAAACCAGGGAGAACGCCAAGCTGAGAGTGAGGAAGCCTGGGATCTAGCTCTAGCTCTGCAGTGAAACAGATACCCCATTAAAAAGAAAAATGTATCCCAGGATTCAAATACTGGTATCATGAAAATACTATCAGTAGTTTCGAGACAAGATCCGCATCAGGTTACATCAATTTCAGACTGGATGTTCATATATAAATTAACTAAACACTCAACTGTGAAGTCTACTATAAGTTCTCCTTGAGAGGAAGGACAATTTTTTTTATAAGTATCTTGTACATAACAGTCACTCAACAAAATTTTGAACCAAACCAAATACATAAAGTATTCATTCATATATCAATGTGATCTCACCTTTTGAAATTGCTTTATACTCTCTCAAGACCATTTTTTCTTTAAGACACTTTCTCTGTAGGAGTTTTTCTCTTTAAAATGAATGAAGAAACTACACAGTTTCCTAAGCAGAGTACAGGTTTCAGACTTAATTACAATACATTTTTTTTTCTCACTCTCTTGCATTTTGCTTTTGAGATTTTCCCTGGCTACTGGAGCAGCCATGGGCAGGTTAACACCACAGATGCCTTGCTGGAGGGTGGCCACCATCAGTCAACACATTTTCTAACTTAACGCACTGGCACCACTAGCATGGTTCTTACATACAAAATCTCCTGGAATCCCTTTTATCCATGCTAACGACTATCAAAGATCTCACGTTCAACTGAAATATAGGTCATTTTCAGAATTCTATCATTCTTCAGAATAACAAAGTACATCATCCACCCTTCAGAATGCTGAAGAATGATATAAAAGGAGGAAAATTCTTTTTTTCCAGGCCTACTCTGCAATAGTCATCCAAGGACACAAAACAGCAATAGAAAGGAAGGATCTATTTTCCTCTCAACCTTCCTATAGCATGAAATCTCTCCTCCTAGAGATAGCTCCAAAGAAGACACTGGCCTTCCAAATCAGCTCAGCAGACAGAAGCAATAATGAGGATAACCCGTTCTACCACTGACTCACTGTGAGACCACTTACTGGGCACCTCTTCCTACCTCAGTTTCCTTCTCTTTTAAGTGATGATTACACCCTCACATACTCTCCCTGCAATTTAACTAGCTCCTAAAATTAAACTCAGGATAAAAAGAAATTAACTTGGAAGAGCATCCGGGACGTTATAAGTAGTCAAAGTGTCAGATTATTAACACAAGCACATGTGAACTCTCTCATTTATCCCTCAGAGGAATCAAGTCAGGCAGCACAGCATAGAACTGTGGTTCTCAGAATACAGTTCCCAGAACCAGCAGCATCAACATCTGGGACCTTGTTACAAACACAAATTCTAGTTGGGCACCATGGTTCACACTTGTAATTCCAACACTATGGGAGGCTGAGGCAGGAGGATGGGTGAGACCAGGAGTTCAAGACCAGCCTAGGCAACACAGTGAGACCCTGTCTCTACAAAAAATAAAAAATTAGCCAGGAATGGTGGCTCATGCTTGTAATCTCCACACTCTGGGAAGCCAAGGTGGGAGCATCACTTGAGCCCAGGAGTTCAAGGCTGCAGTGAGCCGTGATCACACCACTGAATTCCAGCTTGGGCAACAGAGCAAGACCTTGTCTCTAAAAAAAACTAAAATGATTTAAAAAAAATAATAGAAATACAAATTCTTGAGCCCTATTGTAGAATCAGAAACTCTAGGTCCCAGCAATGTATGCTTTCCAGGTACTTCTGCTCCACACTAAAGTGTGGGAACCACGGGCTTAGAAGTCAAGAGCTTGAAATTTGGTATCAAAGAGATCTGGGCTCAAATCTTTATTCTGCCACTTACTCACTATACAACCTAGAGCAAGTCATTAGCCTTAAAAGCCCTAGTTTCCTAACGTAATTTTTTAAGGGAATAGGAGGAAAGATTAAGTTTAGATGGGAACTAAACAGTATAACACCCGAGAAATGGTAAGCTTCAATATATGTTAGATGAGTAAAATGAATCTCAAACATGTTAAGCAATATGCCCAAATGTGGCAACTTGCCATATTCACTTTGTAAACATGGAGTATATTTGAACTCAATCTGAGTTCAAATGCAAAACAATTTATTCTTAGAATTGTGCTCAAATTCTGTCTTATATCAAAACTGTCCCAGAAAACTGATTTTTCTTTTGACAAAGAGTGAGATACCATATCAAAAATCCCTATACCCTAGGACACCTCCTTGTCTACATACATGGTCTCTTTGACTACCTCAATAAAGCAACTAGATAGAGCTCCTGTGCCAGGTCACCCTCTATATCATTGTTTGATGATTCTCTTTCACTAACTCCACTATCAATGCTGTCTAAAAGGCACATGCATCCTAAAGAAATGAAGGAGGAGGAAACATGAGAATGGTAAGTTTAAGTGACAAAAGAGAAATATTAGACCAGTATTACCCAGGCACCAATTCGATGTGCTTAAGCATGAGTACGGCAGGAATATACTTATTACTTTAAGAATAAGAAGCTATAAAAGCTTGAGAGCATGTGCTATGATTACAAGTTAATAGTAACTTGATTACATTTGGAAATAATCCAGTTTCTTCCACTAACTGGTTAGCAGATAAGCATTTAATTGTCACTGTTCTAAGACTACAATTACATCTGTAGGTATACATGTAATCGTGAACTCTGAAAAATTCAGAAGATTCCATTCCCAAAATTTTGAATATAAAAATCTCTTTGCAGAGTTCCTTCAAATATCAATTTAATACTTTATTTTCTATATATGGATAAACATATATATTTTCTCTGCACTCTATCAATAAGTAAAAGCATTACATAGATATTTGCAAATATTAAAATTTTAGGATTGAATTCTTATGCAAATTATAAAATATAAATAGACAACATTATCAGGTTCCAAACAAATTAAGCACCCAATTACGGTGCTATCCTGATAAAAAGAAAATATTACTATGATGTACTAAGAAGTTTAACACAAAGCAAAAAGAACTAACAGACGTATTCCAAAATTACAAACAATATAAATTAAAACAAATACAGTGAACTGAAATGTTAATTAACTTTTAAATTTCTTCTTCTTGTTGTACACAAGGAATTTCTTACACATTCAAGCTTTCTTTGAGTTAAGTAAAAATGGATGGAGTTTGTTTTTGGTTGGTTCTCTGCAAAGGAGCAACAACAAGCAACAACAACAAAATCCTGAAATTAACTAGAGTCTTTATGCTGAATTCCAGAGATTACTGTTTGCTTAAAAAGGTCTTCCTTTGCACTGTGCAAAGGAATTTCATATTATGAAGAAAACGGTAATTTACTGCAGCACTTTGCCAATGTTTATATGCAAAATTTAACTCTGCATGGTATTTCCTCTCCTTGCTGGCATTATATCATTCTTTCACACTCATTGAATATTTATTGTCAACTCAAATACGTGTCCTATGACATGAGATGCCATACAGTGATGTATCTGTTTACTTCACAATTACATGATGGTGAATACCGTGTGAGTACAAGCACAACTCCAAAAAAAACTGAGTTTGTACTAATTGCACTAAATGAATAAGCACTTGAAAAAAACATTTCAGGTTACTAAAACTCTTGCCACAATTCAGAGCATCCCAAATGTATAGTTTAGCACAAACATTACAGGTCTTAACAGTTATTTTTACTTTGTAGCATCTGTTCTCATTGTTTTTTTTTTTTTTTTTTTTTTTTGAGACGGAGTCTCGCTGTGTCTCCCAGGCTGGAGTGCAGTGGCGTGAACTCGGCTCACTGCAAGCTCCGCCTCCCGGGTTCACGCCATTCTCCCGCCTCAGCCTCCCAAGTAGCTGAAACTACAGGCGCCCGCCACCACGCCCGGCTAGTTTTTTGTATTTTTAGTAGAGACGGGGTTTCACCATGTTAGCCAGGATAGTCTCGATCTCCTGACCTCGTGATCCACCCGCCTCGGCCTCCCAAAGTGCTGGGATTACAGGCTTGAGCCACCGCGCCCGGCCTTGTTCTCATTGTTTAGCTAACACAAAGCAGAGCTCACACTGTCAACTGCTTATGATTACTACAGAATCTGCTCACAGGAACATTACTGAATTACTCTAAGAGAACAGAGAGGAAGTAAGATGTGTTTCACAACTTGAATTTTAAAGCAAGGATAAAGCACTAGAAATCTTTCCACAGTTCTAAAAGATTCTTCATTTATAAATGATGTCAATTAGTTCCCTCAAAATAACTTTTCTTTTTTTTTTGAGACTGAGTCTCGCTCTGTCAACCAGGCCGGAGTGCAGTAGCGTGATCTCGGCTCACGGCAACCTCCATCTCCCTGGTTCAAGCAATTCCCCTACCTCAGCCTCTCCAGTAGCTGGGATTACAGGTGCCCGCCACCATGCCCGGCTAATTTTTTTGTATTTTTAGTGGAGATGGGGTTTCACCATGTTGGCCTGACTGGTTTCAAACTCCTGACCTCAGGCAATCCACCTCCCTCAGCCTCCCAAAGTGCTGGGATTATAGGCGTGAGCCACCGCGCCTGGCCAACAACTTCTATCTATCACTAGATAGGGAAACTAGCAACACAAAGAAACAGACAAAGGAGAATAGTAGAAAATAGTGGATAGAGGCAACAAGAAAAAAAAATAGCTTTTAGGAAAAATTATACAAACCACTTTGGAAGATAATAATGAGATTAGTTCCCTGTGTGTGAGGAAAGTAGCTTAAATTATTAGAAAGAAGTGTCATATTAGAAGGCCAGGCGCGGTGGCTCACGCCTGTAATCCCAGCACTTTGGGAGGCCAAGGTGGGCGGATCACCTGAGGTCAGGAGTTCGAGACCAGCCTGGCCAACTTGGTGAAACCGTGTCTCTACTAAAAATACAAAAATTAGCCAGATGTGGTGGCACACGCCTGTAATCCCAGCTACTCAGGAGGCTGAGGCAGAAGAATCGCTTGAACCCAGGAGGTGGAGGTTACAGGGAGCCAAAATCAGGCTATTGCACTCCAGCCTGGGGACAAGAGCGAGACTTCATCTCAAAAACAAAAACAAAAAAAGAAAGAAGTCATATTACATAGAATTTCTAGAAAATAAACAGATATTAGAACAGGTCACAATGGGCCAGGTGCAGTGGCTAATACCTGTAATCCCAGCATTTTGGGATGCCAAGACAGGCAGTTCACCTGAGGTCAGGAGTTCAAGACCAGCCTGGTCAACATGGTGAAAACCCATCGCTACTAAAATTACAAAAATTAACCAGGCATGGTGGTGGGCATCTGTAATCCCAGCTACTCGGGAGGCTGAGGCAGGGTAACCACTTGAACCCGGGAGGTGGAGGTTGCAGTGAGCCAAGATTACACCACTGCACTCCAGCCTGGGTGACAGAGCGAGACTGTCTCAAAAACAAAACGAAAGAACAAGTCACAATGCGGAGAATCACCTCTTCCTAAAATCACTTTACCTAAAGACAAAAAAATAGACTGGGCAGCATCTGGAGGCTCCAGTCTAGCCTCACTCCCCTATTCTTCCTGCCATGAGCCCTTTCAGGTGTCTGGCAACTTATATCATTGTTTATTAGAACACTTACCCAATATTTTGAAGATCATTTTGTGACCTATTAATTTTTTCAGAAAGGAAAGAAACTAATTTTATTAGTTGTCTATTATGTTCCAAGATTTATGCAAGGTTGTTTCATATGTTATCTCATTTAGCCCTAACAACAATTCTTCAAAATGGGTATTTCTAGTCTCATTTTTTAAATATATATATATTTTTATTTATTTATTTATTTTTTGAGACAGAGTTTCGCTCTTGTTGCCCAGGCTGGAGTGCAATGGCACGATCTTGGCTCACTGCAACCTCTGCCTCCCAGGTTCAAGTGATTCTCCTGCCTCAGTCTCCCGGGTAGCTAAGATTATGGGTATGCACTACCATGCCCAGCTAATTTTTTTGTATTTTTAGTAGAGATGGGGTTTCTCCATGTTGGTCAGGCTGGTCTCAAACTCCTGACCTCAGGTGATCCGCCCACCTTGGCCTCCCAAAGTGCTGGGATTACAGGTGTGAGCTACCGCACCGGGCCTATTATTATTACTATTATTTTGAGACAGAGTCTCCTTCTGTCACCCAGGCTAGAGTGCGGTGGCACAATCTCGGCTCACTGCAACCTCTGCCTCCCAGGTTTAAGCGATTCTTCTGCTCAGCCTCCTGCATAGCTGGGACTACAGGCGCACGCCACCATGCCCAGCTAATTTTTGTATTTTTAGCAGAGACAGGGTTTCACCAGGTTGGCCAGGCTGGTCTCAAACTCCTGACCTCAGGTAATCCACCCGCCTTGGCCTCCCAAAGTGCTGAGATTACAGACGTGAACCACTGCGCCCAGCCCCTATTCCCATTTTTTACAGACTTAATTCTGTATGTGACACATCCAGAATTTTGTGTTTTATGTGAAACATAAAATATGTGTCACAGAGTCCTGTGTTTTAGATCCTGTCTGTGTGCAGTGGGGGGATATAACAAGGAAAGGACTTGGTCCTTGCCCTGGGGAGCCAAGGTAAGGACAGCCAAGCAGATAACTAATTTGTCACACTAGGACTTGGCCAGGAAGGCCCTTAGCCTGGTGCAACGGGTTAGGAAGGAGACTGTTGCTCCAAGATTTAACGGATTCACCCAGTGCTACAGAGCTGGCAGGAAACATAACGAGGTAGCCTAAACAGGATCATTTCTTCAGATTAGTTCATGTCATGTCTGCACCTGCTTGGGTCCTCAGACATTCTCCCTATTGGTCCTAGGTCTGGTCATCCTATAGCTGGCATGAGTTTTAACGCCTGGTACCAAGGAGAACTAGTTTGATACCTCCACCACATGACAGACTTTCAAATATCTGAACACAATTGTGTTGTCTCCCAGGTCTGCTTCCCCAGACCCACACACCCCACTCCTCTCTACATGTCTCACATCCCCTCTCCAGGCTAGCCTGCCAGGCTCCTGCCCTTACCCCAGCCACTCCTCTCCACTCTGCAATCTCATTCCATCTCTTATTATCTGATATTTATCTCTTCTCATATGGTTAATTTTTTCTCCTTCAGTCTATAAATATATTCAATCCCCCCTACCCTAAAAAACTTTTCCTCAAATTTTCTGACTCTTCTTTTGACATTCACTTACTAACCATTCCTAACCATCCCCTCATCCTAACCGAGAGGCTGTAAACAGGAGGACTTTAGGAGGCCCTATCATAGCATTTCCCTTCTGCCACCTAACACTTAATCCTACAGTTACTTCATGAATACACTCTTGAAAGACAGTATTTGTGGGTGATTTGCCTTTGAAAAAGCACATGGCTCAGGCTGTTGGGTTTTGGGATCCAGATATGGTATTTGCAAAAGCTTCAATGCTTACAATATTCTATGTTAAAGAAAAGGCCAAATTTTACATATAGCAATTATACTAACAATATAAAACACTTAATGAATGCTTATCATGTACCACACATGCTCTAATATACATAAATGTGTGAGTTAAATCCTCATAAAACTCTGCAAAGTAGATATACTTTTTCCATTTGAATAGCCTGTGCAGAGAAAAAAATAAACACTCCTCTTCAAATAAGCATGTGTTTGGGTCACACACACGTCTCCCTCCAGTCAACATTTGTACTATAGGGCAGTGGTGGTTGCAAGCTCTGCTGCATAGGCCTTCACACTAAAAACCTTCACAATGTTGGCTCTGAATAAGTAAAAAATAAAGTCTAGTCACAAATAAAAGGAAACATAGCTCATGAAAAGCAGGGCCAAAAAATTGAAAAATTACAAATAACAGGAAAAATATACATCATGGGTATGTGCCTCTTAAATTACTTCAGTATTTGGCCAAAGATCAAAAGTCACTTTTGAAAAATACTTTCCTCTTTTTCACATGATTTGTAAACTGAATTGCAATTTCTAGGTAGAACTGTATGCTTTATGCTTTCTTAAATAGGAGGTTATAACATATTCCAAGTTAATTGTTCACATTGTCTGACTACTTAAGCTAAAAAAAGTTGGTGCTAATGAGACCAACATTGTGGATTACACCTCCCACAAGAGCTGTTTATCACAGAATCAACCTGAGAATGTTGGTTTACAGTAGCGGTTCTGAAACCTACTCGTGCATCGGATCTGACTCAACTGAAAGGCGTATGAAAACACAGACTGTTGGGGTCGCCCTCAAAGTTTCCGACTCAGTAGATTTGGGAAGGACCTGAGGATTTACATCTCTAAGTTCTGAAGTAATACTGATCGGTAAACTTCAGGGACCAGAAGTTCACCTTGAGTGCTATTGTTTAAAAGGCATAAATCAGGTTGGATCCCTAATCCAACCAGGTGACAGAAAAATGGAAAACAAGCTCAAGTTAAAAACAAACCTGGAGGCTTTACAAGTATCTCTGTTATGAAAACGATGAAATATTCAAACAGAATTAATGGCTTAACAGCCCTCCTATTCGGAATAGTAGGACACTTCATTTAATTTTCAGTAAACATTTCCTTTCTTCAAAGGATACTTAACTAATTTGAAAATAACTTCAAGAGCAAGGCTTTCTTTTTCCTTCATTTTCTCACTTACATACAAATAGTAACAATACTCAATATCATTAGTTATTACGGAAATGCAGATCAAAACCACAGTGAAGCACCAGTTCACACCCACTATGATGGCTATCATCAAAAAAACACAGACACAAGACATGAGTATTGACAAGGATGTGGAGAAACGGGAACCCTGTACATTGTGGGTGGGAACATAAAATGGTGCAGCCTCTGTAGAAAATGGTTTAGCAATTCCTCAAAAAGTTAAAATGGAATTACCATATGATCCCACACTACGACTTCTAGGTCTACTTCTAAAGGAAGTGAAAACAGGTACTCGAATAAATACGTGTGTGCATGATAACAGCAGCATTATTCATAACAGCCAAAAGCTGGAAAGAGCCCAAATTCCCATCGACAGGTGAATGGATAAACAATTGTGGTATATACACGAAATGGAATATTATTCAGTCACAAAAAGGACTGAAATACTTACATACGCTACAATATGGATGAACCTCCAAAACATTACGCTAAGTGAAAGAAGCCAGGAACAAAACATCACATATTGTATGATTCCACTATATGAAATAGTTCACAAATGCATACAAACAGAAAGTAGGTTAGTGGTTGACAGGTGACAAGGAAAGGGGCAAATAGAAACTGTTTAGTGGGTACCTTGGAGGAGTGATGAAAATGTTCTGAAACTACATATAGGGGTTGGTTGCACAACATTGTGAATGTACTTAATGCCATTGAATTGATCATTTTAAATGGTTAATTTACATTAGGTGAATTTCACTTCAGTAAGTTGGTTTTCAAAAGGAGTAGCAAGTATGTAATAATGCCAAGACTTTCAGTGAATATTTTCACAAAAGATAGTAAAACACATGGGAAAATGTTAAACATCACTAATAATAAAAACAAATGCCAAATACAATAAAACAATGAGGCTAAAATTTAAGCCTATTAAAATATTGTTTATGTCTTTTTTTTTTTTTTGAGACAGGGTCTCACTGACACCCAAGCTGGAGTGCAGTGGGGTGATCATGGCTCAGCTCACTACAGCCTCAACCTCCCAGGCTGAAGCCATTCTAACACCTCAGCCTCCCAAGGAGCTGGAACTACGGGTACACACCAACACGTTTGGCTAAATTTCTTTTTTCTCCTTTGTAGATATGAGGTCTGATGCCCAGGATGGTCTCAAACTCCTGAGCTCAAGTGATCTGCCCTCGTTGGCCTCCCAAAGTGTGGAGATTATAGGTATGAGTCACGGCTTCCGGCTGTTTTGCTTTGTCTTAGTGATGAAACTCACTCTGGTGAGGATGTGGGGCATCACCTACTTTCATTCATTGCTGGTGACTTTGTAACTCGATACAGTCCTTTTAAGAAACAATTTGGCAGTGTTAAAAAACCATTAAAATGTTGATTCCGGGTGGGGGAAGGGAGACCGTTAGGGAAAACAGCTAATGCCTGCTGTGCTTAATACCTAGGTGATGAGGTGACAGGTGCAGCAAGCCATCATGGCACACACTTACCTATGTGACAAACCTGGACATTACCGCACATGTACCCCAGAACTTGGAATAAAAATATTTAAATTTTTAAAAATGTTAATTCCATTTAACCTAGAAATACTATTCTTGATTGTGTTGCAAGAATCTTGTCCCACATCCACAGGGATCAGCTGCCACCTAAGGCATGTTACTACACTCAGACTCAGTCTCTAGCCTAAACTCTGAGCTTCTCAAAGGCAGGGAGCCTGCCTTCTTCTCGCTCTCTAGCAGAATGCCTAATGCTTATCTCATACACAGTCGACACATGATAAATGTTGACTGAATGGAAGAAGAGTAGGAAGGCAGGCAGAAAGAAAACGTCCACTGTATCATGAAAGGGTTGTAATTTATTCTTTCAAAAATGTTCTATTTACACAGAAGTGATAGTATGTGCATTTATTCAAATAACAATATGAAGGCTGGTATTAAGGTGTTAGTTGATACATATGTTTCCTGACAACAGAACAAGACACAAGAAAATCCTTCAATGCTGCATCAAAATATTTGGTCTTGTGATTTATTTTTGTTATCATTACATTATGTATCACAATGAATATCTCAACAGAAAACAGACTTAAGTGACAAAGACATAACAGAATTTATCTCACGTGTTTCAATAATTCAGCAAGTTTTTAAAGTATTTTTATGCCATGGAAGAAAACAAAGTGGTCAAACAAACACTTTAACCTGAATCTCTTTTTCTCTCCTAAGTGCCAAGTAATGTTTGCTTGTCAGATTATCTGGTTTTGAAAAATAGTCTGAAATTTTAAGTGGCTATGCCAGCAAAGAAGGTAGGAGTGTTTGAGAGAGGCAGAGAACTTAAAAAGGATTATCGTCCAAACAAATAACAGAAATCCACCAAGGCTGCCTCAATTCCCTACCTGTAGTTCAACACACAGCCAGTAAATTTCATGGTGGACAATAATTGCTCGTGGACGAAGACTAGAAGAGGTTTGAGTATTCAGTCTGGTGAATGAGCTACAAAGAAATGACACATGGCACACACCTTTCTGAAGGGTCACAACTTCCCTTTTGAAGAGGTTAAATTATTAAAATATACCTATACTACTTTTATCAAAACTTAAGAAACTGAGAGGACTTTAAAAAATCTCTATAACCTCTCTACATAGGAGTAATCCCAGTTAACAATATGATGTGTTTCACTCTAGGCTATGTTTTTTAAATAAATATATACACATGTAGATATAATACTATGTACAAAATATACATATTTTGTTATCAAACTAAATAAACTCTACATATACTATAATTTTCAATGTTGACTTAAAAATACACATTTTATACGTTGTTAGATTCTCATTGCGAAGAATACAGAAAATAACAAAACAAACTGTTATTAAAGTCCTTGCTTCACTTTCCTGTAGAGTGACATCTATTCCAATACTTTGGTATTTTTTCAGTCCACGTATAAACTTACGTACAGTTGACTTATGAACAATGCAGGAGTTAGAGATGCCAACTCCTTGCACAGTTGAAAATTCTCATATAACTTTTGACTCCCCCTAAACTTAATTACTAATTACCTACTGTTGACCAGAAGCCTCACCAATACAGAAATAGTCAAGTAACATATTTTGTACACTGTATTATATACTGTATCCTTACAATAAATTAAGCTGGAGAAAAGAAAAAGTCATTAAGAAAACCATAAAGAAAAAGAAATACATTTACAGTACTGTATTTATTGATGTTTTAAGTTTAGGTTATCTGTTTATACACCATGAATCGTCCATCTGAAATGGTGGAAACCTAAGCTGCAGTCCTCAATCTACCGTAGATATCAAGCAATTCAGCGTTTTCTTGTAAGGTCATTACTTTTTTCCATTTCTTGGGAGCACTTCCAGCTTCACAAGTGGCACTTCGTATGGGTCCCATGGTGTACTCAAGGTTTGCGGGACTGCACTAAATACAATGAAAAATACTTGAGAACCGTGAGAAATCACTTTTTACTGTGATATGCAATTTACCAGAGAGAGGAACTGCTCACACAGAGATGATTAGCATCACAGGGCACTTTAAGCAGATGCTCCCAACATTTGAGCTCACCACAACAACAGAAGGTGGCTATGCAATCATTACAGTAGTATTGTATATACTACAGTTAATTATATGCAGTTATGATTTAACACTGCCTCTTCACATTTGTTTACATTTCTCTCAACTGCAAATGGCATCATGTACAGTGTGTAATGTGTGCATAAGTTCTGATAAATTTTAATGTCTTATAATGGTATGTATATTTTATGGCTGTACACAATAAAACAGTCTAGTATCTACATATATTTTATGCATTCGTGCCATAGGTTTTTCTTAATATTTTTCAACACTTGTAGACTATGTAGTTCATGTAAGTCTTTTTAAGTTTTGGGAAATCTCCCTGTCCCAGCCCCAGGCAGCCACTCATCTACTTCCTGTCCCTACAGATTTGCCATTTCTGGAATTGCACATAACATCATACAATTTGTGGTTTCCTGTGTCTAGCTTCTATCATTTGGCAAAATGTTTTCAAGATATACAATGTTATTATATAGCATGCATTAAGAATTCATTCTTTTTATTGCTGAATGGTATTCCACTGCACAGATACCACATTTTGTTTATCCATTTACCAGTTTACAGATAGATATATGGATTGTTTCCACTTCTAGCTACTATGAATGATGTTGCTACAAATGTTTGCATCCCAGTCTAGCTTTTGAGAGGCAAAATAAATAAATAAATAGACTTCAAGCTTGGTGGGACTGGCCAGGTTTCAGAACATGGTTGGCATGAGTTACAGGCACAGTATTCTACAAGTATTAAACATCTAAGAAGAAAGAAATGTCAGCTAGTACCAACAACATCTTGTTACATTTCCTCATGAGTACAAGGAAATCATGAGAGAAGATGGCAAAGCGTAGAAGTACTAATTCACAGTTCAGTGGCAGGACATCTGCGTTGCAGATGCCTGTGACACCAACTACTAAAAAATCTACCAAAAGAAGCCCAGGAGAGGTCAAGAAGAAGCCAGTAGGCCTGATATACAGGTAGCAAAAATATCTTTTATACGTGCAGTTCCCGCCACCTGGAACATCTTCTCTCCCTCCACTTTTCCACCGTCCTGCCCCTTTTACAGTTTTACACTTAAACAATTGTCTTCTTCTAAGATTCAATGTCCTTAAAAATTAATTCAAACATCATCTTCTTGGGGAAGACATCACGTTCCCAAAGCTGTCACTATTTAGTGACACTGTTAAGCTTTGGAAGTATTTTCCTATTCAAATAGTTCACACTGTTTACATTTGTTAGTTGACTTCTCTGTTCAGTTCACTGGGTTCCTAGTGGTTTTTTCATCTCTGCATGCCAAGCACATACATGGTACATAGTGTTCAATGTTTGTTAGAGAAAACAGTGAGTGAGTGATTTCCAGACAGACATTCCCTTAGAGGTCCAGATTTATCAGAGAGCATCTCCTTGATCATTCTACAGCAATGTCTCTAATGGCCATATCAAACAACTCATAAAAAACAACTCTTAACTTCCCCCTCACGACCACTTCCCCAGTCCCATTCCTCCCCCAAATTACCTCAGTTTGGAAAATGGTACCATCATCAACCCAGATGCTCACATCACAACCCGGGAGGAGGTCATCCTTGATGCCTCCCTCTCCATCAACATCCTGCAGGTTCACCCTCCAGAACACAGACTCATTTACAACATTTTTCTCCACTGCCACCTCTCTAATCCAACCTATTAGCTTCTCTTGCCCGGATTAACTTCCTAACTAATTATTACATTTCCACTCTCATCCCTCTATAACCCATTCTCCACACAGCAGCTGGTGGTCTTTTGAAAATAGTTTTTAAAATCTTACTTTTGCTGAAGTTACTTATCAGCTTAAGGAGATTTTGGGCTGAGACGATGGGGTTTTCTAAATATACAATCATGTCATCTGCAAACAGGGACAATTTGACTTCCTCTTTTCCTAATTGAATACCCTTTATTTCCTTCTCTTGCCTGATTGCCCTGGCCAGAACTTCTAACACTATGTTGAATAGGAGTGGTGAGAGAAGGCATCCCTGTCTTGTGCCAGTTTTCAAGGGGAAAGCTTCCAGTTTTTGCCCATTCAGTATGATACTGGCTGTGGGTTTGTCATAAATAACTCTTACTATTTTGAGATACGTTCCATCAATACCGAATTTATTGAGAGTTTTTAGCATGAAGGGCTGTTGAATTTTGCCAAAGGCCTTTTCTGCATCTATTGAGATAATCATGTGGTTTTTCTCTTTGGTTCTGTTTATATACTGGATTACATTTATTGATTTTTGTATGTTGAACCAGACTTGCATCCCAGGGATGAAGCCCACTTGATCACGGTGGATAAGCTTTTTGATGTGCTGCTGGATTTGGTTTGCCAGTATTTTATTGAGGATTTTTGCATCGATGTTCATCAGGGATATTGGTCTAAAATTCTCTTTTTGTTGTGTCTCTGCCAGGCTTTGGTATCAGGATGATGTTGGCCTCATAAAATGAGTTAGGGAGGATTCAAAATCAATGTGCAAAAATCACAAGCATTCTTATACACCAATAAGAGAAAAACAGAGAGCCAAATAATGAATAAACTCCCATTCACAATTGCTTCAAAGAGAATAAAATACCTAGGAATCCAACTTACAAGGGATGTGAAGGACCTTTTCAAGGAGAACTACAAACCATAGCTCAGTGAAATAAAAGAGGACACAAACAAATGGAAGAACATTCCATGCTCATGGATAGGAAGAATCAATATCGTGAAAATGGCTATACTGCTCAAGGTAATTTATAGATTCAATGCCATCCCCATTAAGCTACCAATGACTTTCTTCACAGAATTGGAAAAAACTACTTTAAAGTTCATATGGAACCAAAAAAGAGCCTGCATTGCCAAGACAATCCTAAGCCAAAAGAACAAAGCTGGAGGCATCACACTACCTGACTTCAAACTATACTACAAGGCTACAGTAACCAAAAGAGCATGGTACTGGTACCAAAACAGAGATATAGACCAATGGAACAGAACAGAGCCCTCAGATATAATAACACACATCTACAACCCTCTGATCTTTGACAAACCTGACAAAAACAAGAAATTAGGAAAGGATTTCCTATTTAACATATGGTGCTGGGAAAACTGGCTAGCCATACGTAGAAAGCTGAAGCTGGATCCCTTCCTTACACCTTATACAAAAATTAATTCAAGATGGATTAGACACTTAAATGTTAGACCTAAAACCATAAAAACCCTAGAAGAAACCCTAGGCAATACCATTCAGGACATAGGCATGGGCAAGGACTTCATGTCTAAAACACCAAAAGCAATGGCAACAAAAGCCAAAATTGACAAATGGGATCTAATTAAACTAAAGAGCTTCTGCACAGCAAAAGAAACTACCATCAGAGTGAACAGGCAACTTACAGAATGGGAGAAAATTTTTGCGGTCTACTCATCTGACAAAGGGCTAATATCCAGAACCTACGAAGAACTCAAACAAATTTACAAGAAAAAAACAACCCCATCAAAAAGTGGGCAAAGCATATGAACAGACAATTCTCAAAAGAAGGCATACATACAGCCAACAGACACATGAAAAAATGCTCATCATCACTGGCCATCAGAGAAATGCAAATCAAAACCACAATGAGATACCATCTCACACCAGTTAGAATGGCAATCATTAAAAAGTCAGGAAACAACAGGTGCTGGAGAGGATGTGGAGAAATAGGAACACTTTTACACTGTTGGTGGGACTGTAAACTAGTTCAACCATTATGGAAAACAGTATGGCGATTCCTCAAGGATCTAGAACTAGAAGTACCATATGACCCAGCCATCCCATTACTGGGTATATACCCAAAGGATTATAAATCATGCTGCTATAAAGACACATGCACACGTATGTTTATTACGGCACTATTCACAATAGCAAAGACTTGGAATCAACCCAAATGTCCATCAGTGGCAGACTGGGTTAAGAAAATGTGGCACATATACACCATGGAATACCATGCAGCCATAAAAAAGATGACTTTGTGTCCTTTGTAGGGACATGGATGCAGCTGGAAACCATCATTCTCAGCAAACTATCACAAGAACAGAAAACCAAACACCACATGTTCTCACTCATAGGTGGGAATTGAACAATGGGATCACCTGGACACAGGAAGGCGAACATCACACACCGGGGTCTGTTGTGGGGTGGGGGGAGGGATAGCATTAGGAAATATACCTAATGTAAATGATGAGTTAATGGGTGCAGCACACCAACATGGCACATGTATACATATGTAACAAACCTGCACGTTGTGCACATGTACCCTAGAATATAAAGTATTAAAAAAAATCTTACTTTCAATACAAGATTTTAGTTTAAAAAATACATGAATATGCCCTGCTTGTAAAATATTAAACTATTGTGGATAATGCTACGTCTCTTTGAGCACCAGCTCTCATTCCAGTTCTGACACTCCTCTCTTCAGAAGTATCCACGACCACCGGGGCAGTATGTGTTCTTGCAGGCCCTTCTCTACATACAGCCTAGAAAATATAATATACTGTGCACATCGTTCTGAAGTTCATTCTTCTCATTCAGCAACATAATTTATGAGACTTTTCCTGTTGCTACCTCATTTTTTACAGTAAGTTTATTTTTTTAAATTTTATTTTCTGTCACGGGAGCATCTTTTATAATAAGCTTAGAACACAGTTTAGCCTTTCCAGTATAGTCTGGTACTGATGATAGCCATTTTAATTGTATCCAAAACAACACTGTATTGAATATCCTTGAATAAGCCCTAACTTAGATAGGTATTTTACTCAGACACAGATTCATAAAGTTAACCTTGGAAAGCACTGCCTGCTATGCAGCTCCTGCATTAAGGGGACTTCGGGCCATGGTGCCTTAGCCTTAACCTGTTGTTCTCGGTTATGTGCCCTGAAGCTTGCTGCTTCCGAAGGGAGGGTTCAGCTAGATCAGACTGAGTCCTAGCTTCCATGCAGCAAGCGCCCTGGCACAGCTGCTGTCAGGGGAGAGTTATAAGAGCTAACTTAGCCTTAATAGCTTGTGGGGAAGTATCTGGTGCTTCAGTTCCATCCTCTGATTTTTACCTTTTTTTTTTTTTTAAAGAGATTCTGGGCAGCACAGAAAGACTTCAGGGACTTTAGGGTCTTGATCTACTGCCCAGGTTGGAGTGCAGTGGCATAATCATAGCTTGCTGCAGCCTCGAACTCCTGGGCTCAAGTGATCCTCCTGCCTCAGCTTCAAGAGTAAGCTAGGAATTACAGGTATGTGCCACTATGCCGGGCTAATTTTAAAAAAAATTTTTTTTTTTTTTTTTAAGAAACGGGGTCTCACTGTGTTGCCCAGGCTGGTCTCAAACTCCTGGGCTCAAGTGATCCTCCCACATCGGCATCCCAAAGAGTTGAAATTACAGGCATCAGCCACTATGTCTGGCCCTGATTTTAACTTTTTTTGTAGTCTACAGCTATTGTTACATTTAGAGACAAAATAAATGAATTTCACAATAAATTTCAAAATGTTCATAATGTGAAGTTGGTGTTACTTCAGTATATCTCAACTCTTAATCTTGCCTGGATAAATGCAAGAAGAAAGTATGTTAGTTTGGCCACATGAACATTGAGGCTCTGTGGGATTTAACTGAACAAATGTCCTAATGCTATAGTGATGCTGTTAGTAGGGCCCGGTCTTTAACTAAGGGATCTCTACATAATTGACCTAAATGGAGTTACCCTCCAGGGTCCTAAAGTGAAGAAGAAATTCAGTTAAGCACGGGCCTTCCAGAATGTGAAGATCATGGAGGCATCTGGCCAGATTACTGGACAATTAAACCAAGTCTAACTGCTTCCCAAAAAAGCATTAGGAAGGTAAATGAGTCAGTCAGTCAGTCTCGGTGCCCCTGTAGCTTCTCAGGCCAGAGAAAAAGCACATACCAGAAAGCATGCTTAACAATTCAAAGATGACTATTTGCAGACATCCAAAAAATGTATGCCCATGTTCATAAATGTTACTCTTTTTTTTTTCCTAACATCATCTAAGGCATTTTAAGCTCAGATTCAAGTTTTTATTACAGTCTGTTTCTACAAAATGTTCACTTTTTTATATATAATGTCTTTATTAAGAAGAGGAAACATCCTTATTTACTCTTGAACCTTGTTAAACACCAAAGGAGCTTCTGACCAAAGGTCCTACAATTTCTTTCTTTGATTTCTTTGTATTAAATTGTTTTCTATTAAATTTACAAAGGTTCTATTTTTATTGTCATAATCTGACTCTTTTGTGTTATGCATATATTTCACCAAGACCAATTTGAATTTTTTTCTAAACACATTTTTAGTGACCAAACGATTTCACAGAGCATTCATGATCCTCAGCCTTGAAATTTTTGACTTACATGATTATTTCTCTTTATTCTCTAGTTGACAACATAATACGAGCTAGAAGGAGACACTTGTGGAAGTCACATACTTATAGGTTGCTTATTACCCCAGCAGAGCTGACCAATGCATGAGTCTATCTAAAGTACTCACTATCTATCATGTCATACAGTTTATCTCTTTAATGCTATTACCATGTCTGAATTTATCTCCTTTATTGCTCTAGTCCTCCTTCCTACCTCCCCATGACTTATTTTGTCCACCACTGTAGTCCTTAGTGGCTAGAACAGCGACTGCTGCTCATTCATCATGTGTTCAATGAACCTATCTTCTGGTGACCACTACATCTGCAATGGTGACCCCTTCGACCATACACTAAGTCACGCTGAGCTTTTGCAAGTATTTGTTTTGCAGCATTGAAAAACTCCTCCACGAGGAGGGCACGGCGTTCTGCCCTGAGTCTGAGGCTGGTGTTGCTTGGCTGCAGCTGCCATTTGCCACTGATGATCATTCTTCTCTTCCCCTGTGAGAGTAAGAAGGAAAGGATGAAGTCTGAGTGGTTCAAAAAAATTAAAAAGTACAAAAATAAAAATAAAAGGGCTGGGCCTGGTGGCTCACGGCTGTAATCCCAGCACTTTGGTGAACCGAGGTGGGTGGATCACCTGAGGTCAGGAGTTCAAGACCAGTCTGGCCAACATGGTGAAACCCCATCTCTACTAAAACTACAAAAATAAGCCGGGCGTGGTGGCTGGCACCTGTAATCCCAGCTACTCAGGAGGCTGAGGCAGGAGAATCGCTTGAACCCGGGAGGTGGAGGTTGCAGTGAGCCAAGATCGCGCCACTGCACTCCAGCCTGGTGACAGAGTGAGACTCCGTCTCAAAAAAATAAATAAAAATAAAAAATAAAAAGAACTCCTCATCCTGTCCCTGAGTACAATTAAAAGACAAACTGAAAGAATCACAGATTTTTTTT
Source organism: Theropithecus gelada (assembly GCF_003255815.1). Classification (NCBI taxonomy): domain Eukaryota; kingdom Metazoa; phylum Chordata; class Mammalia; order Primates; family Cercopithecidae; genus Theropithecus; species Theropithecus gelada. The sequence continues at coordinate 180,112,006 of NC_037672.1, read as the reverse complement.
AAGTTCCAGGGCTGGAATTTCAAGAATCAACAGAAAACTAAGAAATGTTCCTAAGCAGCCTAAAGAATGGTACTAACATGCCACAAATCAATCCCATACCTACTATTTGCTTTGCTATTTAAACATATGATTGAATTTTTATAGCTTCCACGGAGACTTTCTTCGGTGGTATTTCCGTGTGCTCTCTAGCCTCTATGTTCCTCTGGCATAGCACCAGATCCTCCAAGCACTAAAAATCAGACATATGGAATGTGAGGAATGTTTGATAACTATACTAACTTCAGAGATCAGCCCTTAGTCATAAACAAAAACGCATGCCCTTTGAGCTTAGACTCAAATTCAATTTGAAGCAAACATAAGTCATGAGGTTGAATGCTGGCAAAGTATGCAAGGTGAAGCGGGGTGGGCTGGGAAAACTCTAAATATAGTTCCCCATCACAGTGAAGACAAATACTGCTTCTTTATTTTAACTGAATGTGCAAAGCATTGCTTGGCTAAGTTTTAGCTTAGTAGCACCTGGGTTAGAAAAACAAACCATTAAAAAAATAAAATGTGGCCGGGCGCGGTGGCTCAAGCCTGTAATCCCAGCACTTTGGGAGGCCGAGATGGGCGGATCACGAGGTCAGGAGATCGAGACCATGCTGGCTAACACGGTGAAATCCCGTCTCTACTAAAAAATACAAAAAAAATAAAATAAAATAAAATAAAATGTGCTGTTTCCCAGTGCTTTCACAAACATCTCCTTATCAGGGACTCATCTTTATTTATCCTTTTCTATAGGTGCTAGTTCTGTTCAAGATTAATTAAAAGCAAAAAATCAAGTACAAAAAACGATGCTTTGAGGAATTGTTCTAGTCTAAAAGAGAACCAGTTGCAGCATGTTTACCACAATGGGATCACAATTTTTAAGGGAAAAAAAGTTACAAAAGAATTTTTGAGGCCAGGCATGGTGGCTCACACCTGTAAACCCAGCACTTTGGGAGGCTGACATGGGCAGATCATTTGAGCTCAGGAGTTTGGGATCAGCCTGGACAACATGACAAAACCCCATCTCTACAAAAAATACAAAAAATTAACCGGGTGTGGTGGCGTGTGCCTGTGATTCCAGCTACTTGGGAGGCTGAGGCGGGAGGATCACCTGAGCCCAAGAGATCATGGCTACAGTGAGCCAAGACCACACCACTGCACTCCAGCCTGGGCAACAAAGGCACGGTTTCAAAAACAAAAACAAAAACAGAAATAAATAAATAAATAAGAAATTTTGAAACTGCACAATTTATGCTAGATGTTAGATGATGTTAGATATGCTAGATGTTAGATGATGTTATGGAACTATTTTTTTAAATTTTCACAGGTACGATAATTATAGTCCTGTAAGAGAATATTTTTGTTCCTGGGAAATGTATGCTGAACTATTTAGGAGTGAAGGGTCATAATAGCTGTCTGTACCTTACTGTCAAATGTTACACTAAGAGAGAAAATATAGACATAAATAATATTTACCTTACATATACCATATATACTGGGAAATGTATGCCGAACTATTTAGGAGTGAAGGGTCATAATAACTGTACCTTACCTTCAAATGTTACAGCAAGAGAGAAAATATAGACATAGATATATTTATCTTACCTATACCACATATACTTGTAGAATATTACAGAGAGAGAGAAAGACAGCAAAAGAGAGAGAGAGGAGGAGGAGGAGGAGGAGGAAGAGGAAAAGGAGATAAAATTGGCAAAAAGTTAACTGTCAGATCTAAGAGCAGAATATATACAATGGTGTCCATTCTACTGTTTTCATTTTTTCTTATGTTTAAAAATTTTCAAAACAAAAATTGGGGAGGAAAAAATTCATTATTAAAGAACTTCCAGTAAACACTACGTAGATTTAATATATGTGCTTACCTACATTCCCTCTAGAAAATAGCAGAAAGGGGATTTTTAAAAAGGCATAAACACAAAAGGACAATGGGAAAGTCAGTGGATGAGAACAACAAAATTTGGGACAGTGGGGAGCAAACTGCGGTGTGGTAAGTGATTCAGCAGATGTGAAAAACAGAAAGCCTAGGTTAGTAACAGAGAAAGCCCAGCAGCAGATCAATTCATACTGCAAAAGTCTGAAATGGCTCAGGAATTCCAGCACCAAAGACTTCAGACAGAGGGTGTGACCATGGAGGACTCACCAGAAGTCTGTTAAGAAGCAGTCAGACCCCCCGCCTGCCTTTGCCCAACTTGCGCAGAAACAGAAGGTTTATTCTCTCGAAAGACTTAATCAGATGGGCTGTGGACTTCCAGGTGGCTGGGACTGCTAAAAGGAGTATCTTATTAAAAAGAGGGAGCATAAGAGAGTGTGCACACACTGAACAGCAAGCGTCCCAAGCCCTACTTCCATTACTCAGTTTGCAGAGCCCAGGAGCTGGGCTTACATATGTCAGGCGGGAGAATTGGAGGGTTTTCCTGGGAAAACTAACCAGACCAAGAGAAAAGAGCCACTGACATTAACATCTGGGAGTGCCTTAATGGAAACGCTGAGCCAGATCACTGCCACATGACTACCCCACCCACTAGTAGAGAGCTTCCAAACAGCTTTTTGTGCCTCATTCTTAAATATGACTGAGAGCTGTCTCAGTCAGGACAGGCTAGATAACACTGCAATAAAAAACAATACCAAAGTCTCAGTGGTTAAAAACAATAAACATTTACTTCCCATTCAAGCCAAGTCCAAAGTGGCTCTGGATGAATCCCTGGGCAGCTGGCCCCCACAGTGTGGAGCATTCCAGACTGCATCTTGGGTGCTTGTGGCATCTCCAATCTCGACACAAGCATCAATCACCCAAGTAGGGGAGATGCGCACATCACTTCTGTTTGCAATCCACTGGCCAAAACAAGTCACAAGGAGGCAGGGAAGTTAATCCTGTCTCCTGTGTCTGGAAGGAGTGAAGAACCAGAATGGTTGGTATTACTTATCTCAAATGCAAAAGCTAAGAATACTAGTCCCCCAAAATGAAAGCAGAAACTAAAACAACAATGAAAAAATAAAACTGAAGAATTCATTTCTTCAGAGATATTGAAGAAAACTTCAATTAGCATCTTCAGAGAGACAGAACAGGTTACCATCAAAATAGAAATATATGGCCAGGCACGGTGGCTCATGTGTGCAATCCCAACACTTTGGGAGGCCAAGTCAGGAAGATCACTTAAGCCTGAGAGTTTGAGACCAGCCTGGGCAACATAACAAAACCCCACCTCCACAAAAACAAAGAAATTTAAAAATTAGGCAGGCATGGTGGTGCATGCTTGTGGTCCCAGCTACTCAGGAGGATGAGGTGGGAGGATCACTTGAGCCTGGGAGGTCAGGGCTGCAGTGAGCTGTGACTGCACCACTGCACTCCAGCCTGGGTGACAGAGCACCCTGTGAGATGAGGAGGGGAGGGGAGGAGAGGAGGAGAGAGGAGGTAAATAAATACATACATAAATATTTGGAGGAGAGAATTTTAAAATTCCTGGAAATGAACAATATGATGGCAGAAACGATCTACTGACAAATTAAAAGATCAAGTTTAAAAAATTTCCCAAAGAGTAAGAAGGGAAAAGATAGGGAAAGTGAACAACCAATCTAGGAGGTCTAATAGCTGACTTGCATGAGTTCCAGAGAGAGAGAACGAAGTAAATACAAAGAGAAAAATATTATCAAAATACTAGTGCAAGAAAATTTCCCTAAACTGAATCTGAATGACACTGGTTTCTTGATCATATATGACCCACCTAGCACAATGGTTACAAAAGGCCTACATCAACGCCAACGCTGTGAAATTTTAGAACGTAGGGGCAAAAACAAAACCTAAAATCTTCAGAGAGGAATCAGGTCACAATGAGGGAACAAACAAATAACCAAAAAAAAAAAAAAAAAAAAAAAAAAAAAGCATCAGACTTCTCAAACACAACATTGGAAGCTACAAGTCAGTAAAGCAGTAACATCAAATTTTTACTCCAAATTACTTCCAACCTGGAATTACATCCCTAGCTAAAATATTAATCACATATGAGAGAATAATGGCATTTGTGCAGATGCAAAGCCTCAGTAAATCTATGCTCCCTTTCCAACGCAGCTCCACCAAAACAGAGAATAAACCAAGAAAACTGGAAGACACGACGCCAGAAAATGAGCACTCAACACAGGAAAATGACAAATGAAACCTGCAAGATGACAGTAAAGGAGGCCATTGGATGACAGTCTGCAGCAGTTACAGTGATTAACCAGGACAAACTGGAGATTAAGAACAGAAGGTGCAGGAGGTTCCAAACCAATAGAATACATAGCATGTTGGAATGTACTGAAAGGAGATTTATAATTCTGGCCGCAAATTGGTAATAGGAATATAGAGAAGTAAGCCAATGGAAAAAAGAGATGATTATTAACTACAGAGAAAACAAAAGGAAATGCAATCATAGTACACCAGATAGGTCATCCATGGATAATATTTACATAGTCATAAAAATGTAAACACAGACTACTGATTTCTTTACAAGGTGACAGAAAACACCAAGAGGATGAGGGGAGGGAAGCACATGTACATGAGGAAGGCAACAGTAAGAAAGCTGAGTCCTCAACCAGGGCGGGAAGTCAGTTCTCAAAATCCAAAGCTGAAAAGTCAAGATAGATAAAGTTATTTAAAAACACAGCAGCAAATACCAAAAGAAACTTTTAAATACGTAAATGTGGTTGACTCTAGAGAGAGTCAATCAAGTGTGGAGGAGAGTAGTGGGTCACAGGACGCCTGTCTTTGCTTTGGGAACCTAGTTGAGTGTTTGTTAATCATTTACAGATACAACTTTGATTAATGTAAAGTTTTAAAATCTTCCACTAAGTTTCCAATTTTAATTTTAAAAGTCAGAAAACTTTCCCTACCATGTTTATTTGCTGATTTCAAATTTACCTCTAAAGAAATCTCTTAAAATTTTAGTTACATTTGCTCAGAGATTATGTAAAGTATATTTTTCAGTACTCCAAAATACACAATATAAAAATATGAAGATATTACCAATATAGACTTTTAGTATAACTAAACTCTAGTGAATCTTAAATCAAATTTTGAAACATAAATATTATACCTTGTTCTTCTAACTTTCATTTGGAAATCCCAGTCAATATATTGTTAAAACACACCAAATAATATATATGAAAAGTATTCTATACAGAGTTAAATCACACCATAAATGTTCTCACTTTTATTTTTTACCCCTTGACCCTGTCTCCATGAGGCTAATTGGAAAGATTGAGTCTAATTAGAAAGAAAAGGCACATGCAGAAATGTCTGTAACCTAAGGCAGTTCGTGTTAAGAACCCTGTAAACAGTAGTACAAAGTAGAAATGAAGGTCATTGATTAGAAAAGCTAAGCTTCCTTATGGTTGCATCTGAAATAATGGATGTCACTGTAAGCTCTCATCAGTTACCTTCTCTCTTCATTTTTTCTTTTTCTTTCTTTTTTTTTTTTTTTTTTTGAGACGGAGTCTCGCTCTGTCGCCCAGGTTGGAGTGCAGTGGCGCGATCCTGGCTAGCTCCGCCTCCTGGGTTCACACCATTCTCCTGCCTCAGACTCCCCAGTAGCTGGGACGACAAGCGCCCGTCACCACGCCTGGCTAATTTCTTTGTATTTGAGTAGAGACGGGGTTTCACCGTGTTAGCCAGGATGGTCTCGATCTCCTGACCTTGTGATCCGCCCGCCTCGGCCTCCCAAAGTGCTGGGATTACAGGCGTGAGCCACCGCACCCAGCCTTCTCTTTTCATTTTACAAAGTGGAAAACCAAATTGATTTGAAGAAATTACATTTTCTAAATGTCATAATAGGAGACTGAGAGATGAGGATCACTTGAGGCCAAGAGTTCAAGAGCAGCCTAGGAAATATAGCAAGACTCTGTCTCTATTGAAAAAAAAAAAAAATTAATTAGCTAGTGTAGTCCCAGCTACTCAGGAGGCTGCGGCAGAAGGATCATTTGAGAAGTTCAAGGTTACAGTAAGCTATGACGGTGCTACTGCACTCCAGTCTGGCTGGCAGAGCGAGACCCTGTCACTTTAAAAAAAATACATAAACAAATCACAACATGATGACCATTTATTTCTCTTCCCTGTTATTTCTACCATGCTCTTGATAAATAGTATGAAAATCAATAGAAATGCAAAATCATGTCACAAAAGTGTATCTCAGCATCCCAGGCTTCCCAGGTTTCACCTTCAGGACTTTTACCTCTCTCTGTGCCAACCCTTTTGCAATACATGTTCCCAAACCTGCTCTCCTCAAAAGTGCTCTTCTGTTTACCCCACCCACTGTCCACGTACCCCACAGGCATCCTAATGACTGACTCCAAGACTTGAGAGCTGGCAAGTTTGTCCAAGGAAGCCCCTGAAACTGTCGTCAGGTGTCTGAAGAGTATGTTCGTGCAAGGCTGTGGAATGTTTTAGTTTATACACTTCGAGCCTCCGTGAGGCTGAACTGGTTAGCTGGACTCCCCACTATGACTCTAGGTGTCTGCCTCCTGAATCCGTTTTAAGACATATAATGGGTCAAGCATGACCCACTATTTTCTACAGTGGAAATCGATCTCTGGCAAAGGGCCCAGAAACTGTTATCTAATGCTTGTGCCTTTTTAAGTTAATAAGCATCTAGAATACTAATCGTCTCAGCATTATTTCTGCTATAGCTTTCTGTTCACTTTTCCCAACAAACCAACTATCCTTCAAGTAACTTGAATACCTACTACTTTCCAAATAAAAGCATCCTTTGAATTATACTGTTCTTTCGAAGCTCAAATTACTATCCATGAGAAATTATTGATTTATAGCACCTTCTCTACTTAGGTAAATGTCTACCTGATTGTTTATATTAAAGTAAGCTAGAAATCGGGTTTTCAAAAGTGTTCCTGCAATGAAAACATAATTTTACATGAATACTTATTTGATAATATAATTATTAGAAATTTAGTAATTCAATGGTTTGAGAGGAACTTGTAGCACTTTATTTAATGCTTCTTTATGCACAGTCTTAAATCTCTAAAATTACTTGCTTCCTTTAACATAAATACTATATTATATAAACAAATTAGGCTTATATGCATGAAGATATTCATCCTATTATTTAGGTATACCATGGTCATACCAAAATCATATTTTTTACAGGGTCTCTCTGATGGCCACCTAAAAATACAATGATTAAGAAAAACATGGCCAGGTGCAGTGGCTCACACATGTAATCCCAGGACTTTAGGAGGCCATGGCAGGAGAATCACTTGAGTCCAGGAGTTCAAGAATAGTCTGGCAACATAGTGAGACGCCACCTCTACGAAAAAAAAAAAATTCTTCTAAAAGCTTTGAGTCCGTGTTACAGCTCTTTTAGAATTCTTCTAGCAGGTTTTCCAGTCTTCGATAAATGTGTAAAAAACACATGAAGCATACTTGTCAGTCCTTCCTCAACTTTTAACAGCTTTATAGCAACACATAAAATTTCAAGGAGCATCAATAATGATTAAGTAAAATTAAAAGTTTCATGTGCCAATGATTTGTAAGTTTATACCTAACTGATCAATTCTGTTGATTTTATAACTTCTGAATGTTTTTTAAATATGCACATATGAATTTTAGAGGCTGGGCGAGGTGGCTCATACCTGTAATCCCAGCACTTTGGGAGGCCCAGGCGGGCATCCCGACCATCTGAGGTCGGGAGTTCAAGACCAGCCTGACCAACATAGAGAAACCCCATCTCTACTAAAAATACAAAATTAGCCGGGCGTGGTGGCGCATGCCTGAAATCCCAGCTACTCGGAAGGCTGAGCCAGAAGAACTGCTTGAACCCGGGAGGCGGAGGTTGCAGTGACCCGAGATTATGCCATTGCACTCTAGCCTGGGCAACAAGAGTGAAACTCTGTCTCAAAAAAAAAAAAAAAAAAAAAAAAAAAATTATAATACTATATGCCATAAAATGACATTTCATATTTAAAGACAGTTTTTAAACTCTTGTATTCACATGCCATAATTTAAAATCTTACTTCACTGAATGAGAATGGTATCTGTTGTCCTCATTTTTTCATTTTTATCCTTAACAATTTCTGCCACAGCCAGTGCACACAAAGGCAATGACACCCAGGGATGGAATGATTAGTTCCATCACAACTAAGTCAAGACACAGACATTGATGTGACCCCAACAAAAGTAAATAATGGAGTCTCCAAAATAAAGCTCTATAGTAAAGTTAAATACCCACTGCACAAGAAATCAGAGCATCTAGGTTCTAACCCCATCTCTACGAATAGCTTGCTGGGAGAGTTTTGACATTTAACAATCTGTCTGATTGCCAAGTTTCTTCTATAAAATGATAATGTTGACTCAAAGATCCAAAGTCAATTCATGCTCTAAAACTTAATGATTTTTTTAGGTTTTGTGACATTTCACGGTACACTGTAGTAATTTATATCTTATTTTCCCACTAATTTAGAAAAATGCCTAAATGATCCTTAATTGGCAATGGGTCCTAAGAATTTTGTTTTAAATCCCTGTTATCCAAAAGAGCCCTTTTGTATATCTGGCAGTAGATACAAGGATCTTTCTAAATCTTAAAAAAAAAAAAAAAAAAAAAAAAAAGTCAGCCAGGCACGGTGGCTCATGCCTGCAATCCCAGCACTTTGGGAGGCCAAGGTAGATGGATCACAAGGTTGAGAGATTGAGACTATCCTGGCCAACATGGAGAAACCCTGTCTCTACTAAAAGTACAAAAAAATTAGCTGGGCATGGTGGCACATGCCTGTAGTCCCAGCTACTCGGGAGGCTGAGGCAGGAGAATTGCTTGAACCCAGGAGGCAGAGGCTACCGTGAGCTGAGATTGTGCCACAAAGTGAGACACTGTCTCAAAAAAAAAAAAAAAAAAAATCACAGGTTTCCATTGCCAGCTACATAAAATCAAGGTATCTAGTCTGGCATTCAGGATACTCAAAATTTGACCTCAACTCACCTCCCAACCTTCATTTCCAGTGATTCCCTTTCCTGTTCCCAAAGCTACAGTCAAACTAAACATGTTTTTTCTAAGTGCACCAAAGTGTTCCATCACCCATGTTTTTTGTTTATGCCATTTATCTTTACCTAGACTGTTCTCTATCTCCACTAAGCCAAGTCTTACCTGATTATCAAAGCTACGGGGACCATCCATATAATTTATCACACAAACTGGAATAATTTTGACTAGAAAGATGTTAATTGGATGGGACATTAGGACATCCAGAGCAAACTGGGGCTGACGCAAGCAGACTGGGAGATATGATAGCTCCACGCAAAGCCCAACTCAAATGCACATCTATCAGAAATAATCCCTCTCTCCCGTAAATCTCTGCCACACTTTTCACGTGTATCTCTTCTCACTTATCATTTCTGCGTGTATTCAAACTATGTGTATAAAAGGCTTTATTCTCCCTAACTAGCTTGAATCATCATTATCCCCACAATGTGTAGCATACAGTAGGTTCTCAACAAATGTCTAATGGATGAATTATTTCCTAGGTATGTCTAACTCCAGTATATAAAATTAGGTTTCCTCAAATCAGCACGTGCCTTTTACAAATCAACACCCAAGTTCACACAGAGAAGAAACACACTCCGTGGCCATATGAAAGTTCTGTCTTCCTTAGAGATGTCCCATGTTCACAAACCACGGTGGTTTGTCCTGATGTGAAACTTCCGTGGTGCAAATGACAAATCCATATATGATGTCATACAGGCTGGGACAGAAACCATATTGCCCAACCACTTGGTGCCTTGGTAACAACTACATGTCTAAGCTCTGGTGCAAGATCTACAGAACTCTGTGCTTCTAATTTGTGAGGAGATAGTTCACGAAAAGCATTGTTTCAACTTAGAAGAGCTTTAGCTCTCAGGACACAGAGCTGAGAGATTACCTCTTTATCTAACAAGATTTTGACGACCCTGGATCCCAAAGTATTCGATCTTACCTTTCTTATGATATTGACTACCTTCTAGTTATATACTCTAGACACCTGAGGATCCAGGGCTGTAATCACTGATCTTTGTATACTTCAGAGTACACAGAGTAACAGACATCGTACATACTCAACAAATACTGGTTGAATTAATTTTAAAAACAAATGAGTAAATGACTCACGATTGTTCACCAACTAAGAAAGACTTCTCATGGTCCTGCTGAAGCATGTTTCAAATATACATGAACTCAGGCCTGCTTCACTCATGTATTCCAACTCCTTTATATGTAAAAAAATCCTGTGAGATAGACATAATGAGGCTCCACTTTACAAAACACTATGGTTCACAAAAGCGAGAAGCCCCGTCCAGAATGAACAGCAAAGTGACAGCCAGTTCTGAAATCGAGACATTCTGCCCACATAGGAGCACTGCAATGAACCTGACAGATATGGCACGTATATAAAGAAAACATTTACAAGTTCAATGGCTATTCTCATCCATGAATGCCACAGGCTACAGTGGACAAATGCCTCAAATGCCTTACCCAATTCTATCAATTTCCCTGAAATCAAAGAAGAGAAAAAAAAAGCTTTCATTAGCTGTGTCTTTCAGCCACTAGTACAGATAAACCTGGCTATATCTGGGGGAGGGAGGAACACAGATGAGAGAAAAAAAGAAAGTAGGACAAAATTAGAAGTAGAAAGATTTAATTTTTAAGTTCTCATTACTAACATAAGATCTCAATTTATTAAATTACATGTAGATACTAAAAGTATTATATCAGTGTAGCACTCTTCATCACAAGCACACAGTAAAATACAGCTAGATAAACGTATCGAGTTATTTTGGGGACTCCATAAAGGAGACACTTTGTCATCTGGAATGTCTACCTGAAGACAGACTCTTACTACAACAGAAAATCTTATGAACTAAACAAAACCATTTTTTAAAAATCAAACACTCTGATTTTTTGTCCAAGTGTATTTCATCACACCACATTCAAATTCCACAATATAAGATTTAGATGAAAAAGAAAAAGTTGCATTTGGTTACAGTCTTAAAGGTTCTTTGATTACCTATATAGTTTCTACATTCTTTGTAACAGTAATTAAATCTAAGCCTCAATGGGTTTCAGTCCTATTTGCTATGAGTCTGAAGGCATGAGAAGTATGTAGCATTTATATAACAGGAAATATCTAAAAGCATTCTGCTGAGATTTCCTTCCCCCACACCCCCTTCCACACCCATTCCTTAAACTGCCTTCAAAAGGCCTGCTGTGTTCTCTAAAAATTAAACACTAGTTACTAAAAGAAACAGTGTACCTATTTCTCAGCACATCTCCACTAAAGTTGTATTTAGCCTGGCTTAGCTTCTCAAGCCTAGCACCTGACCCTTAATGCTCAAATATTTTCATGTCCTAGAGGCCAAAGATGCTTTTCTGTTGTTATCAGGGTGGAATTTAGGAGGAAAGAAAAGGCTTCCCAACTCAGCTCTCCATTCTCCACACACCAAACCCCAGTCAAGAGGCCCTTCCAAAGCCCTGACATGAATGTGTCCCTGACACTCCAAGTCAGAAGAGGCCCTTGTACCTCGTCTACCCTCTCCAACCCCCTACTCCCTGTCCTACTCTCAAACCAGAATGTTTGTGTTATGCTAGAGGTAATGATTGTTAATCCAGCTCTTAAATGAGTCTAACATTTACTATTAGTTATTAGTACCTCTGCAGCAGTACTTATTACTATTAGTTATTATTAGTTATCACTACCTCTAGTTTACTAAATGCCTAAAATGTGCCTTTTCTACAGTATACCATTGGTCTAGTTACCTTATGGTAACCAGAATGTGGATGTCACTTAACTGGAGGCTGCCACATGGAATTGGCACCCAGCCAACTATATTTTGCCTGGCCTCTTGAAAACATGTGCCCATGTCCTCAGAAGTCAAGCACTGCCCACAAATACCCACAAGGCCTGGCTCCACAAGGAGCATCCTCATAACAGGTGAGTCAAGTAGGCCTGAACCCAATTCATTCCAGGACCCATACCCACAAGAAAGGACTTATTTTGCTGCTGCTGGTTTCAAAGCCATTCACATCACAAAGTTTTCCTTCAATAGTGTAAACTGTCTAAAGAGCTTCCCAAATTATTTTTAGCTTTTTTTTTAAAAAGGTAGGATTTCCTTAGTTCTAACTTTCTCTGCCTTTTGAAGATCAATTCTTAATCTCTTTTCTGTGCCACTATTTAAAAAAAAAAATATATATATATATATATATATATATATATATACACGCACACCAAATCACATAATGCAGGGGACACTGACCTACATTAAGTCATAACATTTTCCAAGTAAAATATCAGGGAGCTTAAGATCGTGCAAACTTCTTAAATGAAATCAGAGCAGAAGGCAAATCTCTTACATGGACCTTCTTAACTGCTGCTCACAGAAATTATTTTGTCCAAAGTGCAAGAGAGAATTTTAATTTCAGTTCCATTTTCTCATTATCCTCAAAAACTCTTAATAGTACCATTTTGTTAAATTGAGTCAATCCCAACTGAATAGAGTAATTCAAGAACTTGACTCAATTGTCCATAGGAATACTAATTTCATTTTATCTAAAATTAATATAACCTGGAACATTAAAGCTAGCCACTCCCATTAATCTTGCCACCTTATTTGATGATTCAATTCTATCTATAATTATGTTATACAATTTAAGGCACCCAATAGTTAGATCACAAATCACTTTTGTATTATGACCTAGAAAATACCACCATCTCTTCACAAAATTGAAACTTCTAAATTAAATTTAATAATTTTGAGCACCATCCACATACAATAACACAATCAAGACAAAGGGTACTTCAAAGTAATTTAGCAATGACCTGTAACGTAGGTCAAGTCAAACAACCAAAATGAAACATAAAGGAAATAAAGACGGATCCTAAATTACACTGAGGTTATGCCCCAAACACTCATTGGTAGTCAGCTGTTTTGCACTCAGGTTATTCATTTGGTGATGCCCCCAAACCAGACCACAGAAGTCTCAACCTCACAGCTTATCTAAATAAAGTTCTCTGCATCCTCCCTATCACGTGACCAGTTTGTTTACTGGACTGATTTGTTGTTCTGTTCTTACTATCCCCTGTGGCTATGGTCTCTGGGCTTCTCTTCTAGTGGTGAAAGAACAGATTTCTCAGCTTCCAGCTACATTCCACTGATGGATGGCTATTCCCGTAGCCGAGGGCAGGGATGAGCTGGCAGTGTGGGGTGCGGACTAGAAAGGGTGAGGAGCTACTGGCAGTCAACATCACCTTGGCACACTTTAAGTACTACACATCTCCCACAACACTTATTTTCTAATCTCTCTGGGGCCACATGAATGGGTCTGCCTGCTTTCCTTTTCCTGTTGCCACTTTTTAACAGTTCCAGTTTTTCCCCTTTAGGGGTTCACTGAAGAAAGTCTTATAGCTTTGCTCTACCCTCTTTTTGTCCCTAATGGAAATCGCTGTTTTATCTCAAAGTTTTTTACTACTAGGCACTCATGTAAAAGGGTTCCTTCCTTTGAAGTCATCTCATCTCACCAAGGCACCAGAGACAAGAACAAAAATGGAACACCAGGAAATAAAGATGCTTCTTGGAACACAAAAGAAAGATGAATACATTAGAAAAGGTAAAGCCCTTGATAGGGCCTTGGGATCGTGGATGAGACCGTAAGTACACACTCTAGAATAACCACATAACCACTAACCTAGATTAACCAGACAAGGGGGAAATGATAATGACGATGCTGGAAGGGGAAGAGGGGCCTCTGTGGGAAGAAGGAATGGGGTGAGAAGAACGGTTGAATGATACTATAATGGTAATTTCTCATGAGTCAGACAACCTAAAATTCCTGCAAAAAAACAGCTGTCAAGATGCAGATCAGAAAAGAGGGAAGATGAACAAATGTCAGTTAAGGAGCAGCTGGAGTACAAGGTGCCACAGAGTAAAAGGTAGACTTCATTGTTTTTTTTTTGTTTTTTTTTTTGTTTTTGAGACGGAGTCTCGCTCTGTCGCCCAGGCTGGAGTGTAGTGGCCAGATCTCAGCTCACTGCAAGCTCCGCCTCCCGGGTTCCCGCCATTCTCCGGCCTCAGCCTCCCGAGTAGCTGGGACTACAGGCGCTGCCACCTCGCCCGGCTATTTTTTGTATTTCTTAGTAGAGACGGGGTTTCACCGTGTTAGCCAGGATGGTCTCGATCTCCTGACCTCGTGATCCACCCATCTCGGCCTCCCAAAGTGCTGGGATTACAGGCTTGAGCCACCGCGCCCGGCCGACTTCATTGTTAATAGGGAATACTACTAAGAGTCTAGGAAGAGTTCAATAAAGACAATAAAACGCTGGTGATGTTTGCTGAAGGAAAGTGATGGCAGGAAGAGGCAAAGAGCATTTATTTTTTGGAAGGGCAGTCCTTGCTTTGCGTGGTAGTGCTGCACCATAAAAATTACCTTGCAAGATGAACTCATGCAAAGTAATTTTAATAATTATGAGAAAAGAGTATAATTATTCTGACCTTTGAGAATTTTTATCAAAACATTTAAAATTCTCTATAAGTGTATAGGCAAATGAAAAATATAGTAAAAATAGTATTTGGTACATTGCAATTTAAAACATTAGAAACATTGAGAATCAGGGTTTATTTCTTTGTAAAAAACTAATTAGGGGTAGTTTGAACAGGGTTTGCCTTCTTTGTTGTATAATTTACAATACAGAGCAAGTATCTTTTCTATATCTTAACTAGTTGCAGTACTCCTTCCTAAGTTTGGATTCACTATCAACAATTTTATTCTTTGTACTTTCAATGTCATGTATTATCTCTTTTAAAGTGAAGACATTTGGTAGCATCACTTCCCCTGAGACATCTCCATCCTTCCTCATTTATGCTGAAAAATTTGCCCTCACTAAGTTCCTATGAGTACACATCTGAAGTCTTTCAAATGGTGGAACATTCACAAAGTCAACTATACTTAATGTGTTGCTTAATGACAGAGATACACTTTGAGAAATGTGTGATTAGGTGATTTCACTGTGCGGACCTGATAGAGTGCACTTACACAAACCTATAGGTGTAGCCTACTACACACCTAGGTCATATGGTAAGGCCTTTTGCTCCTAGCCTGCAAACATGTACGGCAAGATATTGTATAGAATACCGCAGGCAACTGTAACACAATGGTATTTGTGTATCTAAACATAGAAAAGGTATGTAAAAATATGGTATTCTAACATTATGGGACCACTGTTGTATATGCAGTCCGTCCTGACTAAAATGTCCTTATGCAGCGTGTGACTCTGTTTCTTCTGTAACTCTATGTTCAATTCGAATTCTGCAAGGTTATCTGCACAGTGTGGTAAATGTAGTGCCACACTGCACACACATTACTCACTGTTACTTCCTGCTATGATGCTTAACTGTTTTCTAATGCATGCTTTATGTCATATTTCTTCCAAAATTCAGCTACAGAAATGCATAATCTCTACTTGTAGCATCAATAATCTGTCTGAAACTCCATCTAAGATAACAGGCCTTAAAAGCCCAAATAACTCCTTGGTTCACCGGCTGGATTAATGAAGTTTCTGATTGTAGTAAAAAGCAAATTTTCGCATTTTCTTTCAAGTACTCAAGAGAACTGGGGTGACTCGCAGCATTATCTAACGGCAGTAGTTGTGCTCTAAAAGTTAAAATTATTTTGCCAACCTCTGGACAAAAACAGCTGAAACAAGTCTTGGAGCAATGGCGGCCCAGGATCTTTTATGTGCGTGCCAGTGACGGCTGAGACGCCTGCTTCATGATTAAGGGTTTTTTCCTAATGCTCTAGGATTCTCAGACAGATAAGCATAGGTTTTATTTTAAAGTTACCTTTTGTGTCGTCTCCTAATAAAAGAGCTGCTCTATCTTTAACTCCTTAAAGCTGCTTCTCGATCTTACATCTTCTGTGGCACAAGCTCCTGATGGAGTTGCCTTACAGCTTACCTCATCAATATTAACTATTTGAGGATCGTTATCATCACCCGCCGTAAATAATCCTTGGAATCTGGATGCAAATTTCCCACCAGCATCTTTCTCTGTGCTACAGCTTCACCTAACAGATTAATCAATTCACGCCAACTTCTGAATGATGAAGCTAGTCTTTACTGGTAGAATTTCCTCAATCTCAGTGTAATTACTATTTTCTTTCAATGTGGCAACTAACTTCAATACTTTGACCTTAATGCTAACCAAACTGATTGGGATTTTTTTCAATACAGGCTTCAATCCAAAGTAAAAGTAATACTCCATTTTAGCCATAAGCAGCTTTCTATTCCTGGTAAAATTTAAACTAAAACATAGTACGTGATTTTACAGTTTTTTATATTCATACGACTGATGCAATATGGTTCATACCACTGCTTCATGCAGGCCTACCTCTCATCCCATATTTGCTTTGATATCCATATTTTCAAATCTTCTGATCACTTCCAATTTCACTTTCAGCATTTATCACCTTTCATTTCTTTGCTGCACTTTCATCTTTGTTGGCCAATTCGTCTTTCAACTATTCATTCTTATAAAATGTTACGTGGGCTTATCAGTAGGTGATGCAAAGAGGCAATACAACTGCATACTTTGCTGTCTGTGTATGAACTGAATAACAGATGAACGGTGACAAATTACTGATAGAGTCGAAAAAGAAATGAGATGTGTCACTGATCATGATGCACATTTGTTACTTATGCAGGATTTGTGGACTGAAGGGCCAAAAGCAAAGTTTGTACTGTATGCAGTTAATAAACTGTGGAAGGTGAAATTTCAATCATGTTGCTGGGGGACTGGTGTCATTTAAGTAAACCATCATAACTGACATATGTGCACATCAGAATCAGGCAAAGTGAGGAATGCCTTATTTCATTCCAATACCTGCTCAAAAATTAGTTTAGGCCAATTTGAGCTAAAGATTTTCAATTTTTATTGAAATAATGAAACTTTAGGGAAAAGTAGATCCCTACACTGTGATCAAATATGGACAAATTCATTATACAAATAAGGCATATGAGAGGAGCAAAAGGAGTTATAAATTTTTGCTTTGAAATACATTACTCCATAAAATTAATGTGTTGTGATCAAAAATTTTTTTAAAAACATAAGTTCAGTCAGGTGCAGTGGCTCATGCCTGTAATCCCAGCACTCTGGGAAGCTGAGGCAGACGGATCACCTGAGCCAGGAGTTCAAGACAAGGCTGGGCGACATGATGAAAACTGGTCTCTACTGAAAATACAAAAAACTGCCCAGGTGTTGTGGCGCATGCCTGTAGTTCCAGCTACTCAAAGCCTGAGGTGGGAGGATCACCTGAGCTCGGGAAGTAGAGTCTGCAGTGAGCCAAAATCTCGCCACTGTACTCCAGACTGGATGACAGAGTGAGACCCTGTCTCAAATAAATAAATAAATAAATAAATAAATAAATAAATAAATAAATAAGCAAGAAAGAAATTCTGAGAGAAGAATTTGAGTAGCAGCAGTAATGGCAGCTGTGCAAAGTCAAATCTCCCAACACCTTCTCCAAAAATATAAAGACAATTTTAAAAAGCAAGAACAAGTGGGACTACATAAATCCATGCCTAGTCAGAAAACAAGGGTAATTTCAAATTACCTGTAAGTAAAAAAGTGAACACCAAATTCTAGTGAACTACTATCAGTTCTGCTGTAATATCTGTTTTAAAAACACAAAATTTGGTGTTCAAATGTGATTGATATATTAGAGAACAATCTTAACAATTTAATAATGAGAATTTTGCATGTCTTTGTGGGTATTTTCATCTGCTGAGATACTAGGTGAATGCAGAAAACTGCACCCAGCAGAACCAAGCTGGCAGGAATAATACACAAAACACACACAGGCACATGCACACGGCACACCTGGAGCACCTGCCAGCCACCTTGGCTTGCCACAGGCATTGTGAGCCACACCCATCCATCTAGTGCTAACTTTCCATCTGACATAAAATAAACCTGCCTGCATCATTTCAAAATAAATCACACGCTACAGTCTCCTTCCTATGCCCACTCCCACAAGCAAACTTCCCATCTTTTCCAAGGTAGAGTGCCATGTTTACTGGAATGTTAATGTATTTCTAATGATTTAACATGGGTAAAATGGTACTACAGTTTTTACTAGGTTTCTGTATTTTTTTTAATGTGTCATTGATGCTTTGAGTGTTGTGACTTGTTATGAGCTGACTTGTGTCCCCCAAAATTCATGCACAAGTCCTAACCCCCAACATGATAACCTGAGGTTTAACTGTGTTTGGAAATAGGGCCCTTAAAGACATAATTAAGGTCAAATGAGATGATATAGGTAGGCCTAATCCAGATTGACTGGCATTCCTGTAGGAAAAGGAGATCTGGACACTGACTCACAGAGAGGAAAGACCATGTGAAGACACAAGGAGAAGACAGCATCTGCAAGCCCAGGAGAGAGGTCTCAGAAGAAACCAACCCTGCTGACACCCTGGTCTCAGACTTCCAGCCTCCAGAACTGTGACAAGATACATTTCTGTTGTCTAAGCCACGCAGTCAGTGCTACTTTGATATGGCAGCCCTACAAACTAATACACACCCCAAACCTCATTTTTCCCATAAGTGCTATGGTTTTTATTGTGCAATTTTGCATAGTACAATGATTTTCAAGAATGCATATGCCGCATTATAACAGAACTGACTGTATATCTCAAGTTTCTGCTATAAGCCCTAACAGGAACAAGAGTATACAGAGAAAAATGGAAGGGAAGAAATAAGGGGGTGTTACATGTGGTCCTAAGATTGATCTAAAATCACTCCCTAAAAGACAAAGTCCATCTAAATGTGAAAATACTAAGGTGAGATGGAGGAAAGGGGGGAAGGTGCATCACTGCATACTATAGAAAAGGAACTTAAAAATACACTTTGGGACTCTAGGAGACAGTCCCTTGGAAAGGCAACTGTTTGGGAGAAAACAAAGTAGTCAGAAAAGGAGACCTTCTTTGAAAACTGCATGGTAAAGAAAAAAGAAGAAAAGGGGAAATTCAGAAGACAGTGGAAAAAAAAAATTTAAGTGACACAGCCGGGTGCGGTGGCTCACTCCTGTCAACCCAGCACTTAGAGAGGCAGACGCGGGTGGATCACAAGGTCAGGAGATCCAGACCATCCTGGCTAACACGGTGAAACCCCGTCTTTACTAAAAACACAAAAAATTAGCCAGGCATGGTGGCGGACGACTGTAGTCCCAGCTACTCAGGAGGCTGAGGCAGGAGAATGGCGGGAATCCGGGAGGCGGAGCTTGCAGTGAACCGAGATCGCGCCACCGCACTCCAGCCTGGGCGACAGAGCGAGACTCCGTCTCAAAATAAATAAATAAATAAATAAATATATAAAAATTGAGTGACACACAAGTCCTTTCCCCTTCCCATTTCTGTAAAGCATCCAGTAAAGCAACCACTAGAGGACACTGCCAGAAACCTGGCAGACATCCCTCAACAGACCAAAGTTAGCACCACGGGGAATGGAACCAAGAGACGTCATCACGTGCCCCCTGACACGGTATGTCAGGACACAAAATCACGTCCAGGGTCCATCTCCCAAAAATGCATGACCTGGATCTAATGTTTAAATATCAGACAAACACGAACTAAGGAAACAAATAAATGATCTGTGTTCTTCAAAAATGTCAAATTTATGAAAAACAAACACTGAGAAAATCATCCAGATTAAAGGGTAACAAAAAGACATCACAACTACATAAAACAGGTAAGCCTGAATTGGATGTAGACCGGGGAAAGAAGGTCCTATAAAGGACAGTAGGGGACAATCTTGCCCAATTTGAATAAATATATAGATCATTATAGTGTGATCACGTAAGTGAATGCCATTGTTTTGAGGTGAAGGGTATCATATCTGCAATTTACTCTAACACGGTTCAGAACAAAAATTAATGAGTATAAGGGAAGATATGTGTGTGTGTGTATAAAGGGCGGGAAGGAAAGAGGGCGAGAGAGAGAATGACAATGTCAACATGGTAAAATATTAACATTTGAAGAATCTGGGTAAAGGGTAAATGAGAATTCTTTGCCCTCTTTTTGCAACTATACTGTAAGTATGAAATTATTTCCAAATAAGAAAAAAGAGCAAAAGATAAATTGTACTTAGCCTTCCAATGTGTACTTTCTGGTCAAGTCTTTAATTCATTCACTGAGAACAGTGAGGCCACTGCAGAGTAGACGGGAGAATAAAGAACAAAGGTGCTGGGCGCGGTGGCTCACCCAGCAGTTTGGGAGGCCAAGGCGGGCGGATACCCTGAGGTCAGGAGTTCGAGAACAGCCTAGCCAACATGGTGAAACCCCGTCTCTCTAGCCAGGCCTGGTGGCGCACGCCTGTAATCCCAGCTACTTGGGAGGCTGAGGCAGGAGGATCCCTTGAACCCAGGAGGAGGAGGCTGCAGTCGAGATCACACCACTGCACTACAGCCTAAGCGACAGAGTGGGACTACGTCTCAACAAAAAAAAAAAAAAAAAAGAACAAAGGGCCAGGCACAGTGGCTCACGCCTATAATCCCAACACTTTGGGAGGCCAAGGTGGGTGGATCACCTGAGGTCAGGAGTTCGAGGCCAACCTGGCCAACATGGCAAAACCCATCTCTACTAAAAATATAAAAATTAGACGGGTGTGGTAGCTGACACCTGTAATCCCAGCTACTCAAGAGGCTGAGGCAGGAGAAGAGCTTGAACCTGGGAAGTGGAGGTTGCGGTGGGCCGAGATCGCGCCACTGCACTCCAACCTGGACAGCAAAGCAAGATTCCATCTCAAAAAACAAAAATAAGAAAGAAAAAGAAAAAAAAACAATACAATGGAATTGGAAAATCACAAGTGACCATCTTAAAATCTCAATTCAGAAAACTTTAAAAATATTATAAACTTGTAAAGTAATCAGGCTCCATAATATAGACTGAAAAATCTCGATTTAAAACACCAACTTTAACAGATAGAACAGGAAAAAGGTACTACCACTTCTTCTTACAGGGCATCTTGGCTCAATGACTCTGAGTGGATTCTCTATTAGCATAAGGCACTCACATACAGAAAAGGACTAAGTGAAAAGTCAGCATTACTGTATACGACATTTTCTTAAAGTACATCTTATGACTTTAAAGTACATGTAGTCCAACCAACTGCTAACAGGGAGAATAATGGAGTGACTCTTAACATAATCTCATTCCAATACCAGCACTCTACACAGGCACCATTTTCACCCCTATACCATTATAGTATTGTCCAAATTCGTCTCCTCCCTCCAGTCATGCTGCCTTTCAACCTCTCCAGCAATACTCTTCCAGATTCTTCATTCTAAAATACCCCTTCCACATCACACTCCTTTAGCAAAACCCTTCAAAAAATATTTATAACATAAAGCATCAGGTTCAAGTTTCTTACTCTCAATATCCAAGACATCCTATCATTTAGTCTTCAGCTTCTTTTTCAAACTTCTTCTCTCATCTCCCTTCTGCCAAAACTGGCCACCACGTCTCTGCTGACCCCTAGCACTTTGCCTGCCAATCCTCAAAGCCAAAGGTGAGGCCAGCTGACTGCAAGAAGCCTGTCCTCACCACCTCAACTCTCTCTCTCTCTCCTCAGAAGATGAAGTCATTAGAACTAGATGCAAATAAATAAGTAGTAAGGCCGCCCTACCAAGTTCTAACTTTTCTAACTTTTTCCTTCATGTTTGAATGTCAATTATCTAACTTGCACCCACAATGTCCCTCCTTCCTCTCATTGTTTTTATTGCTCCTGCTTTGTAGGTGCGCTAGCATGTGCTTATTCTACAATACAACGGGACAGAATAGCTGCGAGAACAAGGCAGTGTCCAAGGAATTTAGTGCTTAAAGAAGCATGAAAGCAAAACCAGCGCTGAAGGATTGATATCTGCGGTCTGAGAGAGGGGCCAGAGTCCAGGTTAGGCAGCAGAGCAGTTCTGAGTCCAACCCACAGACGGGCATTGTGCTTGCAGCATACTGTCACTGGCTATATGACGTATCTGCTATTCTCCTAGGCTCCACAACTGCAGGTAGGGGAATGTGGGGGATGGCTGCAAGAGGGTGAACATTAGCAAATAATGCTACCATAGACAGAAGAATGAGCTTCATCTTAATCCAGTTCAAATTATTAAAATTTATAATGAGATAAATCCAAATTTGTGAAACGTTGCCACACCTTCAGACACAGTGGTAGAGTCTCTATGCAAGATGTAGCCATTTGGTTATAGAAATGTAGATCCTGCTGGTGAACGCAGAAATCCAACACCAGGAAATCACAAGGTTGTGCCTGACCCTTCCCTCCTCATTCAGGACAAGGATTTCAGGGTCATTACGAGATATTCCCTGGGGATCATGACCTTCAGGAGTGGCACATAACCCAAATACAGTTTTCACAAGTCAAGGTGATCACAGTAACACATTTTGAGCAGGTATCACTGGATCCTCATAATAAGCCTTTGACTAAGGTCCTTCTATAACCCCTACTGTACAGATAAGGAAACTGAGGCCCAGAGAGATTAAGTAACTTGCCTGAAATCACACAGCCAGTGAAAGGCAGAGCCAGGATTCCAATGCAGGCAGTCTGTTTGTCTCCAGAGTCCACAATAAACTCAACGACTACAAAAATACAGATGTGCTTAAAAAGATCAAAAAAGTTATGCATTCTAAAAATTAACCCAGAAGTATAATATTTTAACTGCAGTTTCTTAAATGCAGCCTAATTTAAAAGGAACTAAATGATGAATTAAATTTGGGGATTTTTGTTTGTTTGTTTGTTTGTTTGCTTTTTAAAGCTAGCAATTCATTGTTAAAAGAGCAAGTCCACTAATCATGACTATTTGGGCCAGGCACAGTGGTTCATGCCTGTAATCCCAGCACTTTGGGAGGCTGAGGTGGGTGACTGCTTGAGCTCAGGAGTTTAAGACAAGTCTGGGGAACATGGTGAAACCCCATCTCTATAAAAAATACAAAATTAGCTGGGCATGATGGCGCACACCTGTGGTCCCAGTTACTCAGGAGCCTGAGGTGGAAAGATCACTTGAGCCCAGGAGATCAAGACTGCAGTGAGCCGTGATTGCGCCACTGCACTCCAACCTGGGTGACAGAGAAAAACCATGTCTTACCAAAACAAACAAACAAACAAACAAACAGAAAAAGACTACTTCCAGGGCAATAATAATTACTAAAAACTGACATTTCAATTGTTAGTTAAAATAACACATTAGTACGGTATGAATATTTTTCTTTAATAACAATATTTTTTAAATGGCACATATTTTAAATGTTTAACTATTTTAGTTACACGTATGAATTATAGTGGCTTTTTAAACCAAAATGAAGTAAACACAAATTAAATATTTATAACATTTTAGCCAGATTACCAAATGTATCTGGTATGTGACACAGTCTTCACATTCCTTCACCTGAGAGGCAGTGAAGCAAAGAGGACTAAGTCCAGGCTTTGAAGCCCTACTTGAATCTCCTGTTCTGTAATCACAGATAAGGTATTTAACCTCTTTGAGCTTTGGTTCACTCAGTTATTAAATGGGTATAAATAACATCAACAGCCTGAAAGTCCTAAAAATAAAAATATATAAGACCATGTGCAGTGGCTCACACCTGTAATGCCAGCACTTTGGAAAGCAGAGGCAAGAGGATAGCTTGAGGCCAGGAGTTCAAGACCAGCTGAGGCAACATGAAGAAACTCTGTCTCTACAAAAACTACATATATTTTTTTAGTTAGCTGGGTGTAGTGTGATGTACCTATAATCTCAGCTACTACAGAGGCTGAGGCAGGAGGATCACTTGAGCCCAGGGATTCAGGGCTGTAGTAAGTTGTGTTCACACCACTGTACTCCAGCCAAGGTGACAGAGCAAGAACCCAACTCTTACTTTTATTTATTTATTTTTTTTTTTTGAGACAGAGTCTCGTTCTGTCACTCAGGCTGGAGTGCAGTGGCACAATTACGGCTCACAGCAACCTCTGCCTCCTGGGTTCAAGCAATTCTCCTGCCTCCTGGGTTCAAGCGATTCTCTTGCCTCAGTCTCCCAAGTAGCTGGGATTACAGGCACCCGCCACCACACCTGGCTAATTTTTTGTATTTTTAGTAGAGACAGGGTTTCACCATGTTGGCCAGGCTGGTCTTGAACTCCTGACTCAGGTGATCTGCTGCCTTGGCCTCTCGAAGTGCTGGGATTACAGGCGTGAGCCACCACGTCTGGCCAAGACCCCAACTCTTGAGAGCAAAACTACATGTACATGTGCACACACGTATGTGCTTTTTTTTTTTAAGTTTTACTTCTTCACTTTTTTTTTTTTTTTTTTTTAAGAGGCAGGGTCTTGCACTGTTGCCCAGGCTGGAGTGCAGTGGCACGATCTCGGCTCACTGCAACCTCCGCCTCCTGGGTTCAAGTGATCCTCCCACCTCTGCCTCCCAAGTAGCTGGAAGTACAAGCGCACACCATCAGGCCAAGCTAACTTTTTTTTTTTTGTAGAGACAGGTCTCACTATGTTACCCAGGCTGGTCTCAAACCCCTGAGCTCAAGCATCCATCCCTCCTCAGCCTCCCAAAGTGCTGGGATTACAGGCGTGAACCACCATGGCGCGCTATATATTTTTTAAATATACATAGAACACCAGACCCAAAAGAAGAACTTAATAAATGTTAAATCCTTTTCTTTCTTATGAGAAACAAGGACAGATACATTGTCTCTGTGCATCTGTAAGTCCACACTACACTGATACTTTCCAGAATCCAAGAGATAAGCAATGTTTCTCCATACCCACTTTCGGTTATGAAACTCTGAGGTTAACAAATCCCAATTCTAGATTCCAATGTATATGGAGGCTTATATAAAATGTTTACTCTAAAATTTAATTTTTAAAATTGTTTAGTTTTTCAGCATGGTACTGGTACCAAGACAGATATATACACCAGTACAACAGAACAGAGGCCTCAGAAGTAACACCACACATCTACAACCATCTGATCTTTGACAAGCCCAACAAAAACAAGAAATGGGGAAAGGATTCCTTATTTAATAAATGGTGCTGGGAAAACTGGCTAGCCACATGTAGAAAGCTGAAACTGGATCCCTTCCTTACACCTTATACAAAAATTAATTCAAGATGGATTAAAGACTTGAATATTAGACCTAAAACCATAAAAATCCTAGAAGAAAACCTAGGCAATACCATTCAGGACATAAGCATGGGCAAGGACTTCATGACTAAAACACCAAAAGCAATGGCAACAAAAGCCAAAAAAGACAAATGGGATCTAATTAAAGAGCTTCTGCACAGCGAAAGAAACTATCATCAGAGTGAAAACGCAACCTACAGAATGGGAGAAAATTTTTGCAATCTACCCATTTGACAAAGGGCTAATATCCAGAATCTACAAAGAACTGAAACAAATTTACAAGAAAAAATCAACCCCATCAAAAAGTGGGCAAAGGATATAAACAGACACTTCTCAAAAGAAGACATTTATGCAGCCAACAGACACATGAAAACAATGCTCATCATCACTGTTCATCAGAGAAATACAAATCAAAACCACAATGAGATATCATCTCACACCAGTTAGAATGGCGATCATTAAAAAGTCAGGAAACAACAGGTGCTGGAGAGGATGTGGAGAAATAGGAACACTTTTACACTGTTGGTGGGAGTGTAAATTAGTTCAACCATTGTGGAAGACAGTGCAGCGATTCATCAAGGATCTAGAACTAAAAATACCATTACTGGGTATATGCCCAAAGAATTATAAATCATGCTACCATAAAGACACATACACAAGTATGTTTATTGCGGCACTATTCATAATAGTAAAGACCTGGAACCAACCCAAATGTCCATCAATGACAGACTGGATTAAGAAAATGTGGCACATATACACCATGGAATACTATGCAGCCATAAAAAAGGATGAGTTCATGTCCTTTGTAGCGACACGGATGAAGCTGGAAACCATCATTCTGAGCAAACTATCGCAAGGACAGAAAACCAAACACCACATGTTCTCACTCATAGGTGGGAACTGAACAATGAGAATATTTGGAGACAGGGCGGGGAACATCACACACCGGGGCCTGTCGTGGGGTGGGGGGGTGGTGGAGGGATAGCATTAGGAGAAATACCTAATGTAAATGACAAGTTAGTGGGTGCAGCACACCAACATAGCACACAAACCTGCATGCTGTGCACATGTACTCTAGAACTTAAAGTATAATAATAAAAAATGTTTAGACTTAAAATCTTTAAAAAAAAAAAAAAACACCTAATACTATATAATGACATCAATGTACAATGTAAAACTCTGATTTTGAGATTAAAATTGATGAACTTGGCTTCTGTGATGACCGTGAACTCTGCTTAAGATGGAAATCTAACTCAGACTTTGATTTTGAGATTAAAATCTACGAACTTGGCCTCTGATGACCTGAACTCTCTGTAAGATGGAAATCTCTTCACCTAAACTACTGATGGCAAGCGATAGGACCAGATGATACTTAGTAGTTTCATATAGCAAAATAAGGTTTTAAGTCTCTTAACAAACAGGAATAGATCCAAAAACATGGGCAGCTTAACTGGGGAGGTACAGAGTTCATTCTTCTGAAGTACTCAATGAGGGCAACAGGCTTGCAGGCCAGGACCTCTCACTCCCTGTCCAACCTAAGAACCAAAACACTGTCACTGGACCTACGCCTATCAAATGGCCCTTTCTAGGTATGTTCAGTTTCTCAACCTCAAAGACGTCCCAGGAGAACCCCATAGCTAGTAAATCCCAGCATCCCCGAAGCCTCCTGGGCACCCTGTACTACTGGGTAACAAAGAAGCAGATGAAGAGAAATCCCAGGTTAAAGAAATGTTTGAGCTAACCAATGAAAAAGAAATGACTGAATGAGATCATTGTTTTGCAACCCCATATTAATTCATGGATCTAGACAGTAGATATCAGTGGCTGCTAACATCTCAGACACTGTGTGCTTTCAAAATGTTCGTATACATATATTCTGAATGTGAGCAAATCTCTAGATCCACTATCAATTTACAAAAAATACGAATTTGCACAATGGGGATTCTATCAGCCAAAAAACAAAAGAGAAGCTATGGATTAAAAAAAGACTTAAAGATTTTTTTTTTTTTTTTTGAGATAGAGTTTCGCTCTTGTTGCCCAGGCTGGAGTGCAATGGCGCAATCTTGGCTCACTGCAACCTCCGCCTCGCAGGTTCAAGCAATTCTCCTGCCTCAGCCTCCTGAGTAGCTGGGATTACAGGCATGTGCCACACCCAGCTAATTTTGTATTTTCTGTAGAGATGGAGTTTCTCCGTGTTGGTCAGGCTGGTCTCGAACTTCTGACCTCAGGTGATCTGCCCGCCTCAGCCTCCCAAAGTGCTGGGATTACAGGCATGAGCCACCGCGCCCAGCCAAAGATTTGTTTTTGAAAAGAAACAACAACCTATGGTATTTGTCATTTTGTCACCCAAGCATGTATTCCTAAAAAAAAAAAAAAAAAAAAAGCAAGGAAATGATTACCATAAAGGTCAGGATAATTACTTTTATGAGAAGGGGACTGTAAAAGGCTTCTGGGGTAGCTGGCAAAGTTCTAGTGTTCTGGTTGGTGTTAGGAGGGTATTCTCTTTATGACAATTCATTAAAGCCATACTACTTTGTATCCTGTGGATTTCTATGTTTTATTTTTTACAATAAAAAAGACTTAAATAAGATGAGTGAGATTCTAAAGGAAATTCCGGATTATCCATTAAGCTGACTAAGTATGTACTGAGGCACTTTGAACATCGGTAAATAAGGCCCTTCCCTACTACCACTACTCCAATTAAGAACAAAAAAAATTTGGATTTGATACTTTAAAAAGTCAAAATTCTGGCCTAAACCGATCCTCCCGCCTCAGGATTACAGGCATGAGCTACTGTGCCCGGCTGGGTCCATTCCTAATTGCTTATCTACACTAAATGCTTTTTCTAACTCATTCGGAACACCCTGGCACAGGAAAGAGGCAGTTTCTTCTAGAAATTCCTAGTTGAATAAGAAAGTTCTTGCTGCAAGGAGCTCAAATTTGGGAACAGAAGTTGCATAGGAACATAGATCATTACCTTATGTGCTGAGAGCTATGGCAAAGATATATAGAAAGCAGCAAAGACATACAATCATTTTCTGGAATCCTGAGCCTATTTATGTCATTTATATAGTGCCACCTTTAGATAGGAGGAAAGCCATTTCTGTTTTAAGCAGAGAAACAGGGAAGGCAGTGGGGAACATATTCATAGAATTCAGTAAACATTAAGCTAGCTTAACAAGAAAATCAGAGATGGATCTCAATGTTCTTTACATAATATTAAAATGGGGAGAAGACATACAAGCAGTAGAATAAATACATTTACTTAGTTAAAATCTAAGATTCACATCTAATTTAAATAAGGTTAAACAGGCTTCCTAGTCCAAGTTTATTAAAATTCACTATTCATCAGCAATGATATAAATAAGGAATAATATCATCACCAGATGAAACCTTGGATAGTTTTTTTTAGCAGTATTTTCATTAGTACTTTATATCCCAAAAAAACTCAGTTTTGCCAAGTCAGGTATTTTTATATGAAGGGGAAAACGTGCGTTCCTAAAGTACTGTGAGAGAGCCACAGTCTCACACACTACATATATCTTTTGTACTCAAGAGGTAACCTAGAGTTTAAGGGTGGCTTTAGTGAGATCATTTAACAGCAGAGCTGTAATTTCACCGAGTTCTAAGATTTCTTATAACCTGCTTTTTTTTAACTGCTCAAAACAAAAGGATTATTCAGTACAATTGCTCTAAGTATTTATTTTATAAGGGCTGTTCCCATTCAGTTTGAACAATGAAACAGAACGAAGGATGTTAGCATGTGCAAATACATCCCTTACCAGAGAAAAACATGTTTTACCTTATTGTTCTTCTATCTGCCTTGATATGCTTTTATGTTTTGTCTTTATGGCATTTCAAAACACAGAACTTAAATAATGCAGACAATCCTTTGTTTTAACATCACTCAAAATCTCTCATAACAAATTTAAAACTGAAATCCTAAATGAAAAAGGCCAGAAAGTTCTGTAACATTTCAGCTTGATCCTAAGCTTTTAAAATTTCATTATTTTTCAATATTCTCTTTTATGACATTTTTAAGCAAAAGGTTGAAGGGGTTTTACCAGTGACAGATCTCTGAAATTCACTTGGTATAACTGTCATGTTTTAGATCCTGGTGAATGTAGAAATCTACAATAACAACAGAGTGATCTGAGTGCTTCTCACCCACGACTGAAGGGAAGGCTCCCTCCGCTGCCTAAAGCTTCACCCTGTTGTGCAGCGACTTGTAGAGAAAACAATCTAAGAGTTACAATAAGGATTTGGCATTAACTCAAAAAACCAGTCATAACACAGACTAGCTGTGTAGCTTTGGGCAAATTACTTAGCTTCTCTGAGCCTCCACAGCCTCATAGAAAATAGAGATAGTATGACTTTTATGTTTGTGAGAAGTAAACGATGCTATACATATATATATAAGCATCTGGGGGTAGAACAAGAACTCAAAAGTTCCTATTTCCTTCTCTTTTCAGAAAAGTTGAGACTGGAGAAGAAAAGTTTGCCTGTGATACAGTGTAAACACAGAATTGTGGTCCAAGGACCAGCAGCATTGACATCACCTGTGAGCTTGTTGGAACTGCAAATTCACGGCTTGGGCCTCAGCTCAACCCAATAAATCAGAATCTCTGGGGATGAGTATAGGAAACTATTTTAACAAGCTTTCCAAGTGTTTCTTGAGAACATTAAAGTTGGAGAGCCACTGACCTAGAAAAACAAAATGGATCTATGCAGTACTCTCCCAAGATTAACTAAGGATCCCATTTTCTGATCCTTGCTTACCTGTCTCCTTCTCTGTTGGTCACTCTGGATCCTTCAATTGCCCAGCTGTGCAGATTCAACTTTTGGCTTCACTGGCTCATTTCTCAGACCACAGCTGGTTTCTACCCTTCCTGGCAGAGTCTTTTCCTGCTGACAACGTGGTCATTGTCACATTCCCCAGCCCCAGCCCCACCCTGTCATACAGACAGACATCTAAAAGGGCTTAGTGTCCACCCAGGCTGTACACTGTGCACATGAGCAGGCCAGCCTGTGGACACTCAATTCCTGTGACCCTTCCCCATCCTGTCCCAGAAAAGGAAGTTCCAACCATCACTCTGCAAACCTATGGTACCTAGGGCATGAAAGAACTCCCCAAAACTCTGAATTCCATACATCTCATTGTCAAAGCTTTTCCAACAGGTCAAATAAGAAAGGTTTGGGGGGCGGAGCAAGATGGCCGAATAGGAACAGCTCCAGTCTCCAACTCCCAGCGCGAGCGACACAGAAGACCGGTGATTTCTGCATTTTCAACTGAGGTACTGGGTTCATCTCACTGGGGAGTGCAGGACGATCGGCGCTGGTCAGCTGCTGCAGCCCGACCAGCGAGAGCTGAAGCAGGGCGAGGCATCGCCTCACCTGGGAAGCGCAAGGGGGAAGGGAATCCCTTTTCCTAGCCAGGGGAACTGAGACACACAACACCTGGAAAATCGGGTAACTCCCACCCCAATATTGCGCTTTAAGTAAACAGGCACACCAGGAGATCATATCCCACACCTGGCCGGGAGGGTCCCACGCCCACGGAGCCTCCCTCATTGCTAGCACAGCAGTCTGTGATCTACCGGCAAGGCAGCAGCGAGGCTGGGGGAGGGGCGCCGGCCATTGCTGAGGCTTAAGTAGGTAAACAAAGCTGCTGGGAAGCTCCAACTGGGTGGAGCTCACAGCAGCTCAAGGAAACCTGCCTGTCTCTGTAGACTCCACCTCTGGGGACAGGGCACAGCTACACAACAACAACAACAACAACAACAAAAAAGCAGCAGAAAGCTCTGCAGATGCAAAGGACTCTGTCTGACAGCTTTGAAGAGAGCAGTGGATCTCCCAACACGGAGGTTGAGATCTGAGAAGGGACAGACTGCCTGCTCAAGCGGGTCCCTGACCCCTGAGTAGCCTAACTGGGAGACATCCCCCACTAGGGGCAGTCTGACACCCCACACCTCACAGGGTGGAGTACACCCCTGAGAGGAAGCTTCCAAAGCAAGAATCAGACAGGTACACTCGCTGTTCAGAAATATTCTATCTTCTGCAGCCTCTGCTGCTGATACCCAGGCAAACAGGGTCTGGAGTGGACCTCAAGCAATCTCCAACAGACCTACAGCTGAGGGTCCTGACTGTTAGAAGGAAAACTATCAAACAGGAAGGACACCTACACCAAAACCCCATCAGTACATCACCATCATCAAAGACCAGAGGCAGATAAAACCACAAAGATGGGGAAAAAGCAGGGCAGAAAAGCTGGAAATTCAAAAAATAAGAGCACATCTCCCCCGGCAAAGGAGCGCAGCTCATCGCCAGCAACGGATCAAAGCTGGACGGAGAATGACTTTGAGGAGATGAGAGAAGAAGGCTTCAGTCCATCAAATTTCTCAGAGCTAAAGGAGGAATTACGTACCCAGCGCATAGAAACTAAAAATCTTGAAAAAAAAGTGGAAGAATTGACGGCTAGAGTAATTAATGCAGAGAAGGTCATAAACGAAATGAAAGAGATGAAAACCATGACACGAGAAATACGTGACAAATGCACAAGCTTCAGTAACCGACTCGATCAACTGGAAGAAAGAGTATCAGCGATTGAGGATCAAATGAATGAAATGAAGCGAGAAGAGAAACCAAAAGAAAAAAGAAGAAAAAGAAATGAACAAAGCCTGCAAGAAGTATGGGATTATGTAAAAAGACCAAATCTACGTCTGATTGGGGTGCCTGAAAGTGAGGGGGAAAATGGAACCAAGTTGGAAAACACTCTTCAGGATATCATCCAGGAGAACTTCCCCAACCTAGTAGGGCAGGCCAACATTCAAATCCAGGAAATACAGAGAACGCCACAAAGATACTCCTCGAGAAGAGCAACTCCAAGACACATAATTGCCAGATTCACCAAAGTTGAAATGAAGGAAAAAATCTTAAGGGCAGCCAGAGAGAAAGGTCGGGTTACCCACAAAGGGAAGCCCATCAGACTCACAGCAGATCTCTCGGCAGAAACTCTACAAGCCAGAAGAGAGTGGGGGCCAATATTCAACATTCTTAAAGAAAAGAATTTTAAACCCAGAATTTCATATCCAGCCAAACTAAGTTTCATAAGTGAAGGAGAAATAAAATCCTTTACAGATAAGCAAATGCTTAGAGATTTTGTCACCACTAGGCCTGCCTTACAAGAGACCCTGAAGGAAGCACTCAACATGGAAAGGAACAACCGGTACCAGCCATTGCAAAAACATGCCAAAATGTAAAGACCATCGAGGCTAGGAAGAAACTGCATCAACTAACAAGCAAAATAACCAGTTAATATCATAATGGCAGGATCAAGTTCACACATAACAATCTTAACCTTAAATGTAAATGGACTAAATGCTCCAATGAAAAGACACAGACTGTCAAACTGGATAAAGAGTCAAGACCCATCAGTCTGCTGTATTCAGGAGACCCATCTCACACGCAGAGACATACATAGGCTGAAAATAAAGGGATGGAGGAAGATTTACCAAGCAAATGGAGAACAAAAAAAAGCAGGGGTTGCAATCCTAGTCTCTGATAAAACAGACTTTAAACCATCAAAGATCAAAAGAGACAAAGAAGGCCATTACATAATGGTAAAGGGATCAATTCAACAGGAAGAGCTAACTATCCTAAATATATATGCACCCAATACAGGAGCACCCAGATTCATAAAGCAAGTCCTTAGAGACTTACAAAGAGACTTAGACTCCCATACAATAATAATGGGAGACTTCAACACTCCACTGTCAACATTAGACAGATCAACAAGACAGAAAGTGAACAAGGATATCCAGGAATTGAACTCATCTCTGCAGCAAGCAGACCTAATAGACATCTATAGAACTCTCCACCCCAAATCAACAGAATATACATTCTTCTCAGCACCACATCGTACTTACTCCAAAATTGACCATATAATTGGAAGTAAAGCACTCCTCAGCAAATGTACAAGAACAGAAATTATAACAAACTGTCTCTCAGACCACAGTGCAATCAAACTAGAACTCAGGACTAAGAAACTCAATCAAAACCGCTCCACTACATGGAAACTGAACAACCTGCTCCTGAATGACTACTGGGTACATAACGAAATGAAGGCAGAAATAAAGATGTTCTTTGAAACCAATGAGAACAAAGATACAACATACCAGAATCTCTGGGACACATTTAAAGCAGTGTGTAGAGGGAAATTTATAGCACTAAATGCCCACAAGAGAAAGCAGGAAAGATCAAAAATTGACACTCTAACATCGCAATTAAAAGAACTAGAGAAGCAAGAGCAAACACATTCCAAAGCTAGCAGAAGGCAAGAAATAACTAAGATCAGAGCAGAACTGAAGGAGATAGAGACACAAAAAACCCTCCAAAAAATCAATGAATCCAGGAGTTGGTTTTTTGAAAAGATCAACAAAATTGACAGACCACTAGCAAGACTAATAAAGAAGAAAAGAGAGAAGAATCAAATCGACGCAATTAAAAACGATAAAGGGGATATCACCACCGACCCCACAGAAATACAAACTACCATCAGAGAATACTATAAACACCTCTACGCAAATAAACTGGAAAACCTAGAAGAAATGGATAATTTCCTGGACACTTACACTCTTCCAAGACTAAACCAGGAAGAAGTTGAATCCCTGAATAGACCAATAGTAGGCTCTGAAATTGAGGCAATAATTAATAGCCTACCAACCAAAAAAAGTCCAGGACCAGATGGATTCACAGCTGAATTCTACCAGAGGTATAAGGAGGAGTTGGTACCATTCCTTCTGAAACTATTCCAATCAATAGAAAAAGAGGGAATCCTCCCTAACTCATTTTATGAGGCCAACATCATCCTGATACCAAAGCCTGGCAGAGACACAACAAAAAAAGAGAATTTTAGACCAATATCCCTGATGAACATCGATGCAAAAATCCTCAATAAAATACTGGCAAACCGGATTCAGCAACACATCAAAAAGCTTATCCACCATGATCAAGTGGGCTTCATCCCTGGGATGCAAGGCTGGTTCAACATTCGCAAATCAATAAACATAATCCAGCATATAAACAGAACCAAAGACAAGAACCACATGATTATCTCAATAGATGCAGAAAAGGCTTTTGACAAAATTCAACAGCCCTTCATGCTAAAAACGCTCAATAAATTCGGTATTGATGGAACGTACCTCAAAATAATAAGAGCTATTTATGACAAACCCACAGCCAATATCATACTGAATGGGCAAAAACTGGAAAAATTCCCTTTGAAAACTGGCACAAGACAGGGATGCCCTCTCTCACCACTCCTATTCAACATAGTGTTGGAAGTTCTGGCTAGGGCAATTAGGCAAGAGAAAGAAATCAGGGGTATTCAGTTAGGAAAAGAAGAAGTCAAATTGTCCCTGTTTGCAGATGACATGATTGTATATTTAGAAAACCCCATTGTCTCAGCCCAAAATCTCCTTAAGCTGATAAGCAACTTCAGCAAAGTCTCAGGATACAAAATTAATGTGCAAAAATCACAAGCATTCTTATACACCAATAACAGACAAACACAGAGCCAAATCATGAATGAACTTCCATTCACAATTGCTTCAAAGAGAATAAAATACCTAGGAATCCAACTTACAAGGGATGTAAAGGACCTCTTCAAGGAGAACTACAAACCACTGCTCAGTGAAATAAAAGAGGACACAAACAAATGGAAGAACATACCATGCTCATGGATAGGAAGAATCAATATCGTGAAAATGGCCATACTGCCCAAGGTAATTTATAGATTCAATGCCATCCCCATCAAGCTACCAATGAGTTTCTTCACAGAATTGGAAAAAACTGCTTTAAAGTTCATATGGAACCAAAAAAGAGCCCGCATCTCCAAGACAATCCTAAGTCAAAAGAACAAAGCTGGAGGCATCACGCTCCCTGACTTCAAACTATACTACAAGGCTACAGTAACCAAAACAGCATGGTACTGGTACCAAAACAGAGATATAGACCAATGGAACAGAACAGAGTCCTCAGAAATAATACCACACATCTACAGCCATCTGATCTTTGACAAACCTGAGAGAAACAAGAAATGGGGAAAGGATTCCCTATTTAATAAATGGTGCTGGGAAAATTGGCTAGCCATAAGTAGAAAGCTGAAACTGGATCCTTTCCTTACTCCTTATACGAAAATTAATTCAAGATGGATTAGAGACTTTAATGTTAGACCTAATACCATAAAAATCCTAGAGGAAAACCTAGGTAGTACCATTCAGGACATAGGCATGGGCAAAGACTTCATGTCTAAAACACCAAAAGCAACGGCAGCAAAAGCTAAAATTGACAAATGGGATCTAATTAAACTAAAGAGCTTCTGCACAGCAAAAGAAACTACCATCAGAGTGAACAGGCAACCTACAGAATGGGAGAAAATTTTTGCAATCTACTCATCTGACAAAGGGCTAATATCCAGAACCTACAAAGAACTCAAACAAATTTACAAGAAAAAAACAAACAACCCCATCAAAAAGTGGGCAAAGGATATGAACAGACATTTCTCAAAAGAAGACATTCATACAGCCAACAGACATATGAAAAAATGCTCATCATCACTGGCCATCAGAGAAATGCAAATCAAAACCACAATGAGATACCATCTCACACCAGTTAGAATGGCGATCATTCAAAAGTCAGGAAACAACAGGTGCTGGAGAGGATGTGGAGAAATAGGAACACTTTTACACTGTTGGTGGGATTGTAAACTAGTTCAACTATTATGGAAAACAGTATGGCGATTCCTCAAGGATCTAGAACTAGATGTACCATATGACCCAGCCATCCCATTACTGGGGATATACCCAAAGGATTATAAATTATGCTGCTATAAAGACACATGCACACGTATGTTTATTGCAGCACTATTCACAATAGCAAAGACTTGGAATCAACCCAAATGTCCATCAGTGACAGATTGGATTAAGAAAATGTGGCACATATACACCATGGAATACTATGCAGCCATAAAAAAGGATGAGTTTGCGTCCTTTGTAGGGACATGGATGCAGCTGGAAACCATCATTCTTAGCAAACTATCACAAGAACAGAAAACCAAACACCGCATGTTCTCACTCATAGGTGGGAACTGAACAATGAGATCACTTGGACTCAGGAAGGGGAACATCACACACCGGGGCCTATCATGGGGAGGGGGGAGGGGGGAGGGATTGCATTGGGAGTTATACCTGATGCAAATGACGAGTTGATGGGTGCAGCAGACCAACATGGCACAAGTATACATATGTAACAAACCTGCACGTTATGCACATGTACCCTACAACTTAAAGTATAATAATAATAAATAAATTTAAAAAAAATAAAATAAAATAAAATAAAATAAAATATTAAAAAAAAAAAAAAAAAAGAAAGGTTTGAAAAAACTAGCAGTTCTGTTCACCATAATTGAGTCCACCCCCTACTGCCCTCAGCTATAGAGAGAGAAACTGATCTTCAGGTCCTGGCGATCCATATTCCTCCTTCCTTTTTTCCTCTGAAATAGTGCCCTCTCAAAGTCCAGTTCTACCAACACCTAAAGCCAACGATGAAAATGAAATCATGGTCCAATTTGTTTGGCCCCAAGCGGCTGGCCTCTACCAACACATGCTCACCAGTTCCATCAGAACCCCACTCGGCATGAGCCCTCAGACCTGGAGGAAGAGAGGACTGGGACCACCATTCTGGCAATGAATTGTTGCAGCTGCCTCCAAAACATAAGTCACCTCAACTTCTCCAATGGTGGAGCCAGGGTAAGCAAAAGCTGTTACTCAGACCTTCCTACCATCAATATGAGATACCCAACTAAAGAGTCTATTCTACATGCATCATAATAAATCCTTCAAGGAGACACATTAATCAACAAACTTCAAAACTTAGGGAATTGCAGTATCTCTGATAGTGAAGTCACAGTAATGGTCTCAAACAAGGATAAGAGATGAAGGCAGGCATGCCCCATAAACTACACCGGGAAACTAGGGTTACAGAAGAATATTTAATGAGACATAAAAACATCAATCTGAGATTATCCTTTTAGTTAAGTTCAGATCAAACAACTGTTCTGTTTCTCTGCTACTGGCTCTGGAAATATTCAATTTACAGTTTCACTACTGCTATGCAGGAGTGCTTCTATACTGATGTTTTTATGCCTGTCAATTTTCCAAGGGGGAAAATAGTTCTTCTTCCTTATGTATTCAACTTCCTGAAGAAGTTGCTCCAGCTGCTTAGCAGTCCTCCTCTCTTTCTGCGGAAAGACTGCCCTGCCCTCTCTCATGTGGCTATATTGTGACCACTATGCCCAACCCATTACCCAGCAAGCTTGCTATACAATTATGATTTCAGTTATATAAAATATGCATGCAGGTAAATTGAAATTACAAGGTATTAAGCAAACAAAAATTATTTTAAAATATTGACAATATGGATTTTTTTTTTTTTTTTTTTTTTTTTTTGAGACGGAGTCTCGCTCTGTCACCCAGGCTGGAGTGCAGTGGCCAGATCTCAGGTCACTGTAAGCTCCGCCTCCTGGGTTTAGGCCATTCTCCTGCCTCAGCCTCCGGAGTAGCTGAGACTACAGGCGCCCGCCACCTCGCCCGGCTAGTTTTTTTGTATTTTTAGTAGAGATGAGGTTTCACCGTGTTAGCCAGGATGGTCTTGATCTCTTGACCTCGTGATCCGCCCGTCTTGGCCTCCCAAAGTGCTAGGATTACAGGCTTGAGCCACCGTGCCCAGCCTAAACTCTTCTTTAATACTGCTGTTCTATCATCTTTTCAACAATAAAAGAAAAAATAATTCTAAATATATTTTCAAATAGCTTGAAAATAAATATCGCCAGGAATTTTCTTTTTAAATGCCATTTATGTTCACTTACTATGAGGCAGTTGTTATTCTAAATGTTACAAATGACACACATTTAACCTCTTTAACAACCCTACGAGGGAGAGAGGCAAAGAAACTTGCCACAGGGCTACAAAGTCTGTAATCCACAGGGCCAAGATGAAAACCACAGCCTCAACCACGAGCCATGGTTGCAGCTGCAGCTGCTAAACTGATAACACCTTCTCTCTAACTACAGGGTATCAAACCACTCTAAAGAAGCACAGGGAATTCTACGAGCACAGCATCTCACCTATGGCTATGCTTCCTTAGGGTGTGATTTTTGTCAGATTTCCACAGCTAAACAAAACCAAATCTAACAAGGACTAAGAAAAGCAAGAAAAGCACAGTGCATTCAAGAATGCCCTAGATGTTGCCATGACACTTTTTCCCTAGTTAGAAGTAATAATGCTTGCTTACAACATTATCTTCTAATTAGAATGCAACATGTATTTACAATGAACAACATTCTGTATACCATAAACATCATTAAACAAATCTTGTCTGTTATAAACAATCAGTATGAAAACTACTGAACCCAGAACCTCTTATTAGTAAGACATATCGCGAAAAAGTAATGACATTTGGGATCATATATTTTCTCGCTACAAAAATTTCAATTAGTCCTGGCAGCCATGGACTTATTACTTTCAAATATTAATTTTAATCTTCAAAAGAATGATTTAGCAGTGCTCCACAATTATAAAATGCCAAGCAGTTTTCTTCACCATAGTATATTTTAGTACTAATCTCTTAGCACTATAGTCTCTAAATCTGTAATTTTTTTCAACCTGCAATTGAAATTCCAAAATAGGACACTAAAGTTTCAGAGTGAGCAATTATTATTTATTCAAGTCAAATGGTCACATTTCACCAAACTATAATCTTACATTATCTCTGCAACCACTTCCTTTCAACACAGATACAACCAACAGCAAAGGAAAAGTTCCCCAATTCAGACTAATGAAAAACTAATAAAATCAACTCACCATTTAAAAGAAACTAACTTCATTATTTTTCAAATACTAGGTAATTCAAATGGGAGACACAAATCATTCAGAAGTTCTGAAGATGTGCAAGCGACGTATCAACTGTTCCCATTTAAACAGGCTTCTGAAATACATATACCTGAAGAAGATACTCAGAAGAGTTTATTACGATTTCCTTCTTTATTTCTCTGTATCCGTTATCTTAATTTCATATTCACTAGTAGTTTGGCCTTTCTGTTAGAAAAGAGCTGATTCTAGGAACATCAAGCCAAACTTAAGTCATCACTTAACTCAAAATACATCCCACCTTCAATTTTAGTAAAAGCTATATATGTATTTTACTTAATATTCTAGAAGTAAAACTTAACATAATTCTTGCCTTAAAATGTTTGCGTGTATTTTTTTTGCAGGGAGGAGGTGAGACTGGGTCTGTCTCTGTTGCCCAGACTACAGTGCAGTGGCACAATCTCGGCTCACTGCAACCTCTGCTTCCTGAGCTCAAGCAATCCTGCCACCTCATGCCCAGCTAAATTTTCGTATTTATTATAGACACGGGGTTTGCCATATTGCCCAGGCTGGATTTGAACTCGTGAGCTCAAGCAATCCACCCTCCTTAGCCTCCCAAAGTGCTGGGATTACAGGCATGAGTCAGCAGGCCCAGCCAAAAAAATGTTGGTATATTATTAAGAACACATGAAACTTTAAAAATGATCATCAGAGTTCACTACTTTATAGCACATTTCTAATTACCCATACACGGTTCATCTATACTTAACAGGAGAGAGCTGACAAATGACTTTCATCTCTAGGCAGTTCTCATCAATTAGTAATGACTTCCTGGAGAAGGCTGTTGAGAAGGACTATGAGAAAGCAGATGCCATGACTGCAACGCAAGTCAAGAGTGTAGGGGCCACACCTATGCCATCACTGATAGTTTTTTTCTGGCAAAATGTCAAAGAGTTTAGCTTTCTTCTGACCCAAGGCCATGCTTGAGTCACCTACACCCAGTATTGATAAATACGCAGAAACTGCTAAGTTAATTTTAATGTTATTTCAATAAAACATAATTTAAAAAGAAAATTAGCCTGCAAAAATGAGTGTCTCATCATGAATTCCAAAGCCAAACAAACATGGTGTGGGGACAATGCTTGTTGCTACACCTTCTATCTGGTGATTCTCTTCTGACAGTGACAGGATGATGAATTTCACTGTTCATTCCTGACAGGAGATTGGATTTTCTCATGCTTCACTTTATATTGCACATTCTGGGAAGAAAAGAGCATTTTTGTGGTTTTTATTTTATATATAATTTATGGAAGGAAGTTGAACATTTGTGTTTTGCTTTACAGGATACTGAACAGCAAAACCACCCAGCCCACACCCTAATGCCCTTGGGTAACATTAGCCTGCCGCTGAATGTAAGCCAGAACATACACCACATGGCTCTAGTCCAGGGCTTCTCATACTGGTGCAAGCCAGGAGTGTGCCTGGGGGCAAGCGTATTCAAATCCACAAGACAGACGTGGCACAGCTCCCCAAACCACCATTTAAAACATTATTCCAATATTAAAATAGACACAAATATATTCTCTAAAAGAATACAAAATTGACATGAAGCTTTAGAAGAAAATGAAAAGATTACAAAGAAATGTTCTTTTTGGAAGGACCTACACACACTCTCTTTGTCAGGGTCAACCTTCTTTCCATTAAGAGTACTGTACTTGGCTTGAAAACTCAGCAACACATTACTCTATTAGAGTGCATAAACTGAAAACTGACTCATAAATTTAACAGTTATCTTGATTTTAAAAGGGGAGGTGTGGTGACCTAATACCTGTAACAACTTAGTCTCAAACAAAAAAGCATATTTGGGACAGAAAAATTTGTATTGCAGCTAAATCTGGACCTTATTCACATTAATAACAGCAATATTGAACATTTCCAGGCAATATAATCCCAGAACCAAGGGGTGTCACCCTTATACTACTTGTCAAGAATATCCCAAGTAGGGGGCCTCTGTATTTGGTATTTCATCCCTCTGTCCAGAAAAGGTTCTTTTCTCAAATATTTCCCTGACGAATGCCCATGCTTTCCTATCACTTTTCTAAAAGAGCACTCCAACCCACCAAACTGCTTTCCTCAACAATTCCCATACCTTTCTGTGTTTTCTTCACAGCACATAGACATTGAGCTATGTATTTATTTGTTACTTACTAACACGTGTCCCCTGCTATAGTCTATATGCCATGAAGGCAGAGCCTTGTCTCTGCTAAGTTTTTTGCTGTAGTATTCAAGGTTATAAGCAGTGACTAGCATACAGTAGGACAAATAGACATCTGTTAAATGACTATTAGATAATATCTATTTAGTTAGAAATGTAAAATAACATAAAGCTGTCACATATAATTCATGAAGATATCAGAACTATGAATCTACATAATGATACACTTCTCAGTATACAGAAAGACCTACTCCCAGGGTGTTTGTACCTTATTTTAGCAACACACCAGCACCTAAAGAAATGCCAAATACTTTGAAATAAGTCTTTTGGTGATACAAAGGTGAATCTAGCCACTTGGTAACAATTTTAACTGACACTCATTAGAAGATAGTAGAGAAACCATCTAGGCTTAGAGAGTGCTATATATTTGCCTCCTGGGGTGGTAGTAGGGTGCTGTGGGCTGAGTTATGTTCCCACAAATGTATATGTTGAAGCCTAATTCCAATGTGACTATATTTGGAGACAGCATCTTTAGGAGGTGTTTAAGGATAAATGAGGTCATAAGAGCAGGGCTTTGATCCCATAGAATTGGTGTCCTTATGAAAAGAGACAAGAGAGAACTGACGCTCTCCCCTTCCCAAGCACACACACAGTAAGAAAGGCCACATGGGGACACAGCAGGAAGGCAGTCTCTGCAGGCCAGGAGGAGGGCCCTCACCCAAACCTCATCTGCTGACCCTTGACCTTGGACTTCAGAACTGGGAAAACATCAGCTTCTGTTATGTAAGCCATTCAGTCAATGGTATTTTGTTATGGCAGCCTGAGCTGACTGATACATGGAGAATAGAAATCAGACGCTCCTTAACAGCCTTGAAATCCTTCAACTCATTCCTCTGCCTATTCAGCACTCCCCTGTGGTTGCCCACGGATCTGTCTCACCCTGTGCTACTTTTCTTCGGAGCACAATTATCCAATTTTACTCCCAAAACAATACTATGCAGTGGGCATGATTAGTACCCTCATTTCAGGAAACTGAGGCACAGAGAGGTTACATAGCTATTAAGCAGAGAGGTAAAAATTTGAAATCAGGCAGTCTGACTCTAGAGCCTATGCTCTTAAATTCAGTGTCTGGCCTAGAGTGAAAATTCAGTAAAGGCCGTGGCTTTTATTATAAAAACTATAAAATTAGTAAAGAGTGGGCACAAGTCAAGAAAGTAATGTATTTTTCCTTTTCCATGCTGATCTTGTAAGGTCTTATTAATAATTTTATCTAGCAGTAAAACTGTAATTCTGCTTATTAAAAACAATGCTTCTTTATATCTAGTAAAAAAATACTTGTTAAACCCAATATAGTCTTTAAAGTATTGAAAAGTTCTAATAGTTCATACTCCCGCATAAGTCAGTATCTTCCCATTAACAACACAAGGGCAAATCTGCTTTGTCTTTATCTATTGGCAGCACCAGACCACTCTCCCCTTGAAGCAGGGGTCTCAAATCTTGTGTACGAAAGAATCATTGCCAAAAACTGCTTGAAAAGGAAGATTTCCAGGCCCCACATCTAGAAATCCTGACTTAGTAGGTCTTGGGCAGGGCACCACAGGAATCTCCGCTTCTAATCAGCAGCCCACATGATTCAGATATACGTTGGACCAAGGTCACAGTTCACAGTGTACTCACTGTTTTAGAGTAATATTGCTAAACATCTATCTTCCTCCCCACTGTACATTCCTGAACAGTTCTCAATCCCTACAACACAGTACACATTCATTCATTCATTTACAAGTATTTATTGAGCAACTATATATACCAGGGATGCAGCAGTAAACAAAACAAATTCCCAGGCTGGGCGCAGTGGCTCATGCCTATAATCCCAGGACTTTGTAAGGCGAAGGCAGGTGGATCACCTGAGGTCAGAAGTCTGAGACCGGTTTGACCAACATGGTGAAACCCTGTCTCTAATAAAAATACAAAAATTGGTGGGGCGTCGTGGTGTGCACTTGTAATCCCACCCACTCGGGAGGCTGAAGCAGGAGAATCGCTTGAACCCGGGAGATGGAGGTTGCAGTGAGCCAAGATCACACCACTGCACTCCAGCCTGGGTGACAGAATGAGACTCTGTCTCAATTTAAAACAAAAACAAAAGCAGAAAACAATTCCCTGCTCTCAGAACTAACATTTTGTGGTTGCAGATGAGGGGGGTAGAGGGGCAGGGGTGAATGTATATGTGTGTGTGCTTACAGAATAATAAACTGTATCAGTTAGGACAGGCCTGGTTATTCTAGGACCACAAACAAGTTTAAGATCTCAAACAACAAAGGTTATTTCTCACTCACACTATCATATCCATCATGTGTCAACAGAGGGCTCTGTTCTTCTCACGGACCTTGGCAAATGGCAAGAGGAAAGAAAGAAGTAGAGAGTGGTGACTTTAAGGTTTTTGGCCTGATCTACTGGTGGAACGCTGTTGACATTTACTGAGATGGAAAAGAAAGAGCCAAATGCAGGGGACAGATGGGGAGTTCATTTTTGGACATGTTTTGGATGAGGGGTCTACCAGACCTCAAAGTAGACCTGTCAAGTAGGCCATTATAGAGCCTGAAGTTTAGGCCAGCAATGTAAACTGGAGATTTCTGAGCATACAGAGGTAGAATTTAAACCTATGACTAGATGAGATCACCAAGGAAGTGTTCTCATTCTGCTGACCCCATCCAAATGGGAACAATGGCTGGATTTCCAGCTTCTACCTCCTGACTCCCAACTGAACCTTGATTAAAGGAAGCAGAAGAGCTACCACTGTGATCCTGCAGTCTGGGGTTACAAAGCAGCTGGTCCCTCCTAAATTTCTTGGCTGCTAAGAGACAGAATCAGTAGTATGTTACTGATACAAACCTCCACTCCAGTCAACTGCCACTCTTCCAATTCCCACATCTTCTGCAAGTTTGATCAGAATTCAAGGCACAAAGTACATGTGATATCATTCTCT
Organism: Theropithecus gelada; assembly: GCF_003255815.1. NCBI lineage: Eukaryota > Metazoa > Chordata > Mammalia > Primates > Cercopithecidae > Theropithecus > Theropithecus gelada. The sequence continues at coordinate 180,067,678 of NC_037672.1, read as the reverse complement.
GCAAACTCATTTATCCAGCTGTTACCTGTAGTGCATCCCAAGTCTGACAATAAATCACTGGGGCCGTGTTATAAAAATACATATGTAGAGACTATTTCCAGCCACATGAAGGACTAGATGCCAGACCAACAATCCTGCTTAAGACAACTAAATGTGTTACTTAAAAAAAAAACAAAAAAAACAAAAAAAAAAACATGCCTTTGTCCATGAGCTAGCAAGAAAATAAAGAATGTTCAGGCCAGGAACTGAAAGAAAGCAGTAACCAGAAAAGGAAATGGGGCCCTAAAGGAGACTTTCCCCTAATTAGAGAGGGTGTCTATCAGGTTAGTGAGTTAGTGCAGGAGTCAGCAAACTTTTATATAAAGGACCAAACAATAAATAGGTTCAGCTTTGCGGACCATACAGTCTCCTGCTGAAACCACTTAACTCTGCCACTGAAGTACAAAAGCAGCCGTAGATAACACATAAAAGAATGGATGTTGTTGTGTTCCATTAAAACTTTATTTACAAAAAGAAAACACCAGGCCAGACCTGAGCTAAGCATGAGTTTTCTTAATTAGGATCTACAACCGCACTCAGAGTTTGACCAAAGTGAGGAAACTAAACAAAACCCTACCATTATGTTCAGATGCCAAAGAGACTAGATGCTCTTATGATGGTAAATTAATACTCACGTCCATCCCAGAACCCTAGGAAACTGCGAAAAAAGAGCCTGTCTGAAACTCTGGCACAAAGGTTATAGGGGGAGGGTGGAGCCTACCTCCCCCAAGAATTCATAAAATCAATACAACTTCCAGATAGGTTTTACAGCCCAATTTTACCCTGTGTGGTGGCTAAAACGAAGCAAAGATAGGAATTTAGGTGATTCCAGACTGGCACAGCCCCTCAGCACCTAGAAAAAGTAAACATAAATCCTTTCTGAAAAAATCTATCTTTCGCCAGGCCTCAAACGATTAATACATACAAAGTTCTATTAAAAATAAGTAACTCAGCTCACAGTCAAAAATCACTAAACATACCAGGAAACAAAGGTAGCAAAAACAAGAATCAAAAGAAACAAGTCTGCATTATCAGACAGCAACAACGAAAAGTCAAGCAGTCATGTACCGCATAATGACTATAGGCCGGGAACAGTGGCTCGCACCTGTAAACCCAGCATTTTGGGAGGCCAAGGCAGGCAGATTGCTTGAGTCCAGGAGTTCAAAACAAGCCTGGGCAACATGGCAAAATCTTGTCCCTACAAAAAATACAAAACTTAATCAGGTATGGTGGTGCACATCCATAGTCCCAGCTATTTAGGAGCCTGAAGTGGTAGGATTGTTTGAACTGGAGAGGTCGAGGTCACAGTGAGCCAAGATCATGCCACTGCACTCCAGCCTGGGCAACAGTGAGACCCTGTCTCAAAAAAAAAAAAAAAAAAAAAAAAAAAAAAAAAA